>NC_051334.1:160921567-161260256 GCF_015220235.1 Choloepus didactylus | reverse complement strand
GACTAGGAAAGAAGATGGTGGCATAGAGAGGAGTAGAAGCTAGTTAGTCCCCCTGGAACAACTAATCAACAACTAGGGACAACTAGTAAATAATCTGGAATAACTGCTGGGGGACCATAGTGGATTGGGAGGAATGCCTGAGATCACAGCATAAAATCTGTAAGTAAAGACTGCAGACCCAAGCTGAGAGCCCCTCCCCCACGGCAGCCCATACTGCAAAGCCTCGCTGTGATAGAGAGCAGCACTCTGAACAAGCAAATATAACTCAGTCTAGCTCCAACTGGGGTTTTGATTGACCTACGTGGACTGTTCAATACAAGCTACAAATCCCCAACAAGCAAACAGAGGCTTGTAGTGACAACTGACCTTAAAGAGCCAGCAGACTTCTCTGTACCAAGAGGGAGAGCCCAGGGGACCAGGTACTATCTCTGGTCTGTGGGTGAAGATGGGGGGAATGCGGACTGGCCCTGAAAGGGGCTTTTTGTCCCTTTTTCTCTCTCTCAAGCTGGGTGGCTCAGTGGAGAAAGTCACAGCCATTTTTAGTTTGCAGCTCTCTGACTCAGACAAGGGTGGAGATAGCAGAGTCAGAGAGACAAAGAGCCTATAAAATGCAAATGAAAACTCCCTAGGAGGTGTATCTTCCCTAGAAGGAAGGAGGTGATGCCCAGCCCTACTACTGGCCTCCCATTCAGAACTAGAACCCAGAGCCTGGGGGAAAACAGCCAAAACAAAACTAAGGACTAAGGGGGCCACACCTCCTTACACCAGTCTGGAGCTATGGGCTGACAGGCACCATCTGCTGGGCAGAAAAGCACAGTGACCTGAGGCAACACAGGGTGTACCGATTTTCTAAGACACACCCTCAGGGAAACCAGTTACCGAATATTTCTTCCTTCTGGGATCTGAGCCCATTCTGGTTTAGGAAAACCTGATTGGGGTAACCAAGGAAACCATGCCTAGACAACAGAAAACTACAACCTACACTAAGAAAAAAGAAGTTATGGCCCAGTCAAAGGAACAAACATACACTTCAACTGAGATACAGGAATTGAAAAAAACAAATAATAAGTCAATTCAAAAAGTTTAGGGAAGAAATGGCAAAAGAGATGAACCACATAATGAAAACACTGGGCATACAAAATGTAGAAACTGAAAGTTCGAAAACCAACTGGCAGAATCTATGGAAATGAAAGGCACAACACGAGAGATGAAAAACACAATGGAGACATACAACAGAAGATCTCAAGAGGTAGAAGAAAATATTCAACAAGACACCTGAAATCTTACACATAGGGAAAAGAATGGAAAAATATGATCAATGTCTCAGGGAATTGAATGACAACATGAAGCACATAAATGTACATGTCATGGGTGTTCCAGAAGAAGAATAGAAGGGAAAAGGGGCAGAAGCAATAATAGATGAAATAATCAATGAAAATTTCCCATCTCTTATGAACGACAGAAAATTACACATCCAAGAAGCACAGCATAATGCAAACAGAATAGACCTGAATAGGCCTAAACCAAGACACTTAATAATCAGATTATCAAACATCAAAGATAAAGAGAGAATCCTGAAAGCAGAAAGAGAAAAGCGATCCATCATATCCAAAGGAAGCTTGATAAGACTATGTGTGGATTTCTCAATAGAAACCATGGAGGCAAGAAGGAAGTAGGGTGATATATTTAAGATATTGAAGGAGAATAACCTCCAACCAAGAATCTTATATTCAGCAAAACTATCCTTCAGATATGAGGGAGAGCTTAAAATATTCTCTGACAAACAATGACAGATTTTGTAAACAAGATACCTGCTCTACAGCAAACACTAAAGGAAGTACTGCAGACAGAAAGAAAAGACAGGCGTGCGAGGTTTGGAACACAATTTGGGGAGATAGAACCACAACAATGTAAGTACACTGAACAAAGATGACTGTGAAAATGGTTGAAAGAGGAAGGCTGGGACCATGTGGGACACCAGAACAAAAGACGAAGGATGAAGACTGGGACTGTGCAACTCAGGGAAACCTAGGGTGCTCAACAATTGTAATAAAAGGTACAAATATGATTTTACATGAGGTAGAACAAATGAATGTCAACATTGCAAGGTGTTAAAAATAGGGTGGGATTGGGGGGAAAATACAATCAATGCAAACTAGAGACTATAATTTATGGACACATTGTATTATGCTTCTTTTAATATAACAAATGCAATATACCAAAGCTAAATGCATATGGGGGGTGGGGAATAGGGGAAGGGTATAGGACTCCTAGCATTGGTGATGTTGTCTGACTTTTTATTGTGCTTTAGGTAATGCTATCTTTCCTTTTGTTGCTTTCTAGCTGTCAAGTTTTTTTTCTTTGTTTGTTTGTTTTTTCTCTCTTTTTTCTTTTGCTTTTTCCTCTCTGCCTTCTTTGACTCTTCCTCCTTCTTTGTGGAAGAAATGGAGATGGCTTTATGTAGATAGTGGTGATGGTGGTGAATGCATAAATATGTGAATATACAGGGAACCACTGATTGTTCACTTAGGACAGAATGTATGGTGAGTGAACAAAACCATCTTAAAAAAATAAATGGGTTGATGAAGAAACCTTGAGGGCACTATATTGAGTGTCAAGGTGTGCTTCCCAGAGATAGTGATTTTTGGCACCAACCTAAATGCATTTTATCTACCACCCAAAATTTTAGAATCATCCTGGAGACCGTTGCAGATTTGCTTGCCTGTCATCCTCGGTTTGGCACCACTTAAACGCACATGTTGGTTTCCCAGGCCACTTAGATCCAAACATTTCCAAGAAGGCAATGAAATATTTTATGTTTCCAAGTATCTAGAGACTTAATTAAGGGGGAAAGCAAAATCAGTGTTAACAATCCAGAAATAAACTCCTTCTCTTGGGCATGTTCTTGTAAATACTTCTTAGCTCTTTCCTGCGAAGGGTCTTCTAATTGCCTCTACGTGGCATAATTTTGGAAGGTATCGAAACAGTTTTCCATTGCAACTTTGAAACCTTTCAAAGTGTGTCCCCCTAGCACCTGCAATTCCAACTCCTTTCCTGGCTTTTCTGAAAAATAGACCTTAGGAATGTTCCTCTCCCCATTTAATATAGGGACTGCACCTTTTTAGTTACATTCAGAATTCAATTTGGCTCTCTACTGAATAGAATGAAAAGCCTACTACATACACAGTGTTGATATAAGACACTGCTCAGCTCATGGATACCTTCCTGAGCTGGAATGATCCATGGTAACATTGCTCCAGGTCAACAGAAGAAAAAAATCCCTGTAACACCTCAATACCCTTCTGCTATGACACTTACCCCTTTACACCTCACCTTACAGCCATTTCATCCCTCTGTCATCCCTCCCTCTGGACCCAACTATGAGTTCCTGCAGGCAACAGAGTTCGGTCTTCCTGGGATGCCATTTGCCTAGTATGTAGGAGGTGCTTGTTCAATATTTGTTCAATGTCCAAACTTCCAACATTTTATTTATCTTTCAGTAATGTTTAATTGGCACCTAAAGCCTGCCATAATTCATTCTCAAAAGCTGTCATCTTCATTCTTTACTACATGGCATCAAGATTGTGTCATGATTTTACCAGGTGCTAAAAATTTAGATTCCAAATTGCTTAATTCAAAGGTGTTTTCACGTTTTTAAAACATTATATTTATTCATCTAAAGTAATGTGTTATAAAAACTACTTTCTGGCATTTATGCTGCTATGGGAGAGAGAAGTAGCACATCAGCCCTTCATTTTATCATGTGGGACTTCTCATTAGACTACAATCCAATCAAGGGTCAACAAATGTGAAAAACAAGATGCAATAATTCCTTCTAAGTTTATAAATAATTCACTTGTATAAATGTTCCATTTCGTTTCCATGAAAAGTTTTCATTTGAGTCATACTGGTTAAAAATTCCAAATGTTATTTGCTATAATTTTTGAGGGTTCTTATATTGATCATAGGAAACCAAACATACCTGAGATCATAGAGCTGGAAGAGTCCTTATCAACTGGCTAGTGCCATGGGGGAAACAACTGAACAGGAAAGCAAGATACATCATTTTCTCTGGTATGTCACAATGGCTGCAATGTGGATAGTGGCCACGGCTAAATGCTGGGATTCTGTATGGATTTTGTTCAGTTACCTATAGTTTTTTGTGGATTTCAAGTTTTCTGTTCTGGTTGGGAAAAAATATTATTAAAAGTGGTAATTGTCTAGTGAAATCCATTTACTTTACCTATGAGAAAACTAAAGTGTATGATGTTCTGTCAAAACTAGGACAGGAAATCTAGCCTCAGGACATTTTTTAATGCAGTTTTATTGAGATATACTCACACACCACATAGTCCATCCAAAGGATACAATCAGTGGCTCACAGTATCATCATACAGTTGTGCATTCATCGCCAGAATCAGTTTTCGAACATTTTCATTACTCCAAAATAAAGAAAAAAACAAAATAAATAAAAAAGAACACCCAAACTATTCCATACCCCTTATGTCCCTCTATTATTTATACATTTTTGTCACTATTTTACTACTCATCTTCCCATACACTGGAAAAAGGGAGTGTCAGTCACAAGGTTTTCTCTACTACACAGTCACATAAGAAAAACTATATAGTTATATAATTTTCTTCAAGGGTCAAGTCTACTGGATTACCATTCAACAGATTCAGGTATGTCCTTCTAGCTATTCTAATATGCTAGAAACTAAAAAGGAATATCTATATAATGCATAAGAATAACCTCTCAACTCTTATTTGAGATCTCTCAGCCACTGAAATTTATTTTGTTTCACTTCTCTTTCCCCTTTTGGTCAAGACAGCTTTCACAATCCCATGATGCCAGTAGCCTTAGGACTTTAACTTAAGCTGTTCCTTGAATTCAGGTTTGCGGAAGACATGGGTTTAGATATTCCTTCTCCATTTGACCTACAAAGTTGCCTAAAGTAAGAATTTTGTGAGTTCTAAAATCCAGCACTCATTCTAAAGTTAAGTGGGAAAATGTGGTTTTGAATGAGCAATGACTGTGCTTACTATGCTTCAAATTTCTTGCACGGAGTCACCATTTGAACTCATCATCTTTCAGGGATCCCCCTTGCCTTATTGCCTACTGCCTCCCCTCAGTCATCTGCTTCTCCCAAGTGCCCACTGCCAACAGTGGCTTCATTCATCCAGGGATGCTTATAATCTCTGGTGGAAATATAACCTCTGGCGCAAAAGGAGATTAGACAGTTTTGGCAAATTGCTGTCAACGTGTCTGAATATGAGCTGGTTTCATAGAAGGAAACCTGAAATTTTCACGATAGGTGCTAATTCCTCTTAATTGCTAACACCTCATAATTACATTGGCAGAAGTTTGACTCCAAGGGGGAGGGAAAATAAAACTGGCAGGCTTAAAAGCAGCCTTCTCAGAGGACTCTGAGTCAGGGAACTGTGAGATCAACAGGATGTTTCCAGGCCATAACTATACAAAGAGTTTGGAGGGCACATAAGGTCACAAAGGAATACAGTTTAATGTAAGACACAAGATTGAGGAGGTTGATGGACCCTGGGTTTGCAGTGACCTATAGGTATTGGTGGTCTCCAATAACCATAACGCAAAAAGCAAATTCAAGGTGGAATCCAGACTACAGGACACAATTTCAAGAATAATCACCATCCCTCTAGATCAGCAGTTGGAAAGCAACAGCATGCAAGCCAAATTTGACTCACTGCCCATTTTTTGTAGGTAGTTTTATCGGAACACCACCATGCCCATTTGTTTATGTACTCTCTATGGCTGATTTTGTAATGACAGTAGCATTGAGTCATTGCAACAGAGAACTTAGGGCCTGCAAAATCTAAAACATTTCTTATCTGGCTGTTTACAGAAAAAGTTAGCCAACTACTGGTCTAAATCATAAAAGAATCAGGTTAGAAGAAATAATCCTGAAAGAAAGCCAGAATAAAAGGCAAGTTAAAGGGATCCAAACATACAGTGCTAAAGCTCAGTAATGGAAGAGTCTGACATAGAGGAGAAGGAAGAGGAGGAATAAAACTGTATACCTGAGCTAAAATACATGTTTCTAAAAGGGTAATTCTGGATAATCTACATCTGGTGTTGGCAAACTAGAGTCCATGGGCCAAACCTGGCCTGCCATGTGTTTTGTAAAAGTCTTATTGGAACACAACCACATCTGTTCTTTTATGTTTTACCTATTGTGGAATTATTGTGAAAGTCTTCAATAAAAGCCTGAGATGTGTAGACTTAATTTAGAAGAAATGGGGATGTTATGGATGCATTTCAGGGGACATGCATCAAACAGAACAGGGTTTTTGGAAGCTTAGCTTAGCAGTAAGAAATAGGATGGATTGGTACAGGTTTGCAAGCCATCTCTCCCTGATTGCCTGCCATTTTTTCAAACTCATTTCATTTCTTCTTAGCCTTCCTTCTCTCCTGGACTTCGAACTTACAAGACCTCTGAATATCCTTGAGGTCACTCTCTCTCCCTCCTAGGATCACTTAGTCAAGTTTCCCAGTTGTAACAGCCATTATTCCCAGTAATCTGCAAGAGTAAATGAGAGAAACTATGCCTGCAGACAATATTTTGGTCTCCTGATTACATGCCATTTCCCAAATTAGGGTAACAAAGTGAGAATGAAATTTTAAGAAAATTTAGTATCTGCTTAAATTTCTCCAAACATATTGAAAAAGAATGTCTCCAATGATTTGCTCAGGGCTTGGTCTAACATTTTTGTCAAATGACAGATAAAAATCCAGAAGAAAAATTTGTCAAATGTTTGGTGTCAGAAGTAAATAAAAGAGTGATAAGTTTAATTCTGGATACCAGAATTAGTATTCAAAAAGACCTCAATGGACTGAAACTCAGAGCTGAACCAAAGAAGATGAAGCATTGCCTGGCCAGTGGTAAAGCCATGCATCTGAGGTTAGCAGAAATCAGTTGTACAGTTACAGGATGTGGACAAACTGTTTAAACAGTAGCTTGTGTGGAAAAAAAAAATCAGGGTTATGGGCTTTACTTCCCTGCCAAACATAACACTATTAAAAATAGCTGATAGTCCTGGGATAATCAGTACAGTACAGCCACCCAAACTGCAGTTTCTCCATGCTGGACTTTGTTCATTCCATGCTTGCAGAAGAATGTCTGGATCAAAGGGCCACTCTGTAAACGGGACACTGAAAAAATAATACCAAGTATATTCTCAGGAGTTGGTCAGGGTTTGAGAGGTCTTGGAACCACATCATCTGAAGGCAATGAAAGGACTATGGCAGGCTTAACTTGGAGAAAACTTCTCTCACTGTGAGGTCAATATCAACTAGTTTCTGTGATAATGCCAAATCCCACACAAGAAATGAGGAGTTTCCTGGAACATGAGTCTCTCAGTGCTAAAACTAGGACTGTTGTGAACAAACTGAAATGGTTGATCACCTTATGCTATGCTTCAACCACACTTAATTTCTACCTATTTAGCAAAATGTTGAACTTGTTCTTGCATTGGGCTCTTACACTTGCTATATCCTTTGCCTAGAACGCTATTCCCTTACATGTTCACATGGCTGATTCCTCTGCATCATTTTTGTCTCAGCTCAAATGTCATCTCCCTTGAAATCACACATCTGTATTAACAATCTCATCCCACCACACTCTTTCATACTGCCCTGTTTTATTTTATTTATAACACTTCTATCCGAAATTATTTTATTTAGTTGTTATTTGTGTATTGTCTGTCTCACCCAAATAGACTATAAATTAAATAAGAGGGGAAGCCTTGCCTGTCTCGTTCATTGCCATATCACCAGCATCTACAACAGAGATGGACACATAGTAACAGCTCATTAAATATTTGTTGACTGAATAAATGAATGAATTATTATGCATTATGAGTGAATACCAGATTTAATCCTTTCATTTATAATCCAAAAAAAGCATAACATTAAGGTACTCAGAGCAACGTATCCACAGCATAAGTACAATGCAGAAACTTGGTAAATTTTCAGTGAGGCTGCACAAGTCAGTCTAGTAGACTCTGATTAGGGGGCAGGAAAGTTACTTTCAAAAAGAACTTCCGAAATTGCTACGTAAGTACTGTCTACAACCACGAGAGCTGAGTCTGGGCCATATGAATGTTCTGCGGTTTACTCTTCAAGTTAAAAAAAAATCTATTTTGACCTTAAATCTTTTGGGACTCTCTGACTTTGTCAAGCTATTAGAGATTTCAAGAAGTCTGAAATTAAAAAAAGATACCCATGGTTTGATGGTCAACTTTCCTTTTAGAAATACTGGTCATTGAGTTTCTTTCTATTATGAACCCCTAGTATGGTTATTTTCTCCCAAGATTCCAGTCCCTTCCATCAAAATTAAGTCCATGGTGGCTGAGAGATTTCAAATGGAGTCAAGAAGTCATTCTGGAGGTTATTCTTATGCATTATTTGGATATCCCTTTTTAGTTTTTAGTGTATTGGAATAGCTGGAAGGAAATACCTGAAACTGTTGAACTGCAACCCAGTAGCCTTGATTCTTGAAGACGATTGCATAACCATGTAGCTTACAAGTGATGACAGTATGATTGTGAAAACCTTGTGGCTCATACTTCCTCTATCCAGCGTAAGGGCGGATGAGTAGAAAAATGTGAACAAAAATTAAATGAATAATAGGGGGGAATGGGGGCATTGGATGTTTTGGGCGTTGTTCTTTACCTGTACTTTTATTCTTGTTTTCATTTTTTTTGAGTTATGAAAATGTTCAAAAATTGGGGTGATGAATGCACAACTACATGATGGTGCTATGAACAACTGATTGTACACTGTGGATGACTTACGGTATGTGAATATATCTCAATAAAACTGAGTTTAAAAAATTAAGTCCATAGCATCATTTCCCCTCATTGTGTCTTTAACCTTCTGAGAAATGAAACTGTCAGCAAAGCAAATCCTGTATTTATCAGATGCCCTGCTTTTAGCAGAATGAGACTTTCATCAGATGCCTGGACAGCTGAAACCTTCCATTCCTACTACAGCTTGCTTCTAAGCCAGTTCTGTAATCCTCATTACGGAAGCATCAACTATGTCCTCTGTGAAATATTTCTTTGATGGCACTGCAATTTCTACCAATTTGTATGCTCCTACAAATGCTCACCATCTTATTTTTCTTCATACTTTGTGGATTTTGTATAAGTTTAATAAATTTTTAACATGCAGGTGTGATAAGTTTCCTAGGATAGAACCACAAGAAAAATTCTGGAGGAATGAGCATTCCACATAAGGAAAACCTCACCACCAACCCCCCATGTACAATGGTAGAAGTAAACCACAAAAGCCCAATGTAAATTGACTACCTGGTTGAACATCCTCACTGCTCTTTCAATCAATACTGTTTTTGTACCAAGAAACTGAAGAGTAAAAATTTCAAACAAACAGAACAAAACAATTATTTGGGGGTCAGATGACCAAAATCAGCTAGGATGATTAAGTATAATACAAAAATATCTAAATGGAACAATCCATTTCATCAAAATGACATCAAAAGATTTTATGTCAGATAACATCTTTCATTAGTTACCTCTGTGCAAGATAGAATGGCTAAGAAAACAGAGATGACTCATATATGGTTGCTAAATTCAAGGGACTTATAGCTGCCCAAGTGTACACTCAAGTTCTATTACACAGGGTCTAAAATTCTTCAAGTTAAAAAACAAAACTAAATAAAAACAAAATGTTGTCTAATCTCTGTTGAACTTACAGATTTAGGTGAGATCATGATGAATCAACATAGCATATCATTCACAAGACCCAGCAGACACAAAAGTTATGCTAAGTCAGGCATTCTATTTTGTACATATTGGCCTCCAAAATTCCTCAGTTTAAATTCTTCATAGCACTATCGGAGAATTTAAATTGTTAGCAGAAAAGAAAGTGAATGGATGAAGGACTACCCAGACAGAAGAAAGTCCCTCTTTATGGTAGGCCAGCCTTGGTCTCCCCTCAACACAACACCCATATTAACTGGCTGTAATCATTGCTGTAGGGAACATTCTTTGAAATTCTCATTAACCAAGTCAGGAGGAAAGTGAGCTAAATACAGCAGACGTCTCTTCCTCCTTTGTATTAGGTGACTTAATCACAAAGCAGGGAAATTCCCTAAGTCCCAAAAGTGGAAACACTTCTTCAAGACTCAGCTTATGAATTCTTAAACAACCACAAGTTTTTCCAAAGATCCTTCATGCGTCTGAACTATGGCTTTTTTAATACTTCTTAAATATCTGAGGTCTGTAAGTAGAATACAGACTATAGCTTTCTGGCAAACACCAGTATTTTAAAATTATCTCAATGTATTCAAAAAGGACTTCCTCCCAATTTGTTTTTCTCTAGCTGGGAACAGAGTAACAGAATATTTGACACTACAAGAAGAAATATTTTAATATTTGTATAGGCAAAGAAAAACTGCATGTCATGAACTAGTATCTATATTATTATTATATATTCTAGAAAATGAATTTTCTTTTATTATTTTTTAGACACCAAAATTTCATGGTAGCCTTATTACAAACCATCTCTGTGTAAATAAAGGTTAAACAAGTAGAAATAAATTTGCATGAGTCACCAACATAGTTAACTCAAGATTTTCCAGCCTTATAAATACAACTGATACTAAGATTTATTTGCACAGCTGTTCATGTTAAACTTCTCTTCCTTGCAGTTGAAGGAGTCAGATTTCTTCTTGGAGATTAGTCATTTGTGGGGGTGTTGCCAACTGCAAAATGCTTCTGTTATGAATGAGGTGCATTTCTCTGTTGCTGTCCTCCAGCCCTAAGTCAGTGAGTAATTTTCATCTTTATGTCTCTTTTCCACCCACCATCAGGAACAAATTTTAATGACTTAAACAGCAAAAGTTTCTTTTGTTGTTACTAAAACCTGAAACTTCAGATTGTTTTGTTTCTGGTAATGTGATAACCTCACAAGGAGAGGTAGAATGAAATGACATTTTGGCTCATTCACAAGGATGAAATTGGAGCTAAAGGGAAGGTCTACATGGGGCATGAAAGCAGAAAGGGAAATAACATTTCTTGGGTGACCTAAATATGCCAGGCACTGTGCTAGGCTCTTTCTAGAAATTATCTCATCTAATTATTGGCTCAATCATCCAAGAGGTTAAGTGATATACCCATTGCACTTACGAGGAAACTGACTTTCTCACGATTGTGCTGTTTATTAGTGGAAGAACCAGATTTGGGGCTTAAATCCAACTGGCTCCCTTGTTTTCTTTCTGTATTTCAACATTGTGCCTTTTGCTGGTAAGAAGAATTATGCAATTATATACATAACTAATATAACTATACAGTATGGGAAGATCTGATGCTGTGTCTAAATAAGAAAATTTTAATTCCAAAAGAGATCTCAATGGGACATCTGTTTCACTTCCAACCTAAATCATGCAAGATTGGCAACACCCTGTCTTTTCTTTTCTTTTTAACACTTCTGGAAACATGCATTTCCAAATTTGCCTTCTCTCTGTTCCCAATTTCTGTTAACTGTTGTGTTCATTATACCCTTTTATCTAATAAGACTTTCCTATCACCCTTTAAGCTCGTTTAAAACTATATAGAGATGGTGGGATCTGCACATAGCAAGCTTCTATCAGTTGAGGATAGATGTCAGAACAATTGAGCAGAGTGAGATTTCAGTAAATCCTCCAGTTGCTTAGTTTATTTCATGTCAGTTTGGCTGGTGTTTTTCCATTGAATTGACTGATTGGTTTAGCCATCGTTAGATGGTTCTAATATAAATATGAGAACAAAAAATAAGGTTGAAAAGCAAAGTAGTATTTTTAGCATTTACATTGCCACAACTGGATCTTTGAACTAAAACTTATATAGAGAGAGATATTTTCAATTGTGAATCAATTTAATAAAACTGGCAAGCCTATTTTTTTGGTGGAGAGATAAGCAAACTTGCCTCTTTTTTGGTCAGTGGTAAAGTCCAATTATCTATGCCCTTGTATGAGAGTAATAATTCTGTTTAACCCAATGTTAAAGTTTGTCTTACTTGAACACAAATCAGATACCTTATTTGACCAGATATAAGTGACTCTATTTGGGCTCGAACAGTCTAAACAACTTAGTCAGCCTTTCCTACTCATGTAATGTTCTACGAGAAAGAAAAAAAGAGCTTCTATTTGGGCTCGAACAGTCTGAACAACTTAATCAGCCTTTCCTACTCATGTAATGTTCAACAGGAAAGAAAAAGAGAGCCTATATTGCCACCATTTGATACCTGTACAGCAGAGCCTAACCCAGTAAAACAAATGACAGAAAATAATTAATTGGATCGCCAGAACATATATTCTAACAGGCAACTGAGATGCTTTTCCACTGATTTTCCCCATGTAGAAAACATTATGTTTTGTCTCCTTTCCCAGTACCTGAGACAACTAAATGGACAGTCTAAAGAGTGGCAATGCATCTGAGGTGACAGAATTCATCCTTGTTGGATTTTCCAAGCAGCCTCAAATACAGACTGTCTTCTTCTTGGGACTACTGTTCTTTTACCTGGTTACAACGTTGGGGAACAGCCTTATTGTCATTATAGTTAGAACGGATACTCAGCTTCATACTCCAATGTATTTTTTTCTCAGTAACCTGTCCTTCCTTGATATCTGCTACTCCAGCAGCTGGGAGCCATATGTCTTGGCCCAATGCTTCAAGGATTTCCCCACCATCTCCTATACCAGCTGTTATGCCCAGATGACCATTGCTCTTTTTCTGGGGATGACTGAGTGTCTCCTCCTTGCTGTCATGGCTTATGACAGGTTTGTTGCAATCTCCAATCCTCTGCATTACACCATCATTATGAACAACCAGGTCTGCATACAGTTGGCCATGATGACCTGGGCCAGTGCCTTCTTTTTGGCAATAATATCAATCATTGCAATTCCTGCTCATTTTTGTGGACACATCATCATCAATCATTTTACCTGTGAGGTCCACGCCCTGCTGAAGCTTCTATGCTCAGACACCCCAGTCAGTCTGATTCTGGGTCTGGTCATCAGTGTATTCACACTGCCCTTGCCCTTCACCTTCATTCTCATTTCCTACTTCCGCATTGTGGTTGCTGTGCTGAGGATCCGCTCTGCACAGGCCAGGTTCAAAGCTTTCTCCACCTGCGGATCCCATCTGATAGTGGTCACCATATTTTATGGGACAGCCATTTATATGTACTTGAAACCTTAGTCAAAGACACCCCAGGAAGATGACAAAGTCTTCTTAATATTTTATGGAGCAGTTACTCCCATGTTAAATCCTCTCATTTATACCCTGAAAAATAAGGATGTAAAAGGTGCATTTAGGAAGTTATCCAAAGGAAATGAAAACTTCTAATGGCTCTCTTTAAACTCCTCCAATGTGCAGGAAAACAATAAAAATTTGACCCATTATTTCAACTTACATGGTTTAAAACAAACAACAATGACAAAATCTTAGTGAGTGTTTTTTCCATGGTCAACATTAAGGACTCATTAACAAGTTTACCATGGACATTAACATTTTGTCTAGCCACATTAATCCCTAAAACCATAAATGTGTCAAAAAATAGTTCACAGAAATGAAATGAAATAAGCTTCAGTGGCAAAGAGATTCCAAAAGGAGCTGAGAGGTCACTCTGGTGGTCACTCTTATGTACAATATAGACAACCCATTTTAAGTTCTAATGAATTGGAATAGCTAGCAGTAAATACCTGAAACTATCAAACTACAACCCAGATCCCTTGAATCTTGAAGATGACTGTTTAAAAATGTAGCTTATGAGGGGTGACAATGGGATGGGGAAAGCCATATGGACCACACTCCCCTTTGTCTAGTTTACGGACGGATGAGTAGAAAAATGGGGGAAGGAAAACAAACAAACAAACAAACAAAGGCACCTAGTATTCTTTTTTACTTTAATTGCTCTTTTTCACTTTAATTATTATTCTTATTATTTTTGTGTGTGTGGTAATGAAAATGTTCAAAAATTAATTTTGGTGATGAATGCACAACTATATAATGGTACTGTGAACAACTGATTGCAAGCTTTGTATGATTGCATGGTATGCGAATATATCTCAATAAAATTGAATAAAAAAAATAGTTCACAGAGAATACTAGTAGTACATAGGTCAGAGTAGCCAATTAGGAAGAGGTTGTTTTTTTTTTTTTTTTTTCCGGGGTATAAACCACATCATTTTTTGTAACCAGGTATTTTGTTTGTGCTTGTCACACAAGGTGGATAAAATTCACTTACATGACAGTGGTTACAGAACCATAATATAAGATTTACTCCTCATACACATTTTTATAGGCAACTTGCCTAATTTGAACGTAATGGACAAATGGCCCTCAATTCCCACATTTAGGTGATAACAACTCATGAGAAGTAACTTTTGTATGGAAGCAATTTATTCTTTTAAAAGTACTTTTAAATAAATTATTCTAATTTATACTCACAATTATTATGTTGAGCTATTTTTACATATTATACATATTAATGAATCGCTTCTTAACCAACATTGTTTCTACAAACATTAAATTTCCATCATATCAATTTCTTATACTGAAATTATTATTCTTTTGCCTTCTCCTATTTCTCTGCTTTCTCTTCCATGATGTGACTTAGCAACCCTCTGACCATTTCTGCTCCCACTTCTCATACACAATTATGAGCTTTAGCATCTTTGCTCTCTCCAAGAGTCTTCATGACTAATACAGTGATTCTTTTTCTCCCTCTTCCCCATTTGATAAGATGCCATATGCACTTTCTATTGTTGGCAGCCATCATTTATTGTACACTGCGTATTATGGTAGCTTGTTGATTCTTTCTCTCATCTTAACTTTGACCAATTGACTTCAGAATTCTTCTGCCGCAGCACATTCAGAGGATATATATGTATACCTTGTTCCTCAAACTTCCACAGCTTTTCTTGGGGAGAAGGCTCTCTGGTTCCAATATTTTCTATGATTGGCAGTTAACCTCATTTCAGACAGCTTCTTCACTTCCTTTCTGAATGTTGACCCTTTCTGGGTTCTAAAAAATCCCTACAGAAGTACCTCTTCCCATTAATCCCTTGTGACTACCAAGGGCAAACGGAGTGTGAAGCAATTTTCTGCCCAAAGCTCAAGAGGTAAAATCATTGCAAGTAGACAATTCTTCATTTATTTAGTGTGACACTCTTTCCTTACAAATTTTCTTCTGGCTCAGTTTTCAATGCTATTAAAAGGGCTAGGTAAAAGTCTCCCTCAGTTACACACTGCACTTCGTTGGAAAGTATGAGCACTGGAGTCAGAAAGCCTGGACTCAAAGTCAAGAGCTGCCATTCATTAACTGTGAGATCTTGAGCAAATCACTTAACTGCTCAGTGCCTCAATTTCCCCACCCATAAAATAAAGATAATAATAGTACCATCCTTATTGTGTCATTGGAAAGATTAAATTGATAGTCCACATAAACTGCTCAGAACAACTCCTGACACATAGCAAGCATTCAATAAATGTTAATTATTGCTGTTTTCTAATAGATACTATCATTTTTTCTAATAGCCTCCAAATGCTCCTCTTCTTTGTTTTCTAAAGTCTATTTCCTTTATGCATCTTCCCCTCCAGAGAAAACAGTGAGGAGCCTCCACAGACCATTCTCTAATTTTAGAAACATAATCATATATTTCCCTTTGGCTTTCATTTTTACGGCTTTGCTCTTAGTCTGTTTGCCTCCTATTCCAGTTCCTCTGACCTATGCTTGATATATTTTAAGTAGAGACAGCCCCCAAACTTAGGAATGAGTTATATCCAAAAGTTAAAACATTAAGTCATTAGCTTGGAACTCAGTGCACGTTTTTCTCACTGAGATAAAGAGGCTACATTTCAAGGGTTGCTCACCAATACTTATTTAGGCCATCATTGTAGCACTAGTAATACGATTGTTCCTAGGACCATTTTTAAAAGTATGTTTATTGGAAGATAGGTTTTAAGTTCCCATTTAGGATTCTAAAAACTCAGGTGCTTTTAGAGGGGATTATTTCTCCAAAAACACGCTATGAGTCTCTGCAAGCACCCCTATACCTTCATGGGTGTATGAAGAAATTTCATAGAAAGGTATAAGGGTGGGACTTAGGGAGCTTTCCTAGAGATTAACAAAGTAGTCATTCACTTATGTGTATGGGTCATTCACGATGCAGAGGATTGCTGGTCCTCTATTTTCACTTCTTTTTATGTTATTGCTGGAGTTGGATCACTTGCTAACACTGTTCCTGTGCCCATTCATTCCACAAACATTTACTAAGTAGCTACTGTATGTTAAGGACACAAATCCAAGCAAGACATTTTCTGTCTTTGAAAGGCTCACATTGGAGTTGGGGAGCAAATACGCACAGTGCAGTACTACAGATACTATTCTAACTGGGCCAATTAGGAAACATTTAATAGAAGAGGTGACAGTTTTAGTATAGTTTTGAGAGAGGAGTAATTTGCCAGTTGGATAAGGAAGGACAATTTTAGTGAAAGCAATGTAAACAAGAACAGAGGTATGAAACCCAGCTTGGTGTACTTTCAGATACTGCCAACAATCCAACAAAACTGCAGCAAAGGGTGTGGGAAGTGTCTGTGGCAACAGAAAAGACTCAAGAAGAAATAAATTGGCCACATTATGGTGTAACTGGTATGCTATATTAAGGAGCTTGTATACTATTCTATAGGTCAAACAAACTATGGCCTAAGGGGCCAAATCCATTCCCTGCCTGGTACAGTTCACACACTAAGAATGGATTTTGAATTTGTTAAGGGACATGGAGGAGGAGGAGGAGGGGTGGGAAGAAGGAGAAGGGGGAAGAGGGGGGCAAGAGGAGGAGGAGGAGGAGAATATTCCACAGAGAGTATGTGTGGCCTGCAATGCCTAAAATACTTACCATTTGGTTCTGTACAGAAAAACTTTGCCAACCCCTGCTATATGTTATGGGTAGCCATTGAAGGTTTTTGAACAGGGAAATAAAATGTTCAAAATTGTGTTTTATAAAAATCACCTTGGCAACAGTGTGGGCATATGATTGAAGAGTTATAATATTAGACGCAAGACCAACTAGGAGGCTACCCTAGTAGTCTGAGGGCTGATGAGGACCTGAAATAATGGCTGTAGCAATGAGGATTTGAGGAGACCTGGGGCACAGAGTATCCCTTTTTCCATTTTCCATGCTATTTCATTCACATTGGTTAGATATTTCTCTCAGAAGCAGGGTATTTAAGAAAATATATAGTAAGGGGCTTAAGGGGTAGGATGATCTCACTCTCAACATCATTCATTTCTTTCCTAACACACACCAAGCACAGAGAGATATAGAGGGGTAAGGTCTAGGTCGCATAGTTGTATTTTAGTCATATTTTACAACCCCTTCTCTGGCATAGCATAGCTTCATATGGTACATAAAATTACATTTTGTTCAAATAAAACATTTTTATTGAAAGATAATAAATATCCTTTGGCTTCCTGAATAATCTCTGGTTCACTGATCACCTGTCACTCCTGTAAACATACTGTTGTATTTTGTGCGTCATGAATCGTGCCTCCTTGAGACTTAATAGAAAGGTTTCTAACAGCATTGTTTAGTAAGTTGGTGACTACCAGTTTCTAAATTTTCCTTTGATCAAATGTTATTAACCCTTGTCATTTTATCATACAGTCAATTTCCTTCTTATCCCATATACCACAGAAACAAAAAAAAGTTGCCCATCAAAAAAATCTTGGAATGATAATATCTAGAACTTGTTCAAAATATTTTCACAAAATATTGTCTTATTTGAGCATCACAACAATGTGAAGTTACTCTACAGATGAGAAATTCATGGATAAGGAAGCTGAAAAGATTTGCCCAATTTTCAGACAACTGGTAAGTGGTAGAAGTGGGACTAAAACCCATCTCTGACCAAAAGTATGGTAGATTTTCCACTGTGCTACATTCATTAAGGTTGCAGATTCAGATTTTCTCATCAGTATCTCATTCAGGATTCTCACTCACATTCTGAGCTGTGAAGTCTGCTACTGAGTCACTCTTTCATTTTCTTCTAGGTTTTGCATACCCCGGTATTAGCCCATATTTTTTCTGTATTACAGCACCATAAAGAACTCTCATAACTGCCTTGACATCACCTTAACCTGTCTATAATCTCCAAACACACAGCAACCTTCTTCTCTTCCTGCAAATGAGAAAATGTCAGTACCCTTGATTGCCTTTTCTTCTTCCCTATATTACCCTTTCTCAATCTATTGCAAACATTTGTCATTTTCCCTTTGACTCTCCATATTTCTATTCTAATTTACTTATCTTTTCTGTATTTTCCATTAGTTTATTCTAAAATTGAAAATATCTATTTTTCTCTTCAAAACAGCTGGCTTCATTTCTTTCCTTGAGAGCTTTCTTCAAATTATTTTTTCATCAGTACCAATCCTTTCTGGCAGCTCAAAATGAAAGCTGGGCTTCTCTCCCCTTGACCATTCCTCATCATTTTCAATTCTTTCCCTTACTTATATGAATTTCCTCATCCTCCATTTACGTCTGCCAAATTCCAAGCTCTTAAGAAATTAATTTCCGCTTTTACCATTGAATGATCAGTAAAAGTGCTATCTTTCATTTTACATGTCAGACCTCTACTCTCTACTGCATATAAATCCTGTCAACCCTACTAGATCACTTCCTTTTTAAGTAAGCATATTGCAGTGTTAGCTTACATTTCCAAATAGTCTTTCAAGTCTTAATTTTTTCCACATAATTTTTTTGAAATTGCAAAGATTTTGTAACCACCTTTAATCTACCACAGCACAGTAACAGATGCATAAGAAACACTAAATTCCAATTATTAATATTTTAGGTAGAAAAAGGTTAACAGATCCACTAAGAGCTCACTTGCTAAAAAGATAACAAATTAACTCAGCTACTCAGTCATTATGTCAAGTACATTAATTGTGGGTATCTTGTATCTTATACACGAGTAAAACAATTTGTCTTAGCACATTACTTGAGTCAGAAATCATAGCACTAATATAAATTTAAAGAAATATTTAGGCAGTTGGTAAATGTTAACATTTAGCAGGTGTTTTTCAACTACATTTAAAATAACTATTCTATTTCAACATGATGTGTTTTTATCATAACCAACAAAATATTTTTAAATTTATGAGAGGCAGTAGAGTAGAAAGGGTAAGAATCTGGAGCCAGATTGCCTGGACTTAAATCCTGTCCTGCCGCTTTGCAGTGCATACAATTTTCTATATGTTCAGCTTTACTGGTCAATTTCCAGTTATCTCTGGCTCTATTTCCTTTTCTGAGATGTAACTGAAATGCCCCCCTCCTCTTCAAAGCCACCCTACTTTATGGAGACTGAAGAAAGGACATCACACCCTTAAGTTACAAATCCAAGCTTTTCTCCGCTCAATTGGCCCCCTTGATCACGTCTTCCAATTTAGATCCCACATCTTTCAAACATTTGAGTGATGCTATTTAACCAAAAATACTACCCCTCTTTTGTAGTCTATTCTTCCTCTTCAATAACAAGAAACTCAAGCCCATCCACTTCATGTGAAGAATGGGCAAGTGCTACAAGAGAGTAACAGTATGTTATAGATACAGAGGAAATAGATAATTTACTTGTGGGTAACAAAAAAAATGTGGAATATTTCTTTAAGATAGAATTTGAGCTAGGTTTGGCAGCATAGGTAGGATTTTAATAAGCAAAATATGGCATGAGATATTATTGTATTCCAAATGGCAGGAAAAATGCATACAAGTGTCAGGGAGTGTATTTTCAGAATCACTAGTTCCTGTTGGCTGGAATTTGGACTGCAAGAGTTATTCATCAGATAAGTCAAGGTGGAGACCTGTTGTAGAGAATATTTCTGCCTTAAGGAGTTTAGACTTTGGCACGTTTTAGGTAAAAAGTAAGCCATTGGAAATTTTAAAAACAGGAGTAATATAGTAGACTCTCAAATCTTTACTGAAAGAATGAATGAATGAGTCAAAGATAAACCCAATTTTTAAAATGTGGGTGACTAAGAAGAAAACAACACTGTTAACAATGGAAGGAAAGACAAGACTGCTGGTTTTGGTCAAAGGGAAACAGGTTTAGCTTTGAACATGATAGAACTCACCCAAGTCAAGATATTCATCAAATATTTGGCTACGTAGGTCTGAAAGGTTAGACACACAGATAAAGACTATGAATCTCTGCAGTAGATAAAGACTATGTAGGGATAGGTGAGAGTACCAATACCAAAATCAGATAAAAAAATCTGAAGGAGTATCCACGGACAATGCCCACACTTAAGGGGTAGGAGGAGAAAGGAGCTGCTTAAGGAGAAAAACAGTTGTCCAGAGTTAGAAGAAAAATCCAGAGACTGAAATGTTATTGAAACCAATGAAAGAAAAAGTTTAAAGAAATGGGGGTGGGGGGGTACCAATGCCAAATGTATCAGAAATGTGAAATAGTTATGAGAAGCATTGGATTTGACAATTTGGAAGTCATTGGAAACCTTCAAACAAAATATTTCAGTAGCCTGGAAGATACTGAAACTAGATAGGGGTGAGAAAGTAGAGACAATTGTAGGCTACCTTTTAGTGACATTCAGTGACAAAAGAAATGTAAGAAAGGGCAGGTAAGAAATTAGATAGCTTGAAAATTTATCAGGGTTAAGGGAAGAATGTTTTTAGAACTGGAGAATCCTCTGTACAATTGTACACTTAAGGAAAAGAGCTTAGTAAAAGTAAGATATATATACACACACACACACACACATACATATACACACATATATATGTATATATACACATACACATATATACATGTATATATATACATATACATATATATTTGCAGAAGAAAGAGAGGGAGGGAAGAAAGGGAAGGGAAGGCTGGGGAAGGTAAGGGATTTAAAATATAGGACAAAATATTGCAGCATGGAAAGCGAGGATAACTACTGAAGTGAAATCCTGAAAAGGGCAAGAACGGGTTCAATCAGCTAACCATGGAATGGTTGGCACTGGTGCTAAGGGAGGCGTAGGATTCATCCTTAGAGGAAAAAGGAAATGATAGGTCCAAATGCAGAAAAGAGTTAAAATTGAAAGGAGAGACAGGAGCAAACACATCTTATTCTGCGGTCGGGGTTACTGCTTCTGGGGGGAGTGGCGGCCGGTAGCTGAGCCCTCAGCTCTCGGGGCTGCTTAAAGGGTACCGGCGGCGGGGGCTCTTTCCCGGAGGCGAGGGCGAGGTGGAGGACTTGGCCAGGTCCTCGGCGGGAGGCGTACAAGGTGTGGAGGGCGGCGATAAGGACAAGACACTCTTCATCCAGTAGGAGTATGCGCCAAAGAGGCTTTATTCAGGGGTGATCACAGGTTATATAGGCTGGTAAGAAGGGCAGGGCTGGAAAGGAGGTGAAGTAGCCTTAAATGGCAATACTGAAGGGAGAGGGGCTAGGATTGGTTCTGAGAGGACGCAGGAGCCGTTGCAGCGGGCGGGAGTTGTTCTGGCCACGGTGCATGCACGCTGGCGGTGGCAGGAGTTGCCTTGGCACAGGGGAGTGTGCGGGCAAGATAACGAAGTGGGGAAAGGGCGGTTGGGAGAAAGGCGTTTCCCTCCGGCAAGCCTCCCCTGCCAGTGGCATTTTGGGTGAGGAAAAGGGAGCTGCCTTGACCTCGCTTCCTAGGCTCGGGGGGGCTGCAGAGGGCACTAAACGCCCGTACCCACTACCCTCCCCAGGGGGTGATATCAGGTCCCCTGGCCCAGGCCTGGTAAGTCGAGGTACAAGCTCAGTCACCCGCAATTCCCCTTTCTTTTCTAATTAGAGGAAGAGGCTTTACCGGAGAGGCCTGCTAAGGGTGAGGGAAGGGGGAGGTCAGGGAAGGGAAAAAGGGGTTGACGGTGGCTCAGCGAGGCTGGAGCTCAGTGTTGGTGTGGTGCCCGGGCGCTCGACAAGGGCTTCGCTGCAGCGGGCTGGGCGAAGGTGAGGGGTTTAAAGTTCAGGGGTTCAGAGAAGCTGGAACTCGAGGCGAGAGCGATGTTCAGGTGATTGAGAAGGGCCTCGCGGTCGGCGGGTTGACCGGTGGCGTTGAGGTCGCGGAGGGTTGGCTGTCATCTTGGAGTGGGGGGCGTCAGAGGTGGCGAGTCGCTGATACTGGATTTGCACGAACGAGGAAAAAATGGCATCCGTTTGTTTCCTTACAAGCTGGACAATTTTGCGGATGAGGCAGGGCCCTAAGATGAGAGCTAGAATAATTATTAATAGGGGGCCAAGAAAAGGAAGGATGTATGGGAGGATGGGAGTGAAAAAACTGGACCAATAACTGGTGGCTTCACGATCTCTTTTACGCTTTTCCAGTCCCTCTCGGACCCTTTTCAGGCTGTCCTCGACGAGACCTGTGGAATTGGCATATACACAGCACTCTTCTCCTAGGGCGGCGCAGAGGCCTCCTTCTTTGAGGAGGAGAAGGTCAAGACCTCGGCGGTTTTGGAGCACTACCTCAGAGAGGGAATTGACAGAATCTTTTAGATGGTAAATAGCGTTTTGTAAGTGACGAATGTCCTCGTCAACAGCCGCCCTGAGGTGAGTTAGGGCGGAGCCTTGACTGGCTAGTGCAGCGATTCTGGTGCCAGCGCCGGCAAGACCTAGGAGGGAGGCAATTGTGAGGGCGGTGATGGGCTCTCGCTTTTGCAGAAGGGCAGGAACTGCAGTTCTTTCCAGACGGAGGAAGAAGTCTTCTTCGCTGTGGTATAAGACCCTAGGGATAAGGACAATTAGGAGGCAAGTTTCATTAGTTGTATTGAGGGTTTGCACGTTAAGGCAGGGGGTAAGCCCTGTAAAGGAGCAGAGCCATTGGGAGGAGTTATGAGGAATGAGAAATTTTGCCGAGCTGCTGGGAGATGAGTAGCTGGCACAGGCAGTGAGGTCGGGAGAGTTACTGGAGCGAGGGCGGACGCACTTTCCCGTATAGGAGACTGAATGAAAGGTCAGGGGGACGGCAGAGGTATTCCAATTGCATTCCAAGGGGCTGTCTTCTGTGCTTTCTGAAAAGGAGAGGTTGGAGGCAACGGGCTCGTACAGTGAGGAAGAGGTGGAGAGGCAGAGCCAGCAGGAGGAGGTAAAATTGGGGTTGGAGACATTTAGTGAGGTGAAGGTTGCTTGGATAAGGCTGAAGAGGGGAGAGGAGTAATGAGAGGGGGGTAGAAAAGGTTGGGGTGGTGGGGTAGGCGATGCGTTGTTTGCATCTGAGGTGTGGCTGGAGAGCTGTGGAAAAAGGGGGTTAATGACTTGGTTGGGACCTATGCCAGAGGGTGTTTTTAATGCAGTATTTTGGCCTGGTTGGTTTGCAGCCTCTTTTTTTATGAGAATAAGTGATCCTGGGTCGACTTCTTTTTCATAGATTCTGAAGCCCCAAGTTTGACCGAGTAACCAGGAGGGATTAGTGGGGAGCTGCACTGTAAGATTAAGATGTGTGCAGGATCCCTCACTTTCTTGGCCGAGCCAGTTAACTGTAGGGAGTTTGCACCCTGTAGGGGTCCATTTTAAGGTAAGGTAATGATTAGGAACAGGAGGCTTCCAATTAGTGGCTAATGTTTCACACCCCCAGTATGCACAGTAGTACTCGTTGGGGGAATTACAGTACGATTTTCCAGGATTTGAGGATGGGCACATGTAATATTGGGCCTGGGGATCACTTACCTTTCGAGCGCAGGTTTCTTCGACTCTGGAGACAAAGGTGGCGAAAGGCTTACTTGGCTCCTGGAAGAGCTTGGTGAATTTATTAGGCCGACAGGCAGAGCAGTTGGCAAATGCTCGTAAGGCGATTCCCCAAAGGATAGGCCAAAAGGTGGCAGGTGCATTAATATAAGCAGACGCATTTAGAAACGCTCCCGTGCCTAGATAGGCTTCGGGGTGATGATAGACTCCAGTGGCTGCGTCTTGCTCACTTTGCTTAGCTGCTTCCGCCTGGAAGTGAGCACGCCAGTCAACAAAATGACCGGGGTTAAGAATGGAACGGGCAAGCGAGGCCCAGTCTTGGGGGACGCAATAGTCCATGCCGAGATCCTGCAGTATTTGGGAAACGTATGGGCTACCTAACCCGTCCTCCTTGACGGCCCTGCGAAGCTGCTTGATAGTATCTGAGTCAATGGGATACCAGTCATACGGTTTCTGTGGGGTGGGGGCAAGGTTAAGAGGAAAGCAGCGAAAAGCACGAGAGAAAGGAGGACGCGCTTGCAGAGGGCTTGGCGCGGGAGTGGGGGTAGGGGGAGCGTTGCCCCAAGGGTTGCCTTGAGGTGTAGAAGGCAGCCAGGGGTTGTTAGTCGGCAGGGTGGGAGGAGCGGCGGCAGCTGCCGGTAGCGGCTCCGAAGGGGAGCTCGCCGAAGGGGGAGGCGGGAGTGGGAGGCCCCAAGCGTCGCAAGATGGCGGCGCAGTGGGCGTGGCTAAGACACAAGACGGTGGATCAGCCCCGCCCTGTGAAAGGGCGGGGTTCAAGGCACAAGATGGCGGACTAGCTCCGCCCTGTGGAAGGGCGGGGTAAAGCGTACGCGGTTTCCGGCCCAGCTTAGGGCTGACGTCATCGCCGGAGCACTTCCTCCCCTCGATGGAAGAAGAAGGAGGAAGTTCGCCATCTTGGCGTGGCGCAGTGTTATTTTGCTTTTTGGGAGTCACCTCGAGCGCGTTGTTAATCTGCTCGACTAAGGACTCCGTGTCCGAGTCATGATTTGAATTAGTATCGCTATCTGAATCTGTTGGCTGGGTTGATAGGGCCTCCTTGGATTTAACGGGGCCTCGATCAGGGGGGAGGGAGCCTTGAAGGCAGGAGCGAATGGTTATCAAGGTGGGGAGCAAGCCGGGAGGGAAGCGCTTGCTCTCATGTTCCATGGCGTTGGTGACTCGATCAATAAGACGATCATAAGTAACAGGGTCCCAAAGATGGCAAGTGGTGAGCCATGGGTTAAAGGGCAGCAGGAGGTCCCAGTATACCTGCAGCTGCCGGACAGACACTTTACAGCGATGCGTGTCTAGGAGACCCGCTAGAGCACGAACTTGAGGTGCCTGGCACGTAGATAGACGATTACCCATAGCTGAGGGGGGAGGAGGGGGGGTTGTTTACCGAGCAGAGAGAATGAGATAAACCGTGGCCGCGAGGCCGAAGGAGACGGCGAGAGCGGAAAGCAGTGCCCTTTGGCAACGGGAGCAGTCGGGGGGGGGCGGTTGCAAAGAGGCACACGGCGCCAAATGAGGAGACAAAGACACAAAGAACCACGGCAAAGTAATGGACGGGAAGAGGGAGAGCGTTAGGAGGAACGGGGGTCATAGAAGTGCGCATACAAGAGGACGAAGAGAGCGTGGGGGAAGGAAGGAGCGGCTTTGGAGCGGTGAACCTCACACGGCTCCGGAAGTGGCGAAGGAGAGGCGGCCCTTACCTTGCAGGCGAGGAAACGGGAAGCTGGAGAGGCGTCCGGGCGAGCGGGCGACCTGCCGAACTGTTGTGTGGAGACGTTCCTCACACGGGGCACCAGTTGCGGTCGGGGTTACTGCTTCTGGGGGGAGTGGCGGCCGGTAGCTGAGCCCTCAGCTCTCGGGGCTGCTTAAAGGGTACCGGTGGCGGGGGCTCTTTCCCGGAGGCGAGGGCGAGGCGGAGGACTTGGCCAGGTCCTCGGCGGGAGGCGTACAAGGTGTGGAGGGCGGCGATAAGGACAAGACACTCTTCATCCAGTAGGAGTATGTGCCAAAGAGGCTTTATTCAGGGGTGATCACAGGTTATATAGGCTGGTAAGAAGGGCAGGGCTGGAAAGGAGGTGAAGTAGCCTTAAATGGCAATACTGAAGGGAGAGGGGCTAGGATTGGTTCTGAGAGGACGCAGGAGCCGTTGCAGCGGGCGGGAGTTGTTCCGGCCACGGTGCATGCACGCTGGCGGTGGCAGGAGTTGCCTTGGCACAGGGGAGTGTGCGGGCAAGATAAGGAAGTGGGGAAAGGGCGGTTGGGAGAAAGGCGGTTCCCTCCGGCAAGCCTCCCCTGCCAGTGGCATTTTGGGTGAGGAAAAGGGAGCTGCCTTGACCTCGCTTCCTAGGCTCGGGGGGGCTGCAGAGGGCACTAAACGCCCGTACCCACTACCCTCCCCAGGGGGTGATATCAGGTCCCCTGGCCCAGGCCTGGTAAGTCGAGGTACAAGCTCAGTCACCCGCATTATTCCTCTGTGACTAATATAAATTTCTATTACACATTTCACTATTCCTCCTACTCCTGTGACTTGGACTCCACCTTCAGGGAGTCTGTTGTGCTTACTCTCTTGTGTTTCTGCCAGTCCCTTTTTCCCACTCTGCAGATGTAGGAATAGGCAGCCCTATATTGTATTTTTCCTTCTGCAGCCACTAGTTTATCCCAACTGTTTCTTGCTGCTCTTCTATTTTTATGTTTTCCATTACTCCTTTCTCTACCCTTACCTGACATCCATTTTTATTCCTCCCCTCAACATAATTCCCTTATACAAACATATCACTTCCAGACACTCCAACTCCTTTTCATACAGCCCCTTCGTGCTTAGTAGACTATAGCCAGTGATTACTGCATTTTTCAAGAGTTTTAACTGCAATAAGAAGAAAACAGAAACTCTCTCATTTTTCAAGAGTTTTAACTGCAATAAGAAGAAAACAGAAAGAGAATAAATATCAAAGTAGGAAAAAAACAACTTTGAACATATTACAGGATAAAGGAAAAGAGTCAGTAGAAAAAGGGAATAAAGTGTTAAAAAAAAAAACAAAGGGAATAATTTAATTCCTGGGCAGGAAGGAGGGGATGGAATCCAGAGCATAGATATGGATATTCTTAGGCATAATAAGGGGTACTTTTCCACTAAGGCAGAAGGGAAAGATGCGATGATGGATCAAATGTATGCACGTTTGTAGTAGGAAGGGGCAGGAAGTTTAAGAGTTCCAACCTGATGACTTCTATTTTTTTCTGGGGTAGTAAGGATGTCAAGTACTGATGGTAAAGGTAGAAGTGATGAAGTAAAAGATGTGAGGAGGCTGATGGAAGTTTTACCAAGCTATTGTTGAAAATGGAGGAGAGAGCAGTCTAAAGAAACATAAAGATTACCAGATAGCAAGCAGGGCCCAAAGGAAATTGGAGACCTTAAATATATAGAGGCATGGGCATAAATCTGCATAGCTGTGAGTTCTTTTCTTAGCAATACCCAGTAGCCCGGATTTAGGAAACAATGGCAAAGAGTTTAATTGATTCGAGTAAAATTGGGATGGGGATGGATTCCAATGTTCCAAATTGGAAAACAGCAGATGTTTGATATGGCTGAAGCATATTAGAAGCTGCAAAAGTTAATCAAGGACCCAATAATTAATGTCCCCATATGCCTTTGGCAATGGGGAACCTTTGAAAGGTTGTAAGCTAGAGAATAACTTGATTGTATCTGTGTTTTGAAAACATCACTTAGGAAAATCTGTGGAGGGTGAAATGGAGGGAGGAGAGACTGGAGCAGAGAAAGAAGTAAGAGATCATTTCAATCATATACAAAAGGTCCTGAATAAAGGCACAAAAGTGGGCATAGCAAGGAGGAAATGAATTAAAGAGACATTCATTTGAAGATAGGTTTGAGAGAATGGTGAATAAATGGGATTTTAGTTTATTTGAATTATTAGATTTCTGTCTGCAGATCTTTTGTCCATACTCCTTTCTACAGATGAGAAGTGATCCTTTCTCTGTCTGAAGCCAACTGAAAAAAAGCTGAGAACTAAATTCATCTAAAATCTCATAAACTATCCTTGAAACTTGAGCAGTACAGTGGGAAGTACATGGAATTTGGAGTCAGAAAATCCTGGGTTCTAAACCCTGCTCTACCACTTAATCACTGCAAGATTTGGCATAGTTAACCTCTCTGAAGTTCAGTTCCTTGTAAAATGAGGATAATATCTATTTTCCAGAGCTACTATGAAGTTTAAATGAAATACTGGAAATATATATGGAAGGTTTGAACACTGTCTTGTGCAAAGTAGATGTCCAATAAATGGTAGCTGGCTCTACTTCCATTGTTTCTGTTACTATGTGTATCTGTTAATATCTCAGGTCTCATGTGGTGCTTTTCCCAGGCTCTGCTGCCCCCTCCAGGTTTCACAGTGTCACAGCCTGCTGCTGTCTTTTTCTCATTGACGTTATACCAGGCAGGATCTCAAGTCACATTGTTGATAAGTTAACTCCCTAAATAAGCCACTGTGCTCTAGATCACTCTATAGGCTTCAGGTCACATGGTGTGGGGCATACTACATGCCTCCAGTCCCATTGAGCCAGCTGACCCTAAGTTCACACCGATGGTCAAGGAGGTCCTTCAAACCACACCATTATTTGGATGACCAATAAAAGCACACCACAAAAAGATGGCGTCTCAAATCATGTGTTTCACTGTTGCTATGTTGCATGTAAAAATACACCTCATCTCATGTACAGGGGCTGGCTTCTTCTCACGGACTTAAAGGGAGAACCAATCCCCTATCCTGGAGACCCCAGTAATATTTCACATCCAACTACCAGAAAATGTACCAACTGGAAGAATCCTCTCAAATCCCATCACTGAATGGGGCTCCCTCAAAAGCAAAATCTTAGCAACCAAGGCCTCTTTAATAGCATCATTGGCAGCTATACATGAAATCACATCTGCCAATTGTACAGCTTCCTGCAGAGATTACCCTTCAAATAACCTTAGGTAGGTGGTTGTACTTCTAATTACACTCTGTGAATGACAGAAATCATGCCACATAGTTCACTGCATTGTTTTGAATAAGTCCAGTATGATCATTTTAATAGAAGTAGCTTGTTTGGGGCTCTCTCCTCAAGATTCTACCATGATGTTAGTCAAATGAATCATTTTCCCAGCACAAAGGTTCAACTTTGAGTGATATCCTGAGTTACAGGTAGAAATCAGTTTGTGCAAGGAAGGAGACCAACATGTCAGGGATTTTCCTAAATTTCCCTTCAGCATTAGCCCATGGCCCTAAATTAATAAGAGCTCAAATAAGACCTTTTTAGTTGCTCTTTACAATGTTCCTAGTCACTCAGATGTTCTAGAGTATTCCCTTGCCCAAGCCAGAACTGGGCTCAATGGCATGCTCCATATCATATTTTCCTCATTTTACTATGGAACCCTTTCAATTTTCCAGAATTGGAGAAAAAACGGTAGTGAAAAGAAGGTGTATCAAACACTTATCCTAATCTCCTAACCTCATCTCACCCCTCAAAATTCCACAAGGCTACTCTCATGAATATATTAAAAAAAAGTCACAAGGTGGAGACTTTAAAAGGTATGGAGAGTCCCCTTGGCTATGATGGATTCGGAATTCATGTTTGGAGAAAAGCAGGTACTTTGTTTTAGCCTGAAAAAAATTTAAGGGCATTTATGACAACAGCAACCATGCAGCTTACTATCTGAAATGTAGCTGAATGAATGTTTATGGGATATAAGATCAAAATAAACTTTCAGTAATTTTAATACATTTCTGTAAATCTCCCCCAACCTCCCACCCCCCACCCCCCCAAAAAAAACTACAAGGCTACTCTCGGGGGCAAGGACAGGGAACCATGGCAACAAGTATCTCCACTCTAGAACTAAGAAGGTATACGCTGCTTCCCCATCCCCTCTACCCCCTACCCCCCATAACTCATCAGGACTAGATTATCACCACCTAACAATTTCCCAGTATGGGTTATTTTCATTTCACCTCAGTCATCTTCTGCTAGTGTACTATGTAAAGCAGCTGGACATACTGATGGATTTTAAGCATTTATGCCCACTGGCAAAAAACTCTAGTACAATGCTGTGCCTGTGTTTCACAAGAAAATGAGCCCTGCAAGCCTTTCTGCTATCCACATGTGTGTTTGTGTGTGTGTGTGTTTACATGCATGTCTATAAACAATAACTAGCAAAAACAAGGCAGTGTCCTATAGGAACTAGAGTAGTGAGTTTCAACTGGATGTGGCTCTATACCCTCACTCCAGGCTGAATTATGTACCCCTTCTGTTTTCCAAAACCAAATAACCATTAATATCTATGAAATTGTTAACACTGACACTCTAGAATCAAACATACGCTACAAGTTTCTGAATACAATAGCCTGAGTAGCTGAACCCTAGAAATTCGACTCAAAGATCTACTACTGATGGTAGGTATGAAATTCATTGCTCTGATGGTGAACTAGACTGAACAAACTGGAATACAAGATGAGATGAGCCCATCCATGGGGCTTTAAATGTTTGTTTTTCAAACATAACTTTTCTCCCAATTCCAGGAGGTCACAAAAGAATGCCATTTGTGAAATTTTAGAATACAACTGTAAAACTGCACAAACTAAAGGGTATGACACTATAATGGAAACAGCAAAGTCTGCTTCCACCTTTAGTCTTTTGAGTGCAGAAGTGCGTATGGGTCCCAGAAAGTCCAAATTGGAGAATAACCGGGTCCCCCAGAGTTGATCTAGAAAGTCAGGGATGAGGGTGTGCCATTTGCCAGTACAACATGATCACTGTTCAATTTCTAGTTGTTGGGTAAAGTGTCCCCAGCAGGGAGCACTGATGAATCTCCTCTATAGATGAACCTCCTCCACAGTTTTTTCCCCTATGGTTTCTCACCTTCCTTTTTAATGAAATAACTCACATTCCTTAAGAATAGTGTTTGGGAAAATAGCTAAAAGTGAAAGTGAACATTACACATTACAACTTGGTTGAAGACCTTGAGTCAGACAAGGCCAAGTACTAGCTGGCAATAAAGAAAGTGAGAGATTACAAACATGAGCAGCTTAATTTGTCCCTCTACTTATACTTTGGGGGAAAAGTCTCTTTCTGTAATGGGTAGCCACAAAAAAAGGGGGAAAACAAGTAAACAATTATAATATAGCATGGAAAATGCAGTGTTAGAAGTAAACATAGGACTCTATGAGAGTACATTGACACCTAACACAGGCTCAGCGTATAGGGTAATCAGAGAGAAATCTGAAATGAGTTTTTAAGGATGAATAGGATTTTGCCTGGTGAAGAAGCTGTGCTGGCATTTCACATGGAAAGAAAATAGCCTTTCCAAAGGCACAAAGAAACAGAAGAAGATAAGGTATGCGCAAACTGCAGGTAGCTCTGCTTGGCTGGATTATAGAGTTTGAAGGGACAGTGAGTAATGGTAAGATAGGGCAGGAGAGGGAATGGCAAGATAAGAGACTGGAGCAATGAGCAGGAGCCAGATCATGAATGGCCTTGTATGTCAGTACACTCTAAGCTCCATAAATGTTATGACTATAATAATGAACTTCCATGGGAGCACAGACTGTGTATCTTTCATTCATGAGTTCATTCCCAATGTCTCTAAGATGGTACATAGCACAGCGCAAATTCTCCAAAATTTAGAATGATTGAATCCTAAGCTAAGACATTTAAACATGATCCTGAAGCTAAGAAGATCCATTGAAGGGTTTTAAACAAAGAACTTACATGGTTAGATAGACATTTTAGATAGACTCTGATTTCTGAGTGGGGAATAAATGGAAGGAGTCACCACTAATGGCTATAGGGCTACTTCAATAATCCAGATGAGAGAAGATGATGGCCAAGAATGAGGAGTTTGAAAAACTGGATGAATTCAAAAGATATTTAGGAGATAGAATGAACAAAAAAAAAGGGAGATTAGATGAGAAAGGAAAGGGATAGAAGAGAAACGTGTCAAAGATGGTACCACCAGTTTGCTGACGTGAACCACAAGGTGGTACTATTTACTGACATGGTGAATACGGGGAAAGGAGCATGTTTGGAGGGAAGAGAAGAGGTATGGTAGGGGGTGGTGTAGTATGGGATGTGGTATGTGGTCACATATATGAAATGTGAGGAAAGTATTGGCAAGAAAGTAAGGAAAAAATTAGTTCCATTTTGGACACTGACTTTAAGGTGCTTGAAGGATATTTAGGTGGATACAAATCCAGTAGTCAGTTAGATATATACCTAAGGCACAGAAGAAAAATCTGGAAATACAAATTTGGGAACTACATAAAGATGGTAATTTAAGATATATGTCCCATTTGGTTGGCTTCTTTTGCCTAAAAAGCTGGGCCACCATTGCCTGAATCCTTAATCGATATTTAATCTGCTTCCTCATGTCCCCTAACCCAGTCCAGGCCCCTGAAACACCATCAGGAGACTGGGTAAAATTCTCTGTATCTGTGACAGCTTCTATTTATACACACAGCTCCCAACTTTTAACAGCATAAGGGTGCCCTCCAGTGTTCAGAAGGATACATACAGAAGGCACAGAGTTAGAACACAATCCTGAGCCTTAGCTTTTAACCAGAACCACTGTCCTTGGCCACTCTCACTTCTGGGGAAATTCACTAGTAACATGCAAACACAGATTTGGAGGGACTCCTAGGTACTCAAGATTCTGGCAAGGCATGAGGAGAGCCAGGAAAGGCATGAGAAGAGCTGGGTAAGCCCTGTTATTCTCTTAAAGCAATGTATTTCTTCAATAGCTTCACCAGTTATTTCATGAATGGAAAGAACAGAAACTGCAGTCTGGGTTTTCAACAAACCTCAGGGGAATACTACAATATGGATTTGTCAGGCTCCCCGAGGTATCTTTCTTTCAAGCAGTTTGGGGCATGAAAACAGATGTGCCTGCATAACTAGAAAAATAGGGAAATTCATGGCAAAACCCTCCTGGACCAACTAGTTCCCGAATATGTACTAAGCAGAGCCAGCCACTTTGTTCACAGGGGCTAGCTCTCCTGCTGGAAATTACCGAACAAGATGCCATAATGGGGGGTGGGAAATTCACTTCTTACTCTTGCCTGCAAAGAGCAGCGGGGAGGACATTCCATAACATTAAATTTCAAGTGGTGTGCTCTGGCCTTTAGCCTAGTGAACACAATTCAAAGCCGCGCTGGTTTAAACGAATACTCTTAAACATCGCGCATGGGGAGATATAGAGACCTCCATTAAGGGGCAGCCGGAGGCAGTAAGAGAGGCAGTAGGTATTTAGAATAAGAATTGCGACTTTGCTTGTTCAGTCCAGTCCCCCAGCCCTCCCATCCCACTCACCCTACCTGCTGCCGATCCATGGCTCAGTGAAGCAAAGTCTGTGAAACTTAGAATCCAAGCCCAGTCTGGCGCTAGGTCCCGCTATCTTTGCACTCGCTCCGTAACCACCTCCGCCTCCCTTACTCACCCCACCCCCAAATCCCCTAGTCCGGCACTCACTCAGGGTCTTTCAGACAGTGGAGCAGGCTAAAGGTGACGAGGCGGCAGCGGCTGGTAGTAGAGGAGTAGGGCAGCAACCACCAGTAGGAATAGCGTTAATTATTTTAGAATGATTGACACATCTCCCGTCAATCCAACTCACATGACCTGCTGACGCTCCACCCCCTCTCGTCCATGCAGCCCTTGGGTTGAAGACTCAGGTCCATGTCATTGATAACAAGCTGTGGGATGAGGCTGGGAGGGGTTAGTTCGCTAACATTTTTTGCCGTTTCTGAGGGTAGGCGTTGACCAGAAGCGTCCTTTGCGGCCATCTTGGTTGCGTCATTTCTGCTGTCTCTGCCAAAATGAATTTTGACAAGGTTCAAAAGTAATTCAATGGAGGAAAGATAGCGTTTTCAAGAAATTCTGTTGGAGCAATTGGAAATGCATAGGCAAGAAAAAAAAAAAAACTCCACCAAAATTCACACCTCTTACAAAAATTGATGAAGAATACAGACTTTAAAAGGAATTATAAGACGATATGAGAAACTCTCTGCTTGCTGTCTCAGAGGGAACACGTATCTGACAAAGGACTAGTATCTATTGTTAAGTAAAATAAAATGCCATCTTGGGCATTGCCCTGAGCAACTCTTTCTGAGAAATGACAGACACTTAAGAAAAATGACTGCAGAGTCTTTCTGATAAAATGGAACACACCCTACAGAAATGTGGTTAAGCAATAACTGATAATAGCCAGTTTCAGTCAAGTCAAGATAGCTTAGGAAGTATAACATAGTAATCAACATATATCGGTTCTCCTGTTTGTAAGACCCTCTAATGGAATAAGAAACTCTAATGTCAGCTAGTCATTGTAGCCCGGGGCTTGGAAATTCCCTAAATGCCATTGTAAGAAGCAGTGACCAGTGAGCTATTGAACTCATTTCATCTTCCCCCTTTTAAGATATCCCTGCTCCCTAAAAGTTTTTTTCTCTCTCAATAAGCCCTTTTTCTGTCCTTTCACCAAATTATTTTTTTATTAGAGAAGTTGTAGGCTTGCAGAAAAATCATTTATAAAATACAGAGTTCCCATATGCCACCTTATTATAACACCATGCATTAGTGTGGTACATTTGTTACAATTGATGAAAGAATATTATTATAATTGCACTATTAACTATAGTCCATGGTCAATAAACCCTTTTAATGCTTTATTTTATAAATGGTAAAATATAAAAATAACTCTCAAAAGTCAACAGTAATAGGCAACAGAGGGATCCATACCCTGGGTCCTGTAACAGTTTACTGGTACCAGGCAGGGATATAAAGACCCAGTCTTCAAAAATTTGGCAGGGGGAATTATCTAATTTCTGATCACTGCTTTTGATCAGCTACCTCAGATCACTGGGGGCTGGCTCTAAGGGCAGCCATTGTTCCAAACCCCTCAGACAAAAGTAACAGAGGAGTCTTAATGAAAGTACCTTTCTTCAAAACTATGGAAAATGTTAAAGGACTACAGTAACTGGACAAGTACCAAATCAGTAAAATGCAGCTTCAAAAACCGGAGGAGAAGTTCCTGGTGCCCTTGCTGGCTTCTCCCCTACTCCCCCCCCCCAGGGTGGTTTGCAGCCAGCCTCTGCTCTCATTGTGGGTCACTGACTTTGTTCCAGCGGGAGCAGGTAAACCCAATGGGCACTTATGTGTTTTCAGGTCGGTGCCAATCAAGTGTGAGATCATGTGAAAGACTGACCTAAGAAACTCTTAGGCTCACCCTGGCAGAATTTGTCCTCCAGGCAGAAGCAGCTTGGGACAGCTAAAGCAGAGTAAGAAACAATTAAGTCAAAGCAGACTGGGGCAAAGGCTTAACTCCTTTATGTCATTAAATCGAGCACCCAGGAAAGGAAGAAAGTCTTTTTCATAAGGAATAGAGGTGGCATTCAAATTCCTGTTAACTCTTAGGGAATTCCCAAGGCCACTAGGAAGCACAAACCAAGGACAAGACACAGGCCCAAAAACACAGGGAAAACACTGCACTTTGCATTCACCTCATGCATATCTTCTTGACAGAAGGGCTAAACTCTGAGGGAAAGTACCAGCCAATGCAGAGCCAATTTGTAAAGACTATGAAAGGTGATTTTTGCTCTGGTTTATTTTGTTTTGTTACCCACCAGCACTCAATGCAATCTCTGTCATAACACAAGCTGATTAAAACCTCAAGAAACAGCTCAGCAACAATCCCAAGTGTAACAATTTAAAATATTAAAATGTACAGTGTGCAACAAAAGAATACAAGAAAAACAAAGAAACAAGAAATGATAGCCCATTCAAAAGAAAGGGATAAAAATCCAGAAAACATCAATGAAGAAAAACGGACTGTGAACATATGGACAAAGACTTTAAAAAATGATCCTCAATAGGACTAAGGAGATGAAGAAAAATATAGAGGGATAATTAAAGGATATAAGGAAAACAATGAATGAACAATAAGAAAATCTCAATAAAGAGATAAACATTTTAAAAAGGAACCACGGACAGATGGACGGACCTGCAGCAAAGCTAGTGGAGCCCCATGTACACGGTAGAACCCAGGTGGTTTTACAGTCACCTGCCCTGATTATTGCAGCTCTGTGATATGCTTGAAATATGTCATAACAAAGCACTGGGGGAAATGTGGGGGAAAAAAAGGAACCAAACAGAAATACTAGAATTGAAGAGTACAATAACAGAAATGAAATATTCTCTAGAGGTTTTCAAAAGCAGATTGGATCTGGGAGAAGAAAGAATTAGTGAACCCAAAGACAAGACAATTAAAATGAGTCAAGCTGACAAGAAGAAAGGAAAAGGAATTTTAAAAGGTGGAAATAGCCTAAGAGAGCTATGGGTCACCAGCTGGTATACCAATATGCACATTATTAGAGTCCCAGAAGGAGAAGAAAGAGAAAAAGGGGAATAAGGAATATTCCAAGAAATCATAGTAGAAAAATTCTCAATCTTAGCAAAAGACACAAATTTGCACATCCATTGTGACCAACCTGAAGAGACACAAGCCCAGACACATATTAGACAAATGGTCAAATGCAAAGGACAGGAAGAGAGTTCTGAAAGTGCAAGAGAAAGTCAACATGTTATGTACAAGGGAGTCCCAATAAGATAAAGCTCTAGATTCTTATCAGAAAACATAGAGGCAAGAAGATAGTGGGAGGAAATAATTAAAGTTCTGAAAGAAAACAATTACAAACCAAGAATTTTGTATTTCGTTAGACTGTTGTTCAAAAATGAGGGAGAGAGAAAGATATTCACAGATAAAAGCTGGAGAAATTTGTCACAACTAGTTCTGCCCTACAGGATGCCAAGTGAGTTCTTCAGACAAAAAGGAAAGAACACTAGAAAGTAGATTCAAGTGACAGAAAGAAATAAACCCTGTAGTAAAGGTAACCATGTGGGTAACTAAAAGTATCAGTATTATTGTATTATTTGTAAGTAACTCCACTATTTACTTCTTACAGGTGCAAAAATGCAGATGAATAATAAGCAATAATAAATATGTGGTATGGGAAATTGCGGGGACTGAGCTTGTGCCTCGACTTACCAGGCCTGGGCCAGGGGACCTGATCACCCCCTGGGGAGGGTAGTAGGTACGGGCGTGAGTGCCCTCTGCAGCCCCCCCGAGCCTGAGGAGCGAGGTCAAGGCAGCCCCCTTTTCCTCACCCAAAATGCCACTGGCAGGGGAGGCTTGCCGGAGGAAACCGCCTTTCTCCCAACTGCCCTTTCCCCACTTCCTTATCTTACCCACTCACTCCCTAGTGCCAAGGCCACTCCTGCCACCGCCAGCGCGCATGCACCGTGGCCAAAACAACCCCCGCCCGCTGCAATGGCTCCTGCGTCCTCTCAGAACCAATCCTAGCCCCTCTTCCTTCAATATTGCCATTTAAGGCTGCTTCACCTCCTTTCCAGCCCTGCCCTACTTACCAACCTATATAACCTGTAATCACCCCTGAATAAATCTCTTTGGCGCATACTCCTACTGGATGAAGAGTGTCTTTTGTCCTTATCGCCGCCCTCCACACCTTGCACGCCTCTCGCCGAGGACCTTGGCCACGTCCTCCGCCTCGCCCTCGCCTCCGGGAAAGAGCCCCCGCCGCCGGTACCCTTTAAGCAGCCCCGAGAGCTGAGGGCTCGGCTACCGGCCGCCACTCCCCCTAGAAGCAGTAACCCCGACCGCAACTGGTGCCCCGTGTGAGGAACGTCTCCACACGACAGTTTGGCAGGTCACTCGCTCGCCCGGACGCCTCTCCAGCTTCCCATTTCCTCGCCTGCAAGGTAAGGGCCGCCTCTCCCTCGCCGCTTCCGGAGCCGTGTGAGGTTCCTTGCTCCGAGGCCGCTCCTCCCTTCCCCCACGCTCTCTTCATCCAGTAGGAACTCCTCCCTTCCCCCACGCTCTCTTCGTCCTCTTGTATGCGCACTTCTATGACCCCCGTTCCTCTTAACGCTCTCCCTCTTCCCCTCCATTACTTTGCTGTAGTTCTTTGTATCTTTCTTTCCTCATTTGGCACCGTGTGCCTCTTTGCAACCGCCCCCCCTGACTGCTCCCGTTGCCAAAGGGCACTGCTTTCTGCTCTCGCCGTCTCCTTCGGCCTTGCAGCCACAGTTTATCTCATTCTCTCTGCTCGGTAAACAACTCCTCCTCCTCCTCCCCGCCAGCCGGGCCGGCCCGGCTCGGGAACAACTCCCCCTCCTCTCCCCTCAGCTATGGGTAATCGTATATCTACATGTCAGGCACCTCAAGTTCGTGCTCTAGCGGGTCTCCTAGACACGCATAGCTGTAAAGTGTCTGTCCGGCAGCTGCAGATATACTGGGATCTCCTGCTGCCCTTTAACCCATGGCTCACCACTTGCCATCTTTGGGACCCTGTTACTTATGATCGCCTTATTGATCGAGTCACTAACGCCATGGAACATGAGAGCAAGCGTTTCCCTCCCGGCTTGCTCCCCACTCTGATAACCATCTGCTCCTGCCTTCAAGGCTCCCTCCCCCCTGATCGGGGCCCCGTTAAATCCAAGGAGGCCCTATCAACCCAGCCAACAGACTCAGATAGCGATACTAATTCAAATCATGACTCGGACACGGAGTCCTTAGTCGAGCAGATTAACAACGCGCTCGAGGTGACTCCCAAAAAGCAAAATAACACTGCGCCACGCCAAGATGGCGAACTTCCTCCTTCTTCTTCCATCGAGGGGAGGAAATGCTCCGGCGATGACGTCAGCCCTAAGCTGGGCCGGAAACCGCATATGCTTTACCCCGCCCTTCCACAGGGCGGAGCTAGTCCGCCATCTTATGCCATGGGCCCCACCCTTTCACAGGGCGGGGCTGATCCACCATCTTGTGTCTTAGCCACGCCTACCGCGCCGCCATCTTGCGACGCTTGGGGCCTCCCACTCCCGCCTCTCCCTCCGGCGAGCTCCCCTTCGGAGCCGCTACCGGCAGCTGCCGCCGCTTCTCCCACCCTGCCGACTAACAACCCCTGGCTGCCTTCTACACCTCAAGGCAACCCTTGGGGCAACGCTCCCCCTACCCCCACTCCCGCGCCAAGCCCTCTGCAAGCGCGTCCTCCTTTCTCTCGTGCTTTTCGCTGTTTTCCTCTTAACCTTGCCCCCACCCCACAGAGGCCGCATGACTGGTATCCCATTGACTTAGATACTATCAAGCAGCTTCGCAAGGCCGTCAGGGAGGACGGGTTAGGTAGCCCATATGCTTCCCAAATACTGCAGGATCTCGCCATGAACTATTGCCTCCCCCAAGACTGGGCCTCGCTTGCCCGTTCAATTTTTAACCCCGGTCAGTTTGTTGACTGGCGTGCTCACTTCCAGGCAGAAGCAGCTAAGCAAAGTGAGCAAGATGCAGCCATTGGAGTCTATCATCCCCCCGAAGCCTATTTGGGCACTGGAGCGTTTCTAAATGCATCTGCCTATATTAATGCACCTGCCACCTTTTGGCCTATCCTTTGGGGAATCGCCTTACGAGCATTTGCCAACTGCTCTACCTGTTAGCCTAATAAATTCACCAAGCTCTTCCAGGAGCCGAGTAAGCCTTTCGCCACCTTTGTCTCCAGAGTCGAAGAAACCTGCGCTCAAAAGATAAGTAATCCCCAGGCCCAATATTACATGTGCCCATCCTCAAATCCTGGAAAATCATGCTGTAATTCCCCCAACAGGTACTACTGTGCATACTGGGGGTGTGAAACATTAGCCACTAATTGGAAGCCTCCTGTTCCTGATCATTACCTTACCCTAAAGTGGGCCCCTACAGGGTGCAAACTCCCTACAGTTAACTGGTTCGGCCAAGAAAGTGAAAAATCCTGCACACATCTTAATCTTACAGTGCAGCTCCCCACTGATCCCTCCTGGTTACTCGGTCAAACTTGGGGCTTCAGAATCTATGAGAAGGGAGCCGACCGAGGATCACTTATTCTAATAAAAAAGGAGGCTGTAAGCCAACCATGCCAAAATACTGCTTTAAAAACACCCTCTGGCATAGGTCCCAATAAAGTCCTTAACCCCCTTTTTTCCACAGCTCTCCAGCCGCACCTCAGCTCCAACCAGCTGCACCTCAGCTGCAAACAACGCATCGCCAACCCCACCACCCCAGCTTCCTCTGCCCCCTTCTCGTTATTCCTCTCCCCTCCTCAGCCTCATCCAAGCCGCCTTTGCCTCAGTGAACTCCTCCAACCCCAATTTTACCTCCTCCTGCTGGCTCTGCCTCTCCACTTCCTCCCCCCTGTACGAGCCCGTTGCCTCCAACCTCTCCTTTTCAGAAAGCACAGAAGACAGCCCCTCGGAATGCAGTTGGAATACCTCTGCCGTCCCCCTGACCTTTCATTCAGTCTCCTATACGGGAAAGTGCGTCCGCCCTCGCTCCAGTAACTCTCCCGACCTCACTGCCTGTGCCAGCTACTCATCTCCCAGCAGCTCGGCAAAATTTCTCATTCCTCATAACTCCTCCCAATGGCACTGCTCCTCTACAGGACTTACCCCCTGTCTCAGCACGAATATCATCAGTGAACATAAAGAAACTTGCCTCCTAATTGTCCTTATCCCTAGGGTCTTATACCACAGCGAAGAAGACTTCTTCCTCCGTCTAGAAAAAACTACAGCTCCTGCCCTTCTGCAAAAGCGAGAGCCCATCACCGTCCTCACAATTGCCTCCCTCCTAGGTCTTGCCGGCGCTGGCACCGGAATCGCTGCACTAGCCAGTCAAGGCTCCGCCCTAACTCACCTCAGGGCGGCTGTTGACGAGGACATTCGCCACCTACAAAACGCTATTTACCATCTAAAAAATTCTGTCAATTCCCTCTCTGAGGTCGTGCTCCAAAACCGCCGAGGTCTTGACCTTCTCCTCCTCAAAGAAGGAGGCCTCTGCGCCGCCCTAGGAGAAGAGTGCTGTGTATATGCCAATTCCACAGGTCTCGTCGAGGACAGCCTGAAAAGAGTCCGAGAGGGACTGGAAAAGCGTAAAAGAGATCGTGAAGCCACCAATTATTGGTCCAGTTTTTTCACTCCCATCCTCCCATACATCCTTCCTTTTCTTGGCCCCCTATTAATAATTATTCTAGCTCTCATCTTAGGACCCTGCCTCATCCGCAAAATTGTCCAGCTTGTAAGAAAACAAACGGATGCCATTTTTTCCTCGTTCGTGCAAATCCAGTATCAGCGACTCGCCACCTCTGACACCCCCCACTCCAAGATGACAGCCAACCCTTCGCGACCTCAACGCCACCGGTCAACCCGCCGACCGCGAGGCCCTTCTCAATCACCTGAACATCGCTCTCGCCTCGAGTTCCAGCTTCTCTGAACCCCTGAACTTTAAACCCCTGAACTTTAAACCCCTCACCTTCGCCCAGCCCACTGCAGCGAAGCCATTGTCAAGCGCCCGGGCACCACACCAACACTGAGCTCCAGCCTCACCGAGCCACCGTCAACCCCTTTTTCCCTTCCCTGACCTCCCCCTTCCCTCACCCTTAGCGGGCCTCTCCGGTAAAGCCTCTTCCTCTAATTAGAAAAGAAAGGGGAATTGCGGGGACTGAGCTTGTGCCTCGACTTACCAGGCCTGGGCCAGGGGACCTGATCACCCCCTGGGGAGGGTAGTAGGTACGGGCGTGAGTGCCCTCTGCAGCCCCCCCGAGCCTGAGGAGCGAGGTCAAGGCAGCCCCCTTTTCCTCACCCAAAATGCCACTGGCAGGGGAGGCTTGCCGGAGGAAACCGCCTTTCTCCCAACTGCCCTTTCCCCACTTCCTTATCTTACCCACTCACTCCCTGGTGCCAAGGCCATTCCTGCCACCGCCAGCGCGCATGCACCGTGGCCAAAACAACCCCCACCCGCTGCAATGGCTCCTGCGTCCTCTCAGAACCAATCCTAGCCCCTCTTCCTTCAATATTGCCATTTAAGGCTGCTTCACCTCCTTTCCAGCCCTGCCCTACTTACCAACCTATATAACCTGTAATCACCCCTGAATAAATCTCTTTGGCGCATACTCCTACTGGATGAAGAGTGTCTTTTGTCCTTATCGCCGCCCTCCACACCTTGCACGCCTCTCGCCGAGGACCTTGGCCACGTCCTCCGCCTCGCCCTCGCCTCCGGGAAAGAGCCCCCGCCGCCGGTACCCTTTAAGCAGCCCCGAGAGCTGAGGGCTCGGCTACCGGCCGCCACTCCCCCTAGAAGCAGTAACCCCGACCGCAGGAAATATGATGCATAAATATATAAGTTGTAACAATTACAACAAAAATGTGGGGAAACAGATATAGAAACAGAGTATGTGAATGCAATTGAAGTTAAGTTGATATCAAATCAAATGTAATTGTTACAGATTTATGATGTTAAATTTTAGCTCCATGGTAGCCACAAAGAAAATATATGAAAAATACACAAAGAAAAAGAAAGAGAAAGAACTCAAAAGGGTACCACACAAAAAATCAGATAAATAGAAAAGCAGGCATTAATGGAAGAATTGAGGGACAAAAATTGTATAATACTTACAAAGACCATGTAGAAAAATGGCAAAAATGAGTCCTGCATAAATAATAGTTACTTTAAATATGAATGGATTAAATTCTTTAGTCAAAAGGCAGAGAATGACAGAATGGATTTAAAAAAGCAAGACCCAAATACATGCCCTTTTCAAGAGACACCTTAAATTCAAAGACATGAGTAGGCTGCAAGTGAAAGGATGGAAAAAATATATACTATACAAATGGTAAGAGAGAGAGTGAGAGTGAGAAAGAGAGCATGAGTGTGCTGGGGTAGCTATATTAATGTCAGATAAAATAGACTTTAAGTCAAAAACATTAAGAGGAGCAAAGAGATCACTAAAGGGGTCAATTCAACAAGATGACATAACAATTATCTATTTAAATGCACTCAATGCCAGAGCCCCAAAATATATGAAGCAAATATGGACAGATTTGAAAGGAGAAATAGATGATTTGGCATTAATAATAGGAGACTTTAATACACCACTTTCAATAATGGATAGAACATCTAGAGAGAAGATCAATAAAGAAACAGAAGATTTGAGTACACTACAAACCAACTAGACCTAACAGAAAAATATAGATTACTTTACCCAACAGCAGCAGAATAAATGTTCTTCTTGAATGCATATGGATCATTCTCCAAGATAGACCATATGTTAGGTCATAAAAAAAGTCTCAATGAATTAAAAAACATTGGAATCATACAATGTATCTTCTCCAACCACAATGGAATGAAACTAGAAATCAACAGAGGGAAAACTGAAAAATTCACAAATATGTGGAAATTAAACAAGTCTTTAAAAACCAATGGTTCAAAGAAGAAATCAAAAGAGAAATTAGAAATTATCTTGAGGCAAGTAAAAATGAAAATACAACATACCAACATTGATGGGATGCAGCAAAGGGAAGGTTGAGAGGGAAATTTATAGCTCAAATGCTTATATTAAAAAAAGAAGAAATATCTCAAATCCAACACCTAACCTCAAAATCAGAGGATCTAGAGAAAGAAGAGCAAACTAAACCCGAAGTGAAGAGAAGGAAGTAAATAACAAATATTAGAGCAGAGATAAGTGAAATATAGGAAAACAAAACAATAAAGAGAATCAACAAAACCAAAAGTTGGTTCCTTGAAAACATCAATAAAATCAACAAACCTTTAGCTAGACTGACAAATTAAAAAGAGAGAGGAAGCAAATAACTGAAATAAAAAATGGAAATGGGGAAATTACTACTGATTACTGAGAAATAAAAAGGCTTTTAAGGGCATGTTACAAGGATGTTACATGGTGATATGAGGATGCTAAATGGTGATATGAGGATACTATGTGATACACACAAATTAGATAACCAGATGAAAGGGACACATTCCTAGAAACACACAAACTACCTACACTAACTCAAGAAGAAATAAAAAGTCCACAGAAAAACAAGAGAATGAATCAGTTATCAACACCTCCCAACAAACAAAAGCCCAGGACCAGATGGCTTCAAAGGTGAATTCTACCAAAACTTCCAAGAAGAATTAACACAAATCCTACACAAACTCTTTCAGAAACATTGAAGGGGAGGGAATACTCCCTAACTCATTTTATGAGCTCAACATTGCATTAATACTGAAGTGAGATAAATGTGCCACAAGAAAAGAAAACCACAGATCAATATCTCTTATGAATATAGATTAAAAAACTCAACAAAATACTAGCAAATTGAATTCAACAGCAAATTAACAGAATTATACACCATGATCAAGTGGGATTTATCCCAAGTATGCAACGGAGGCTCAACATAAGAAAATAAATTATTCTAACACAACACATTAACAAAATAAAAGGGGAAAAGCACATGATCATCTCAATTGACACAGAAAAAGCATTAACAAAATGAAGGTTAAAAAAAACAAATTGTGATCATCTCAATTGATGCAGAAAAGCACTTGACAAAATCAAGCACACCTTCCCATTAAAAACACTTGGAACACTAGGAATAAAAGGAAATGTTCTCAACATGATAAAGGGCATGTGTGAAAAAACACTGCTAACATCTCACTCAGTATTGAAACCCTAAAGCTTTCTGTCTAAAACCTGGAAAAAGATAAGGATGCCCTTTGCCATCACTGTCATTCAACGTGGTACTGGAAGTTCTAGCTAGAGTAATTAGGCAAGGAAAACAAATAAAGGCATCCAAGTTGGAAAGGAAGAAGCAAAACTTTCACTATTTGTAGATAACATTATGGTATATAAAGTCCCTAAAAATCTACATGGAAGCTACCAGAGTTAATAAATGAACTCAGCAAAGTGATGGAATAGATCAACATGCAATAGATAGTAGTGTTGGTATACACAGCAATAAATATTCTGAAGAGGAAATTAACAAAAATTCCACTTACAATGTCAACCAAAAACATCACGTATCTGGGAACAAATTTAACCAAGGATGTGAGGGGACTTATATGTGGAAAACTACAAAACACTGCTAAAAGAAATCAAAGAAGACCTAAATAAATGGAAGAACATTGCATGCTCTTGGATTGGAAAACTAAATATTGTCAGGATTCCAATTCTACCAAAAGTGGTTTACAGATTCAATGCAATGCCAATTGAAATGCCAACGGCCTTCTTTGCAGAAATGGAAAAGACAAACATCAAATTTGTTTGAAGAGAAAGGGGCCACAGATAGCCAACCACATCTTGAAAAAGAAGAACAAAGTTGGAGTACTCACACTACCTGACTTTAAAACTTATTACAAAGCAACAGTGATCATAACAACATGGTACTGGCACAAGCATAGATCTATAGACCAATGGAATTTAATTGAGAATTCAGAATGAGACCCTCATGTCTATGTCCAAGTGATACTTAACAACTCTGCCAAGTCCACTCAATTGGGAAAGAATAGTTTCTACAACAAATGGTGTGGGGGAAAACTGGGTATCTATATACAAAAGAATGAAGAGGGAACCCATCTCACAATATGCAAAAATTAACTCAAAATGGATCAAAGGCCTAAATATAAGAATCAAGACTATAAAACTCCTAGAAGAAGATATAGGGAAGCACTGTCAAGATCTTGTGTTAGGCAATGGTTTCTTAGATGTTATACCCAAAGCACAAGCAACAAAATAAAAATTAGATAAATAGGACCTCAACAAAATTAAAAACTTTTGTGCAAAGACATTATCATGAAAGTGAAAAGAAAACCTACTCAATGGGATAAAATATTTTGAAACCATATATCCAAAAATGGTTTACTATCCAGAATATATAAAGAAATCCTAAAACTCAACAATAAAAAAAGAAACAACCCAATTAAAAAATGAGCAAAAACTTGAATAGACATTTCTCCAAAGAGATATACAAATGGCCAAAAGCAAATGAAAAGATGCTCAACATCATTAGCTATTAAGGAAAAGCAAATCCAAACCCCAATAAGGTACCATTTCACATCCACTAGAATAGCTACTATTAAAAAAGAAACAGAGAATTACAAGTATTTGGAAAGGATGTGCAGAAATAGGAGGACTTATTCATTGCTGGTGGGAAAGTAAAATGGTGTAGACATTGTGGAAATCAGTAAAATTAGGATCCTTAGAAAGTTAGGTATAGAATTACCATATGACCTGACAATCCCAGTTTTAGGTATATACCCAAAAGAATTGAAAGCAGGGACTGGAACAGATATTTGTACAACAATGTTCATGGTGGAATTATTCACAATTGCCAAAAGATGGAACAACCCAGGTGTCCATCAACTGAGGAATAGATAAACAAAATGTACTACACACACACACACACACACACACACACACACACACACATACATATATATATATATATATATACATATATATATATATATAATGAAATAATATTCAGCCATAAAAAGGAATGAAGTCCTGATATATGGGACAACATGGATGAATGTTGAAGACATCATGTTGAGTGAAATAAGCCTGACAGGTATGATCACTAACATGAAATAATTAGAATAAGCAAACTCATAGAGTCATCATCTAGAATATAGGTTTAACCAGGGGCCATAGTGGGGTTAGGGAATGGGGAGATAATCTGTAACTGGTACAGAAATTCTGTTTGGAGTGATGGAAAGCATTTGGTAATGGATGGTGTTGATGGTAACACAACATTGTGAATATAATTAATGGTACTGAGTTATATATTTAAATATTGTTAAAAGGAGAAATTTTAGATTGTATATATGTTATCAGAATAAAAATTTTAAAATTCAGCAGTCTTCTTTACATTAATTTAAAAGATAATCATCAAATTTATTTGGAAATGTAAGGGGCCCTGAATAGAAAAAATCTTTTTTTAAAAGAACAACAAAATTGGGAGATTCACATTTCCTGATTTTAAAATTTGTTACAAAGCTACAGTGATCAAAACAGCATGGTACTGTCATGAGGACAGATACATAGACCAGTGGAATTGAGTTCAGAGTTCAGAAAAAACCTTATTTCCATGGTCAAATGATTTTTTTAACAGAGTGCCAAGACCAGTCAATTGGGAAAAAAATAGGATCTTTAATACAAAGTGCTTGGAAACTGGATATCCAAATGGAAAAGAGAAAGGGTGGCCCCTACCTCACTCAATAAACAAAAATCAACACAAGATGGAACAAAGAGCTAAACATAAGAACTGTAAGTATAAAATACCTAGGAAAGAAAACATACGGAATCATCTTCAGAACACTGTGACACACAATGGATTCTTAGACTACACACAAAAAAAACATGAAAAAAAAAAACAGATAAATGGGATTTCATCAATATTAAAAACCTCTGTCTGGAAGAACTAGAAAAAGAAGAGCAAACTAATCACCAAGTGAGAAAGAAGGAAATAGCCAAGACTAGAGGGGAGATAAAACAAGGAGACTAAAAAAAAGCAAATAGAACAAATCCAAAATTTGTTTCCTTGAAGAGATAACAAAGTTGACAAACCATTAGCTAGACTGACAGAGACAAAAATAGAAAGAATGCAAATAACTAAAATCAGAAATGAAAGGGGAGGCATTACTGTCACCCCACAAAATTAAAAAAAAATAATTATCAAAGGATACCATGACAACAAATTACATAACTTCAATGAAATGGACAATCGGGAAAAGCACACAAACTACCTACACTGGCTCAGGAAGAAATAGAAAATCTCAACAAATCAATAACAAGTGAAGAGATTGAATCAGTAACTTAAAATCTCTTGGCAAAAGAAAGCCAAGAACCAGATGGCTTCACTGGCAAATTTTACCAAACATTCTAAGAAGAATTAACACACTGGTTGTAATTGAATTCCTCTAAAAAATTCAAGAGGAGGGAACACTTCCTAAATCATTCTATGAGGCCACCTTCACCCTTACACTAAAGCTAGATAAAGATACCTAAAGCAAATAAAATTGCAAACTAACATTCTACATAAATACAGATATATGTCATGATTAAATGGGATTATCCCAGGAAAGCCAGGGTGGTTCAACATAAGAAAATCATTTAATATATACACCAAATTAGTAAAATGAAGGATTACAAAACCACATGATGATCTCAATTGATGCAAAAAAGGCATTTGACGAATTCCAGTATCCCTTCTTTTGGAGCCCTTCCCCAAGGCACTTTGGAGCCAGGCTGTGCACCCTTCATGGGTCCCTGCTCCTGCTATGGCTGGAAAGATTCACTTGGGAAAGTTCTCTCTGGGGTGACCTTCTCCCAGAATTTGCCCTACAGGAAAAAGCAGCTTTAAACACTGAAGAAGCTCAAGAGAAGAAAGAGGCCCAGAAAGATAGGGAAAACCCTGCACACTGCATTTGCCTCAGGCAGACCTACATGATAGGAGGGCTGAAGCTCAAGGAGATCTCTGCCATATCACCAGCTGGTTACAAAGCCAAGACACAGACATCCTAGGGAGTAAATCCCAGAGTTAGCATTTTAAAATATTAAAATGTACAGTGTGCAACAGAGTACAAGACAAAGAAACCAGAAATGATGGCCCATCCAAAGGAAGAGGATAAAAATACAGAAAACAACAGTGAAGATGAGAATGTGGACATACCAAACAAAACTCTTTTAAAAAACTATCTCGAGGATCTAAGATGGTGGCAAAGAGAGGAGTGGAAGCTAGTTAGTCCCCCTGGAACAACTAATGAACAACCAGGAACAACTAGTAAATAAATCTGGAATAACTGTGAGGGGACAAATGTGACCATCCACTCATCATACACCAACCTGAATTGGGAGGAATGCCCGAGAACACAGCATAAAATCTGTGAGTAAAAACTGCTGATACAAGCTGGTAGACCCCTCCCCCCACAGCCCAAACTACAAAGCCTTGTGGTGCTAGAGAGAAGAGCTCACCCAGCAAATGAATATAGCTCACCTGAGCTCCAAATGGGGTTTTAATTAGATTGTGAACTGCTCACTATGACCTATGAATCCCCAACAAGCAGACAGAGTCTTTGGGTGATGACTCAGTGGAGAAACCCTCAGCCATTTTCAGTTCCCAGCACTCTGACCCAGATAAGGGTGGAGATAGCACAGGCAGAGAGAGACCACTGAAATGCTAATGTCTTCCCCCTAGGGGGTCTAACTTCTCTAAGAGGAAAGGGTTGGGGCTCAGCTCTACTACCTGCCTTCCATTCAGAACCAGACCCCAAAGCCTGGGGGAAAACAGCCACGGGCCACACCTCCTTATACCAGTCTGGAATTACAGGCTGACAGGTGCGACCTGCTGGGCAGAAAAGCACAGTTGCCTGAGGCATCACAGGGTGTACCGATTTTCCAAGACATCCTCAGGGAAACCAGATACTGAATATTTCTTCCTTCTGGGACCTGAGCCTATTCTGGTCTGGGAAAACCTGACTGGGGTAACCAAAGAAGCCATGCCTAGACAACAGAAAACTACAACCTACATTAAGAAAAATGAAGTTACGGCCCAGTCAAAGGAATAAACGTACACTTCAACTGAGATACAGGAATTGAAACAACCAATAATAAGTCAATTCAAAAAGTTTAGGGAAGATATGGTAAAAGAGCTGAACTGTATAATGAAAACACCAGATGTACATAAGGTAGAAATTGAATGTTTGGAGAACCAACAGGCAGAATCTATGGAAATGAAAGGCACAATACAAGAGATGAAAGACACACTAGAAACATACAACAGCAGATTTCAAGAGTCAGAAGAAAACACTCAGGAACTGGAGAACAAGGCACCTGAAAGCCTACAAACAAAAGAACAGATAGGAAAAAGAATGGAAAAATATGAGCAACATCTCTGGGAAATTAAGGACAAAATGAAAAGCAAGAATGTACCTGTCATTGGTGTCCCAGAAGGATAAGAGAAGGGAAAGGGGGCAGAAGCAATATTAGAGGAAATAGTCAATGAAAATTTCCCATCTCTTAAGAAAGACATAAAATTACAGATCCAAGAAGCGCAGCATACCCCAAACAGAATAGATCTGAATAGGCCTATGCCAAGAAACTTAATAATCAGATTATCAAATGTAAAAAAATAAAGAGAGAATCCTGAAAGCAGCAAGAGAAAAGCTATTCATCACATACAAAGGAAGCTTGATAAGAAAATATGTGGATTTCTCAATAGAAATCATGGAGGCCAGAAGGGAATGGGCTGATATATTTAATATAATTGAAATAGAAAAACCACCAACCAAGGATCCTATATCTGGCAAAACTGTCCTTCAAATATGCAGGAGAGCTTAAAATAGTCTCTGAAAAACAGAAAAATGAAAGAGTTTGTGAACAAGATACCTGCTCTAAGGAAGCACTGCAGACAGAAAGGAAAAGACAGGGGTGAAAGGTTTGGAAAACAATTTTAGGAGATAGTAGCACAGCAATGTCAGTACACTGAACAAAGATGACTGTGAATATGGTTGAAAGAGGAAGGCTGGGACCATGTGGGACAACAGAAGGAAAGAGGCAAGATAAAAAGGGGAACTGTGTAATTCAGGGAAACCTAGGGTGCTCAACAATTGTAATAAAAGGTACAAATATGTTTTTACATGAGGTAGAACAAATGAATGTCAACATTGCAAGGTGATAAAAATAGGGTGGGATTGGGGGCGAAATACAACCAATGCAAACTAGGGATTATAGTTAACAGAAACATTGTATTATGCCTCCTTTAATATAAAAAAAGCAATCTACCAAAGGTAAATGCATATGTGAGGGTGGGGAATAGGGGAAGGATATGGGACTCTGGCATGGGAGATGTTGTCTGACTCTTTATTCTACTTTAGGTTAATGCTATCTTTCCTTTTGTCACTTTCTAGCTATCAAGTTTTGTGTGTGTGTTTTGTTTGTTTTATCTCTTTCTATTTTCTTTTTCTTTTGCTTCTCTACCTTCTTTGACTCTCCTTCCTGCCTTGTGGAAGAAATGTAGATGCCCTTATACAGATAGTGGTGAAGGTGGTGAACACATAAATATGTGACCATACAGAGAACCATCGAGTGTTTACTTAGGATGGAATGTATGGGGTGTGAACAAAACCATCTTAAAAAAATGGTTTGATGATGAAATCTTGAGGGCAATATACTGAATGAAATAAGCCAGACACATAAGGACAAATATTGCAGGGTCTCATTGATAGGAACTAATTATAATATGCAAACTCATAGACATGAAATATAAGCTACCAGGATATAGAATGAGGCTAAAGAATGGGGAGTGGTTGCTTATTATGAGCACAATGTTCAACTAGGGTGAACTTAAATGTTTGGAAACGGACAGGGGAAATGGTAGCATGTTGTGAGGATAACTAACTACTTAAAGATGTGTGAAGGTGGTGGAAAGGGTAAGCTTAGAGTCACATATGTCATCAGAAGGAAAGTTGGAGGTTAAAAATGGGAATGTATAAAACAGTGAATTTTGTGGTGGACAATGTCCATGATTAACTGTACAAATATTAGAAATCTCTCTCATGAACTAGAACAAATGAATGACACTATATCTAGAAGTCAGTAATAGAGAGGAATATAGGAAAAAAATATACACCTATTGCAAAGTATATACTACAGTTAGTAGTATTTTAAGATTCTTTCATCAACAATAACAAATTTACTATACCAAAACTATGAATCATGGTTAGGGGTATGGGAGGATCTGAGTTTCCTTTGTTTTGTTTTGTTTTGTTTTGTTTTGTCTTTATTTCATTTCTGGAGTAGTGAAAATGTTCTAAAAATTGAAACAAAAATTAATTGTGTTGATGGATGCACAGCTGTATGGTGGTGCTGTGGGCAATTGACTGTACATGTTAGATCTTTAGAAAGTTTTATGGTATGTGAACAATCTCAATAAAAAATATATATTAATAAAAAAACTAAAAAAAAATATCTGAAAACATGCTCAAGAAGATGAAGGAAAGTACAGAGAAAGAACTAAATGATGTCAGGAAAACAATGAATGAGCAATATGAAAATCTAAATAAACAGATATAAATTTAAATAAAGAACCAAACAGAACTACTGCAGTTGAAGACCACAATAACTGATATGAAAAATGCCCAAGAGGATTTCAAGAGCAGATTGGTGCTGACAGAAGAAAGAATGGGTGAAGTTGATGACAAGACACTTGAAATGAGACAGGCTGAGGAGCAGAGAGAAAAAAGGAATGCTAAAGGCAAAAAATAGCCTAAGATAGCTATGGGACATCATCAGGTGCACCAATAAATGCATTACTGGAGTTCCAGAAGAAGAGAGAAAGAAGCAGAAGTAATAGTCACAGAAATAATGAGAGTGGACTACCAAAACTCAGCAAAACACATAAATATGTATATTCAAGAAGCTCAGAGTCCCAATTAGATTAAGTAACGATTTCTCATCAGAAACCATGGGGGCAAGAAGGCAGTGGGTTGAAATACTTAAAGTGCTAAAGGAAAACAACCGCCAGCCAAGAATTGTACATCTGGCAAAACTTGCTTTCAAAAATGAGGATATTTAGACATTCTCAGACAAATAAAAGCTGAGGGACTTCATCACCATTAATCTGGTCCTAAAAGCAATGTTTTCCCATCAGCAGCTAAGCATTCTCAAGTCTCTGCTGTCTTTAAAAGAAATCCCCACTCAATCTTAATGTGACCCTCTAGCTGTTATCTGATCTTTCCTTTTCCAAGCTTACCGGAAGCATAATATGTATTTAGTCTCCACTACCTCATTGACCAATATTCCAGTTATATATTGCTGTATAACAAACAACTCCAAATCTTGGGACTTAAAACAATATCATTTTATTATACTCATGACTGTGTGGTTGAGGTACGTGGGCAAGGTTCACTGGACAAGAACTTCTGATCCACGTGGCATCAACTGGTGTCACTGACTGGTTTCCAGCTGGTAGCAAGACTGGTCCAAAACAGTTTGAAAGGAAAGGACACCAGACAGTGGTTCAAAGCAGCATAAAAAGAAATAAAGATCTGCAATAAATGTAACCATTTTGTTAATTATAAATGCCAGTATTATTCTTTGGAATGTAACTCCACGTCTTACTTTGTACAGCTGCTAAAATGCAAATGCATAAAAAGTAATGATAAATCTAGGTTTTTTGAAATACAATGTATAAAGATATGTGGTAACAGGTACAAAAAAATGATGGGGTGACAAGAGGGTATAGGAGAAGTATATATGCATACTATTGAAGTTGAGTTGATACCAAACAAAATATGATTGTTATATATTTAGAATGTTCAGTTTTAACCCCATGGTAACCACAAGTAAAACAGATGAAAATTTATCCAGATAGAAAAAAGAAGGCACACAATATGATACAACACAAAAAAGGAACTAAGTATAAAAGTAGGTATTAAGACAACTTGAAAGGTGAAATCACTGCCCTCCCCCCTACATGGGATCAGACAGCCGGGGGAGTGAATCTCCCTGGCAACGTAGAATATGACTCCCGGGGAGGAATGTAGACCCGGCATTGTGGGATGGAGAACATCTTCTTGACCACAAGGGAGATGTGAAAGGAAATGAAATAAGCTTCAGTGGCAGAGAGATTCCAAAAGGAGCCAAGAGGTCACTCTGGTGGGCACTCTTATGCACAATTTAGACAACCCTTTTTAGGTTCTAAAGAATTAGGGTAGCTGGTGGTGGATACCTGAAACTATCAAACTACAACCCAGAGCCCGTGAATCTCGAGGACAGTTGTATAAAAATGTGGCTTATGAGGGGGGACAGTGGGATTGGGGGGGCCATGGGGATCACACTCCCCATTGTCTAGTTTGTGGATGGATGAGTGGAAAGGTGGGGGAAGGAAACAAACAAACAGACAAGGGCGCCCAGTGTTCTTTTTTACTTTAGTTGCTCTTTTTCACTTTAATTATTATTCTTGTTATTTTTGTGTGTGTGCTAATGAAGGTGTCAGGGATTGATGTTGGTGATGAATGTACAACTATGTAATGGTACTGTGAACAATCAAATGTACGATTTGTTTTGTATGACTGCATGGTATGTGAATATATCTCAATAAAATGAACATTTAAAAAAAAGTAGGCATTAGGGAAGTGAGTGAATAAAAAAGTATGACTTACAAAGGCTAAATAATAAAGTGGCAGAACAAAGTCCTGTATTATCAGTAGTGATTTTAAATGTAAATGAATTAAACTCTCCAGAAAAAAGGCAGAGATTGACAGAAGGGATATAAAGCACGACCCAACTATATGCTGCCTACAAGAGGCTTAATTTAAATTCAAAGACACAAGTAGTTGAGGGTGAAAGAATGGAAAACAATATACCATGCAAGTAGTAACAAAAAAGGAACTGGGGAGGGAACTTAAGATGGCGGCTAGGTGAGACAGGACAAAAAAAATCTCTGTGAAAAATACAAGAAAAAAACCAGAAGGAGACCCAGGGTACCAGTTTCAGCAATGCACCACTTGGATGAGGCCTCCTAGCACCACAGGGGCCATGTACTTGGTGTAACCAGGAATGTGCGTTCCGAAACGAGTGAGTAAGCCGGCTGGAAGACCCGCAGCTGTGCTGCAGTGTGGGGAAGCCAGGGGTTGGCGGCTGGAGACAAACTGTTTCTTTAAAAAAAAGGGGGGGGGGGACCAGAAGTGGCTGCAGCTGCGATAGTAGGAACCACACAGTAAAACACAGCAAGAGGGGGCTGGGCCAGCCTCTTGGTGTCTGGCCTGGAAGATAGCCCGCTGCAGATACCCTTGGGTCCAGGGAAACAGAGGGGAGAGCCAGAAGCAGAAAGAAATCCCGTGGCTAGCAGCTGGTCCCCCGGAGGGCTGGATAAACTCCTGCCCAGAGCCGTGCCCACAGCCCAGAGCCCTGCCACTTGTCCCGGAGCTGGGAAGGCGGAACTGTGCGAGGAGGGTGGTGGGGAGATGCCCCGTTCGGCCATTTTTGCATCAGGCTGAGAGCACCGCTGCACGGCAGGGCGGCCCAGGGCGGCCCTTGAGAGACGGTGCACAGTTGTGACGTAGCACAGCCCTCCCTCAGCAGAGGTCCTGGAAGATCACAGCTGAGAAAGAGGGCCCGCTCGGAAAACCCAGGGATGCTGCGCCAAGTCCGGTGGTTTGTGGTCAGCAAGAGAGAGGGTCTGGGGCGGATTTGAAATGAAGGCTTAGACTCTTGTGATGGCCTTGAATCTCTAGGAACACCTGGGGGGATTGAATAGTAAAACTGCCCTGCCTCCCTGGCCACCCTGACACACGCCCCACATTCAAGGTGGACGGCTCTAGCAACATACCCAAACTGAGTTCTCCAACTGAACCCACAAGAATCATTTCCCCAAAAACCGCAGGGACAAGGTTGGGGAAAGCTGACTTGAGGGGTATAGGTGACTCACAGACGCCACCTGCTGGTTACCTAGAGAAAGTATACACCACCAACCTGTGTTTCTGAAAAATTAGATTGGCATTTGATTTTTTTTTTTTTTAACAACTCGAAAGAACCCTATCAAGCAAAGCAAATGCCAAGAGGCCAAAAACAACAGAATATCTCAATGCATATAAAACCAGACGATATGGAGAACCCAAGTCCAAACACCCATATCAAAATATCAGAAGACACCCAGTTCTTGGCTCAATTAATCAAAGAACTACAATCAAGGAATGAAAACGTGGCAAAGGATTTAAAGGACATCAAGAAGACCATGGCCCAGGATATAAGTGACATAGAGAAGACCCTAGAAGGGCATAAAGAAGACATTGCAAGAGTAAATAAAAAAATAGATCTTATGGAAATAAAAGTAACTGGCCAACTGTGTTGGCCAAATTAAAAAGATTCTGGATATTCACAATACAAGATTAGAGAAAGTTGAACAAAGACTAAAAGTCCTAGAAGTCCACAGAACAAAAAATGAAAAAACAAAAGAAAGAATGCAGAAAAAAATCGAAAAAATCAAAATGGATCTCAGGGATACAATAGATAAAATAAAACGTCCAAACTTAAGACTCATTGGTATCCCAGAAGGGGAGGAGAAGGGTAAAGGTCTAGAAAGAGTATTCAAAGAAATTGTTGGGGAAAAATTCCCCAATCTTCTACACAATATAAATACACAAAGCATAAATGCCCAGCGAACTCCAATACAATAAATCCAAATAAACCCACCCCAAGACATATTCTGATCAGACTGTCAAATACTGAAGAGAAGGAGCAAGTTCTGAAAGCAGCAAGAGAAAAGCAATTCACCACATACAAAGGAAACAACATAAGACTAAGTAGTGACTACTCAGTGGCCACCGTGGAGGCAAGAAGGCAGTGGCATGACATATTTAAAATTCTGAGAGAGAAAAATTTCCAACCAAGAATACTTTATCCAGCAAAACTCTCCTTCAAATTTGAGGGAGAGCTTAAATTTTTCACAGACAAACAAATGCTGAGAGAGTTTGCTAATAAAAGGCTTGCCCTACTCCAGATACTAAAGAGAGCCCTACCAACAGAGAAACAAAGAAAGTAGAAAGAGATATAGAGAATTTTAACAGACATATATAGAACCTTACATCCCAAATCACCAGGACACTCATTTTTCTCTAGGGATCACGGATCTTTCTCCAGAAGGGACCATAGGCTGGTACATAAAACAAGCCTCAATAAATTTAAGAAGAAAAAAGAAAATTGAATATATTCAAAGCACATACTCCAACCACAATGGAATACAAATAGAAGTCAATAATTTTTTGAATTTTAACTCCACTATTTACTTCCTACATGATATAAAATACACAAACTCTAAGGACAAATCAGTGGTTTGGAACTCAACATAAAATATGTAATTTTTGACAAGAACTATACAAAGGTGGGGGAATGGAGGAGTATAGGAATATAGTCTATGTGTCCTATAGAAGTTAAGCTGGTATCAAAGAGAAATGGGGAAGGGGCAATGGGGAGTTAAGAAATGAGTGTAAGGTTGCTGTTTGAGGTGAAGGGAAATTTCTAGCAATGGAGAGTGGGAAGGTGATAGCATTACAACATTCTAAATGTGTTTACTCCCACTAATGAAAGGCTAGGGAGGGGGTGGAATGGGAAGATTTAGGCTGTATATATGTTTCCACAACTGAAAAAAAAAAGTCAGTCTAACTAGATGACAATTGAATACTAAGGATGAACTTGGATGGGACAGGAGGATAGAGAACAGGTGGCTCAAAGGGACACAGTTGAAACATAAGGAAAAGGAAATATAGAATGTAAGCTTTGTATCATTGTTGAATCTCTTGTACTTCTTAGCTGCACTTAATGGGATTGCATAAAAGAATGTTCTTCTTCATGGGAAGTGTATACTTGAATTATAGTGTATGTTCAAGGATGTGTGCAGCTAGCTCTCATATGTTCAGAAGACAGAGCAATAGATGAGGGATGATAGATAGGGAGAGAGGGAGGGAGAGAGGAAGGGAGGGAAAGAAATAGCAGTGGGACAACATGTTAAAGTTTGTGGATCGGGGGGTATCGGGGGGTATCAGGGGGGTCAGGGAATGCTGGAGTTCTGTGTATGGGGTTTGTATGGTTTTTGCAACTGTTCCTATAACTTTTAATTTATTCCAAAATAAAATGTTAAAAAAAAAAAAAACAGGCAAAAGCCGTATTAGTAGGGGTCTCTGGTATATGCAACCCTTGTAAGATAAAAGGAATTTTAATAATAAAGATTTTCCTGAAAAAAAAAAAAAGGAGCTGGGGTGGCTATACTAATATTGGATAAAATAGACTTTAAACCAAAAAAATTTACAAGGGACAAAGATGGGCATTAAATACTGATAAAAATAATACAAATGGAAGATACAACAATTATAAATAAATATGCACCTAACAGCAGAGCTCCAAAATACATGAAGCAAATACCGACAGATTTGAAGGGAGAAATTGATGGTTCTACATTAATAGTTGGAGACTATAACACACCACTGTCAATAATGGATAGAACATCTAGTCAGAATATCGATAATGAAGTACAAGATTTGAATGATACACTATACCAACTAGACCTAACAGACATATATGGAGCACTGCACTCAATGAAAACAGCATAAACATTCTTCGAGTGTGCATGGATAATTCTCCAGGATAGACCATATGCTGGGTCACAAAACAAGACCAAATAAATTAAAAAATATTGAAATCATGCAATGTATATTCTCCAACCACAACAGAATGAAGCTCAAAATCAATAACAGAGAAAGAAATGGAAAATTCACAAGCAAGTGGAAATTAAACAATATACTCTTTTTCAGTTTTTTTTTAATTGTGGAATATAACATATATACATAAAAGTGATAACTTTCCAAGTGCAATTTAACAAGTAGTTAGCAAATTTCAAAGAATGTTATGGGTTACAGTTTCATAGTTTCAGTTAAGAAATGTTTTGTTATTCTTTAAAAAAGGAAAGCCTAAACATCTCTGAGCTATTATTTCAGTTATGGGGAAAAAAGTGGTAGGGAAAGAAGGAAAAATATAAAAATATTAACTGGTGGGACTGTGGGTGATATTCTCTGCTCTATATTTTCTGATTTGGGAAATAATTTTTATAAGGAGTATTCAGTATTTTCATAATGGGAAAAAATATAAGAAACAATTTCCTTATTCAATCTTGATTGTGTTATTTCTTGCAGTAGGCATGTATTGCACTTATAATTTCAAAGAATTTTTTAAAATAAATAAATCTACTATATTATAAAACAAAAACTCATGTTTCTGTTCCTGTCATCTACACCACTGTCTCCCTGACTTGGTGAGGAGCCAGTCCATGTTCTCAGTGCAGATGCCAAGTCCCAGTTCCGGAGGGAGCAAAGTAATCCCTATGCTCATGCTGGGTTCATGTATGTACCAGTCTGTCTGATATCAGACACACTGAATCAGTACAATATCTCTGGCTTGCCATTCCAGAAATTGACATGTACACAGAAACAGCTTGTGGGACAGCTAAATCAGTATAATAAACAAACCACACCAACCTGGGGCAAAGGGTCACTTGGGGAGAAGAGGGGGCTTTTGTATTTGTGTAAATGGGGAAATTACTAAGGCAACAAGTGCACATTCAGGGCATACCCTTGTATGCTCAAAAAGATTGGACAGTAATCCTATAGTTTCATCTGAAGCTGTTCTTCAGGTTCATTGTTTTTTCTAGCAAGTGATATGCCAGGGATTTCCCTGAACACCAGTAACTAACAAAAAAAAAAAAAAACAAACAAAAACCACTTTTCATAGTCTTTATATTTTCACTCTGTGTTAGCTGGTGCTCTCCTTCATAGATAGCTTAGCTATGTTAATGATGACTTAATTAAAATAAAACAGAATTTATAGGCAACTTGAAAAATAAAAAACAATTTATTAGCTGTATTAGCAAATATAGTTCTCAAATATTTTATCTTAGAATTTCTAAAGCAAGTGACAATTGATATCCATAACATCTATGAAAATGGCATTGCTACCATATATTTATAGTTGCTGAAAATGAGGGGAAAATATTTATTCCATTTGCTTAGAGATTAAATTTAAAAAGAATCTAGAATTACCGAGACTATAAATTTACTGGCTAAGTTACATGTATAAACTGAAAGAAAATGACAGAGTTGTTCCAGTACTTCATCTTTCATAATCTGGTACTAATGAGATTTTTAAGAGAAGCAGAAACTGTTCCAGAATAGAAATCAGGCCAAAGAGATTTGTTAAAGGAATCATTAAGAGTATAGAAAAGAGATCTATCATTCAAATTATAGAAGGAAATTTCACCCACATCATATTCCAGAAAAATACCAATTTTATTGGACCTTATTGGCAGAAACTGGATTCTCTTAGGACCCAATGCAACAATGCCACTCTCATTATAATGTCCAATTAACCAGAATCCACCCTGAACTAATGACTGTTTCTGCTAGTTCCTAGGAAAACAGTCTTACCAAACCCCCAATGTCCATTTAGGCTTGTTTCCCACTTCTACCTCCTGGTAATGCCTACCAAAAATTAAATCTCTTAGAGCACTGGATAGCAGGACAGAGATAACATCTCCTTGGGTTATAATGAAGATTTTGTTTTGTCATTCCATATTGCACAATTTTTCTATCCTCAGACACAATAAGCTGAGGCTATGTTGTTTCAACATCTAAAATCACACCTACTTTAAATCCTTTAATAATTCTGTCTAAACCAGAATACTGTGGAGGAAGACTCAATCCATGTTCCTTTAATCTGAATGAAAAGGGTCCAGTATTTTAGGTTTTTACATATTTGTGGAGGATAGTCTTAATATTCATCAGTAATTCCAGTCCTGAATGTAGACATTTTCCCTCTATCTCCCTCAATAGATGTTTAATGTAGAAATGCGATCTGAGGATTTTATTAGGTTTTCATTGTTTCATTGAGTTTTGTTAAAATTTCCATCTCTTCATCTTGTATCTAAGAATAATCTTTTGATTATTCTGTAGAAATAACCTAAGTCATTCAAATTCAGAATTTATTTCTTCTCTCCTACTGTCTACCTTCTTTTTTAGCTCCACTGATTTCCTGGCTTGCATAGTTATCACTTTTTCAACTCATTCCATATTATTCATCAATGGCCCAATGCTATATTCTAGAAGTTTTCTGTGAGAGAGGGTAGCTTTCTTAATTAGGTGTGTGGTGTTTAGTGGAGAAACTGAACTGTGTACATAAAACCTCTAGGTCCTTCCCACAGAAAAGAGTCAGAAACTCACTGACTCTCACACACAGCAATTTCCTCCTGCTTCTTCCTTTCGCTTCTTCTGATCTGGAGTAGCTTAGCAATTTCAGTCAAATTACCTAGCAGGGTGTTGCTCCTGAAATTCTTCTCTGGACAGGAAAAACAATACACAGTGCAGGGGAAAGTATCTTCCAGGACTTATTGATGCAAGGGCAACAGAAATTGTGCCCTCATTTGATGGTCACTGAGTCTTTCAAGAAATCCAGATGGATGGGGCAGCTAGGCTTCTCTTGGAGGTTGTCCAGACCTGTCGCAAACTAATGAACCATGAACAAAGGCTGCCTCCCTAGAGCTATGCACCAGTTTGGATACATTATGTCCCCGCCCCCCCCCAAGCCATATTCTTTAATGCAATCTTGTGGGGGCATATTTATTAATCTTTCTGATTAGGGAGTGATGTCTTGATTGAATGTTTCCATGAAGATTTGAACTCACCCATTCAGGGTAGGTCTTGATTAGTTTACTGGAGTCCTTTAAAGAGAGTTCACACAGAGAGCAGAGAGATGAAAACACCCCGGGACATGCCAAGCCAAGAGACCCAGATGTTTGCTGACGCTTTTAGATGCTAGTCCAGAATTTTCTCCAGAGAAGCTGAGAGAGGACAAAATGCCCCTGAAGCAGCTGAGAGAGACTTTTGGAGAGATGCTTGGGAGCTGATGCTGAGAGATGCTTAGAGATGCTTGGAGTTGCAGACAGAAGGTTTGGATATGTTAAGATACGGATGCAGAGGAACTGAGAGAGGAGCTGAAACACAACCCTGGATCAGCAGATGCCAGCCACATGCCTTCCCAGCTGACAGAGGTGTTCCAGACACGATCAGCCATTCTTCAGTGAGGGTATCTTCTTGTTGATGCCTTAGTTTGGACACTTTTCTGGCCTCAGGACTATAAATTTGTAACCAGATAAACTCCCTTTATAAAAGCCTATCTATTTCTGGTATTTTGCGCAACAGCAGCATTAGTGAACCAAAACAAGCTAAGACCCAGTAAGAAGTGAATATCCTCCCAAGATCTCACAGACTGACCAGACCTAGGTTTTAGTTTCAGTTAGCCCTTAGCTTCAGAAGTAGCTGCCAAGAAGGATCCACAGATTGCAGCCCTATAACCGATTAGACCATCTGAAATTAAGTTTGACTTTCTTCTTCAAGAAATAGTCAGAGGTCCAAACAATAAATCCTTTACAATGTAGAGATCTACAGAATTGCACCTTAACTAATGATGGGACAAACTGATGGTCTGGAGCAGCTGGCTCACGGCCTCAGTCCCACACCTCAGCAAAAACATACTCTTAAACAATCAATAGGTTAAAGAGGAAATGAGAGGCAAAATAAGGTAATATCTTGAGGCAAACAAAAATGAAAATACAACATACCAAAACTCATGGGAACATAGTGAACACAGTGCTGAGATGGAAATTTATATAGCTAAATGCTTACATTAAAAAAAAGGAAGACTTCAAATCAGAGACCTAACCTCAAAACTAGAAGAAATTGTAAAAGAAGAGCAAACCAAACCCAAAGTGACCAGAAAGAAGGAAATAACAAAGATTAGAGCAGATATAAATGAAATAGAAAACAAAAAAAAGAGTATCAACAAAACCAAAAGTTGGTTCTTTGAAAAGATCAATAAAATTGACAACCCTTTAACTAGACTGACAAATTAAAAAGAGAGAGACAATACAAATAACAAATATCAGAAATGAAAAACAGGACATTACAACTGACTCAGGTAAGATAAAAACACTAAAAGAGGATACTAGGAACAACATATGCCAATAAATTAGATAAACTAGATGAAATGGACAAATTCTTAGAAACACACAAACTACCTAAATTGACTCAGGAAGAAATAAAAGATCACAACAAACCAATTACTAATAAGGAGATTGAATCATTCATCAAAAATCTCCCAAAAGAGAAAAGCCCAGGACCAGATGGCTTCACAGGGGAATTCTACCCAACATAGCAAGAAGACTTAAACCCCACTGTGCTCAAACATTTCCAAAAATTTGAAGAGAAAACACTCCTTAACTCATTCTACATAGGCTAACATCACCCTCCTATGAAAGCCAGATAAAGATCCCACAAGAAAAGAAAACTGCAGAACAATATATCTTATAGATATAGATGCAAAAATCCTCAACAAAATAATAGCAAACCAAATCCAACAGTATATTAAAAGAATTATATGCCATTATCAAGTGGGATTTATCCCTCATATGCACTGTTGATTCACCATAAAATCAATTAATGTAATACACCACATCAACAGAATGAAGGAAAAAAACACACACAATCATCTCAATAGATGCAGAAAAGACATTTGACAAAATACAGCACCCTTTATTGATAAAAATATTTAGAACCCTAGGAATGGAAGGAACTTCCTCAACATTATTAAGGGCATATAGGAAAAGCTCACAGCTGACACCCTACATATTGATGAAAGACTGAAAGCTTTCTTTCTGAGATAAGGAAAAAGCCAAGGATGCCAACTTTCACCACTGTTCTTCAACATTGTTCTGGAAGTTCTTACCAGAGCAATTAGGTCAGAAAAAATAAATAAAAGGCATCTAAATTGAAAGGAAGAAATAAAACTTCCCCTATTTGCAGATGATATGACCCTCCACATAGAAAGTTCTGAAAAATCCACAATAAAGCTCCTAGAGCTAATAAATAAATTCAGCAAAGTGGTGACATATAAGAAAGACACCTAAAAATCAGCAGCGTTTCTATACACAAGCAACTAACTATTAGAAAAAGAAATCTTAAATTCCATTTACATTAGCAACTAAAAAATCAAATATCTAGGAACAAATCTAACCAAGGATGTAAAGGACTTACACTGCTAAAAGAAATTAAGGAAGACCTAAAAAATAGAAAGATATTTGACATTCATGGGTTAAAAGACTAAATATCATTAAGATGTCAATACTACCCAAAGCAATTTATAGATTCAATGCAATCCCAATCAAAATTCCAACAATCTTCTTTGCAGAAGTGGAAAAGCCAATCATCAAATTTATATTGAAGGGTAAGGGCCCAAATAGATAGAGTCACCTTGAAAAAGAAGAATGAAGTTGGGAGACTCATACTTCCTCATCTTAAAACTTATTACAAAGCCACAGTAATCAAAATAGAATGGTACTGGTACAAAGACAAATATATAGACCAATGGAATCAAATTGAGAGCTCAGAAATCAACCCTCACATTTATAGCCAACTGATTTTTGATATGGGGCAAAGGCCACTCCATTGTGAAAAAAAATGTCTCTTGAACAAATTGTGCTGGAAAAACTGGATCTCCATTTGCAAAAAGAAGGAGGAGGAGGAAGAGGAGGAGGAGAAGAAGAAGAATAAGGAGAAGAAGAAGAAGGACCCCTACCTCACACTCTCACACCATACACAAAAATCAACTCAAAACTGATCAAAGTCCTTAATATAAGAGCTAGAATTATCAAATTCCTAGAAGAAAACTTCAGGAAGTATCTTTGGACCTTGTGTTAGGCAATAGCTTTTTAGACTTTACATTCAAAGCACAAGCAACAAAAGAAAAAATTGATAAATGGGACCTCATCAAAAGTAAGAAACTTTTGTGCCTCCAAGGACTTTATCATGAAAGTAAAATAACCTACACAATGGGAAAAAATATTTGGAAACTACATATTCAATAAAGGATTAATATCCAGAATATATAAAGAAATCCTTCAATTTGACAACAAAAAGACAAACAACCCAATTTAAAAATCAGCAAAAGACATGAAAAGACATCTCTCCAAAGAAGATATACAAATGGCCAAAAGCACATGAAAAGATGCTCAACATCATTGACCATCAGTGAAATGCAAATCAAAACTATGAGATACCATTTCATACCCACTCGAATGGCTACTATTTTTAAAAAACAGAAAATTGCAAATGTTGGAGAGGATGCAGAAAATATAAACACTGATTGCTGGTGGCAATGTAAAATGGTACAGCCACTATGGAAGACAGTTGAGTGCTTCCTCAGAAAGCTAAGTATAGAACAATCATATGATCCAGCAATCCTGCTACTAAGTGTATACCCAAAAGAATTGAAAGCAGGGACTCGAACAGATATTTTCACACCAATGTTCATAGCAGCATTATTCACAACTGCCAAAAGATGGAAGCAACCCATGTGTCCATCACCCAATGAATCGATTTAAAAAATGTGGTATATACATATAATAGAATATTATTCAGCCATTAAAATGAATGAAATCCTGATAGGAAATGGGAAGTTAAGGCTTAAAATGTACAGCGTTCTTATTTGGAATTCTGGAAAGGTTTAGGTAATGGATGGTGGTGACAGTAGCACAACATTGTGAATGCAATTAACAGCATTGAAATAAATATATGAATCTGATTAAAAGGAGAAGTGTTAGATAGTATATATGGTAACAATAAAATTTTTGAAAATATCCATGGAACTACAGTATACAAAACAGGGAACCCTAAATTAAACTATGGACTTTAATTAATACTACAATTATTAGAATGTGCTATCATCAAGTTTAACAAATATGCCACAACAATGCAAAATATTTGTGGTAGGGTGGTTTATGGGAATCCTATATTTTATGCATTTTATGTAAACCCACAACTTTTCTAGCAAAAAAATTAAAAATTTAAAAAAAATTAAAAAGGAATGAAGTACTGATATATTCTACAACATGGATGAACCTTGAAATCATTAAATTAAGTGAAAAAAGCCAGAGATAAAAGTCCATATATTTTATGATTCCACTACTTACTCAGCAATGAAAATGAAAGAAGTACTTTATTACCTTTCTATTGCTGCATAACAAATTACCACAAACTTGGCTTAAAACAATACCCAATTATTTTCTTACTGTTCTGTAGGTAAGAAGTCTGGGCATGGCATAGCTGAGTTTTCCACTCAGGTTCTTGTCAAGGTGTTGCCTGGGGTGAGTCTTCATCTGTAGGCTCTGGGGAAGAACTGGCTTCCGACTTTGTTCAGGTTGTTGTCTGAACTCAGTTTCTTGCTGGCTGTGAGCTGGGAATCACTTTCAGCTCCTAAAGGCTGCTGTCAGGTACTTGCTTTTCTTGCGGGAGCTTTCCTGAGCTGATAGAGGATACCTGGCATTCCCTGCCTTGAAGCCATCTTCACAACATGGCGGTTTACCTCTTAAAAGCAAGCAAAATTTCTCTTGCCTCTCATCTCTCTTACTTTGAACCTCCCTGCCAAGAAGAATACATGCCCTTTAACGGGTCCACCTGATCAGACCAGGCTATCCCAGGATGATCTCCTTGTCTTAAAGTCAATTGATTTTGGAACTTAATACATTTCCAAAATACCTTCAGAGCAGCACCCAGATTAGTACCTGATTGAATAACTTGGAGAAGCTGTGTGGCTACCAGGTGGCCAGAATCTAAGACCCATCTTAGAATTCTGCCTACCACAAATACTGATACATTTAACAAAATGGATAGATCTGAAAACATTATGCAGAGTAAAAGAAGCTAGTCAAGCAATACAGAATGACTTCAGATATATGAAATTCTAGAAAAGGCAAGAATAATTGATAGTGACAGAAAGTAGATCAGTGGTTGATTGTGCCTTGGAATGCAACATTTTATTGATTGCATATGGGCACAGGGTACTTTCTGAGTTGATGGAAATTTACTACATGTTGATTGCAGTACTGGTTACACAGGTGTTTGCATTCATCAAAATTCAAATTACAATTTAAAGGGGTTATTTTATTGCATGCAAATTATACATCAATACAATTAATTTTTTAAGTGAAGGCAAAAGAAAGATTTTTAGAAGGACAATAGATAAATCAATTAAACATCATAAGACCTGAGCTATAAGTATGGTAAAGCAATGTCCTTTTGTCTGAAGAAAATTATAATAGATTAAAATTTGGATGCATTCAAAGGAATGAACTGTATCAGAAATAGTAAATATGTGCGTAAATATAAAAAGACTTTTTTTATTTTGTTGGTTGTTCATATCAAAATTAATAACAATATATCACTGGATATCTAACATATGTAAATATCAAATGCATGACAACAATAGCACAAAATATGTGAAGGAGGAAACAGCAACATACTTGTTTCCTACATTATACATGTGATACCGTGTTATTTCAGAGTAGACTGTGATAAGTTAAGGATGCATATTTGAAACCCTAGAGCTACCACTAAGAAAAATACAGAGATATATGTAATAAGATGAATGAAGATAAAATAGAATTCTAAAACAAAAAAAAACATCTATTCAAAAGAAGTCAAGAAAAGGAAACAAAAATGAACAAAGAACATATGAAGCAATCAGGAGAAAAATAGCAGGATGGTAAGAATTAAACCAACCAAGTAAATAAATTTGTTATACGTAGATCATCTAAACATTTCAATTAAAGGCTGATATTTTCAGACTGGATTTTAAGACTCAACTATATGCAATCTAAAAGAAATAAATTTTAAACATAAAGACACAGATAGATTAAAATTTCAAGGAGAAAAACATATAACATGCATTCACCTACTACATAAAAAGTTGGAGTGGAATATCAAAGTGGAGTTCAGGAAGAGAAAGGTTACCAGAGACAAAGAAGGAATTTCATAATGATCAAAGTGTCAATGCATCAAGAAGACATAGAAATGCTACATGTGCCTGTGCCTACATACAGAGCTTCAAGTTATATTAAGCAAAAATAGGAAAAACTGAAAGGAGTTATAGAGGAATGCACAAATATATTTGGAGATGTCAACAATCCTGTGTCTGTATTAATAGACAAGTGGACATAAATTAATTAAGGGTATAGAATATTTGAGCAACATTAACAATCAACTAACCCTAATTGATATTTATAGAAACACTGCACACATCAACTGCAGAATACACATTCTTTTCAAGTAGATATGGAAAATCCACTAAAATTGACCATATGCTAGGCCATTAATCATGTCTCAATAAATTTAGAACTGAAATTATACAGAACATGTTTTCTGACCACAATATAATTAATTTAAAATAAATAGAAAAGATGTTTGTCAAAACCCAAACATCAGGAAATTAAACAACACACTTTTGAGTAACTCGTAATTCAAAGAAATCACAAGGAAAATGAGAAATTATTGCAAACAGTATGCAAATGTAAACATAGCATGTCAAAATTTGTATGATGTGGCTAAAGCAGTGCTTGGAAAGAAAGTTATAACTTTAAATGCTTATATTTCAAAAGAGGAAAGGGGCATAGAAAACTTTTTCAGAGTTGAAGGGGTTTCAATGTTATCAACCTGCCAGCAAGCATCTGTGTAGTCTTCTCAAAGAATAGTACCATATCAGAATGGTAGCAATGGTTCATAGTGCTGGATAATTGGACCTTCTGAAGTGGCAGCAGCTAAATAAGTCTTACCATGTTGTAGGGTCCATACATGGCTTTGATCCCTGCCACCATGGCTACAACCATTCATGAGCCCATTGTTCCAGCATTAGGGTGGCCAATTACAGAGACTGACTGATGTCAACTGGCCAATGTTTTCTGTCTACTCTGTTGTTTAGTTCCTCTTCTGTAATAAATATTTTTGACAGTCATTAACACATGATATAAAGAACTTCACATTTTGTGCCCACTTCATGATACATCCACATGCACTTCCCCAGATCCTTTCGTCCCTGATTAAATTTGTGCCTCTGGAAAATGTGTTTTAACAAGGTCTCCAACATACTGGTCACTTTTTGCTCATTTCAACCTGATTTCTTAGATATTATAAGGCCAGTGTAATGTTTGTGGAATCTCTAGATGGTCATGCCCTGGTGCAGGGTTGTAAATGTATATTGTTGTCTGCCCCTGTCCCTTACCTATTGAGGATGACCACAACTGAGTTTCTTGTTGGTGCTGGCAACCCTCCCTCAACAGTGCAATTCTTTCTGCTTTGGTCAGTCGAATATCCTTACAGCATCCTAAAGAACACAACCGTTTGATAACTTTCGCATGCCTCATAATATACCCGCACTAGCCTTTTAATCCCTTTTTCACCATATGCCACAACAGTTCAGGTCCTTTTACCTCACTTATTGTGGGCCACTTCTTTCTTCAAGCTCCCAAGAGCTAACCTAATAGTATGTTATCACTGTATCACAGAAATTTATTTTAAATATTTAAAAAATTTCCATTATCCTATTTTATTTTCCATCTTATACCTTAATCCCTCAATCTCAGAATCCAGTCCCATACATTCTTTCCTAGCTCCTGCCAGTAGTATTGGCTAGGTACTATAACTCCTTTGGGTTATAGTTCTTTTCCTACCTTAGCAGACCCAGCACCTCCCTGGCTGGGTTATATTGTGATTTAATTCTAGTTATTGATCTAGTAGTCAGGAAAGGAGGTGAGAGTACATCCTGAGAAGGGGTCACAGGTTGCTTTTCCTTTGTCCTCAAGGACCAGTCCTTAACAAGGAGGAGTGGGTCACTTCTGCAGACAGAGTTCAAAGGAATCTTGAGATTAATGACTTTTTTATGTATATAAAGCCTAATGTCCCCCTTCTAAATCTCAGGATTTCACTCCTTCTGAATCAGGGCCCTAACCTTGGCAGAGCAAACTTAGCAGGACTGAGAATTCAGCCTTCTCTACTCATCTTCCCTTATAATTAAGCTCTAGTCCTGACCTTCAGATTTTTTGGTCCTCAGGCTGAATGAGAGGAGAATCTCTTTAAATACTGCTAACAGGTTCTCTGGCTTGCACATTTAGCTTTCAACTGGTGTTCCATCATCTTCAGCCTTTCAATATCTTTCTCCAATGCATCCATGACCATCTAATAGCCATCCAATTTCCTAGTCTTCATACTTAATATTACAACCATACCTCTCAAACACAGAAGACTTTGTACCTACCAGTACAATCTTTTGCATTGATATTCCATTTCAGTTCACCAGTGGTGAAAGTTTTAATGTACGCATGGGAGAGGCTATGAGTGTTCCACCTACCATCATTGATGAGCTCTTTGTCAGAAAGCCAGCAAGAATCTAACTGAAAATCCCATTTAGTGCTGTTTCCCAGGACCACTCCTAGAACTAACTTCCACGAGATGGATTCCCAGGAAACACATTATGAAAAGGTGATTTGCATGAATGAATTTTATTGGGAGGTGCTCTTGGCAATACTTGTGAGGGAGTGAGAGCAGCAGGACTGGGCATAGAGAAAAGTAGAACTGTGATGCAGTCACAACAAAGGATCCAGCCATTACCATGGGGAGCTCTAGTGTGATGGACCTGCAAAGCTGACCCATATTGACACAAGAGGGCTTGGGCATTATACTCCTACGTCAACCAGATAATGAATAGAGGCTTCCTCTGGGCAGGAAATCATATTGGAAGAGGCAGTTCACCTGGGCTGAAGGCAGTTTTTGAGGGGGGATTCAGCTGTGAGTTGTCAGGATCCAATACTACTAGCAGCTGGGATAATAAGCACCTCAGTTCTGAGAGGAAAGAAGGGGTTTATGGGTAGCATACACAGTATCCACTACAGCGCATATGTGTTAATGTAACAACCTGCTTCATTCCTTCATCAACTCCCTTCTACCCCACTTTAACTCATGTCCATCCCTCTAGCATCATCCCTTGTTCTAATTCCTTGCTTATCACTGAGATCTGTGGGTCACAGAAAACAGAGTTCTCACCATCTCCATTTTCTATCAGTCCAAATTCCCTTCTGAGTTGGGTCTTTGCCCCCAGTAGGTGGAACTACCCCTAGTCCCCAAACTCCATCCCTGATTTCTTTTTTTATGCCACTCCATTTATTAAAATGAGTAAATTTATAGCTTTATTTGCATACAGAAAAGTGTACAAGAGAAAATAAGTACGCATGAAACAGCTGTGTGGCTAAACATCACTTTCAAAAATGCAACTCCAGTTGCCTCCAGTTTAGCACATTCAATATTTAGACATTTAAAATGCTATGTCCAGTCTATGTTTATAATGACTAAGTAGAAAGCCAGATGGAAAATAATGTCATATGTTCAGCTCTTACCATTAGACATATAACCACAGGAATTTAGCTTGAACTATTTTGAGCTAATCAATAGAGGTTCATGAGGTCACCGTCTTGTTTGGACCCTAGCAGTAACATTCTTCTTCCACCTAAAAGTAACATTACGTGTGTCTGATTAACACCCACAAGAACACGAGTATTAAGGGCTAAGAGACCACATTTAAAAACCAATATTAAAAAATAATCATTTTGGCAAAAACACACTCTTTAGAACTGTGCTAACAATAGAACTGAAAATGAACTAGGAAAGTTTCCACACTTATGAGGGGAAAAATATTGTAGATATTAGATTTTAAGTGACAACAACAAATACTTGTATCATTTTTCACTTGTCTTCCCACTACCTACAAGACTGTGGCTTCAAGAAAGTTTTCCAGTTACTTGATAAAGGGCTAGTATGACCCCAAATAAGCACCTATGTTTGGCATGATCACATTTAGCTTTGTGATAGGTTGCTCTTCAGAATACAGTCCTTTATTGATGGGTTGACTTCAGTTTCTCATCAACATTAACTGCTTTTCTAGATCTTCAGCTCAAGAGGATGAACTTCAATTCCATAGGAAGAATAAAGGTTGTGTCCATTTGCAATTCTAATTAATGAAACAGTGGAGAGGCTCCAGACAGGTTTTTCCCCCTAAAACACTGTTGCATGTGAAAAGCAAATAATGCTGTAGGAACCCAGGAGCAAAGCTGACTGAAAAGAGAAACAGAGGGTAAAGGAGAGAACGGTCACCTGCTTTTCCCTCATTTGTAATAGCTAGCAAGAAATTGGGAAAAAGATCCTCTTGCCTTATGGAGAAAACTGAGCTTTGGAAGAGAAGCCACATCTATTAATTCCAAAGTGCCTAAGGAGAAATTAGACTTACTTCAGTCTTACTTTAAAAATTCTCTGTGATGGTCTGAAGCAAGATTTAAGAGGTGTTCTGTTCTACTACAATCTTTAGGTGTTATACCCTAAAACAGAACCCCAAACAACTTTGAACGGTAAAGATTTGAAAATTTATTCAAAACAGTATGATCTGAGGGCTTTGTAATGGCTGCATCTCCCAATCAGAGGGTACATGATAGAGTGTTCTAGAAGGTTCTAGGGTCACAATAGGCAAGGGCTCAAGTATGGAAACTACTGCATTTACATTTAAGCTAGAGAGTTTAGCTTCTGAGTTTATTTAAATCCATAGAATCAATTTAGCTTTAACCTAGACAGAAGGTGAAAGACATTTTTCAGGTCCAAGACTCAGCAAGGAATAAGGCAACAGGTAATACATCAAAGCTGAAGAAGGGCAAAGGTCAGGACGCATCTGGCTATTAGCTTTGTCCATGACTGCCAAAAGAGCCAAACTTTTTGTTCCTTTGGATTGTCAGCATACCAAGTACAGAAGTTATGCAAATGGATTTCCAAAAGGATCCCTATATACATTAGGAGCTGTGGGTTGAGGAGCCACAGGGTTTGTGGTGAAGAACTGAAAGAACCTTTAGAGAAAGGGTTCTCAAATGCATTGTCAGCAGATTTGGTAACTGGCAGGGCACATTGTCTTGGAGCTGGCTTTGGTGGTTCATTGATTTTGCTCAACAACTAATTACCATCAAAGTCATCATGGTCTACATTATCTTGAGGAATGCCAACTTTACTGCGAAAATAACTGGAGAAACTACTGGAAGTTCCAGAGGAAGACTGCTCTCCCTTTCTTGCAGGTACGGGTGGCTGCTGCAGTTGTAAGTCCTTAAACATTTCTTTTACTTCCTTAATGTCTTTATCCCCTAGTGGGCCTAAGGCAGTGAAGGCATCTTTGGAGATATCCTGGGCAGCAGCAGTTCTGGGAGGTGGTTGAGGAGGAGCAACCAGAAGAGAAGGGAGCATAGAAGAGGATTGGGCTGGCACAGGAGCTGGAAAAATATTGCTCTGAAAAGGATTCCCTAAGGAGGTTGTTGAGGGCCAAGCATTAGCTGCCACTGATGCTAAAGGGCCCTAAACAGCAGGGGCTGGAGGGGAAGTTGGGGCTAGGGGCTGGAGGGGAAGTTGAGGCTGCAAAGGATGAAGGCTGGTTCCAACCTGGAACAACTGGACTTGTGCCAAAAATAAGCAACTGATCAAATCCTGAAGGTTGACCATCCATAATAGCTCCTGGGACCATTGAAGGGGACTGATTGAAGACTAAGGATTGTTGGGGGGTTCCATGGTCCTGTCTGAGGGGGTGTAACTGGTACACCACCTGGACCCATAAGGGGCCCTACTGGGACAGAAACACTTGTTTTGAAGAGATCCAGAGTGTTGGTATGTTGGGTTGCAGGTTGTCCTGTAGGTGACATCTAGCCTGGAGAATCTGAGACAGGAGGAGCAAAGAGGTCTGATGGGAGCAAGTCACTGGCTGAAGATGTTGGACTATTTAGGTCAGGAGGTGTAGACATGTCCCCAAACAAATCCATCTGGTTAATACCCAATTTCAATTTGATAGTTTGGTCATCAAGAGTCAGGAGGTTCTCACTCCCATTCTCTGCTTCTTGGCTTCTTCAGTCTTTCCTTTCCTCTTCTTTTTTCTTTACATTGTAGATCATTTGAAAAAGATCTTTAAGATCAACAACCAATGGCTCGAACTGCTGCCCTGTTTTTATGGCAAAAAACTGGTGCTGGCCTTCTCCTCCACATACATAACCAAATGCCCGGTTGTCTGTTACATCACAAGCAATGAAAGAAATTTTATACACTGGATGTTCATGTTCTATTACCCTAGCTTTCTCATCAATTAATTTTATCCCAGAAAGCAAAATGTTGACCCAGAGCTTTTGTTTGTGTTGTCCTTGAGACCGAGCAGCTGCCACCATTCCCTTTAGTCTCATCATAGAATCTTGTCTCATTGTATCCCCTCTTGCATCTGGCACATCATCAGTGCCAATTAGCTTGGCCTTGTATTTCACACCATCACCTTTAAACCTGGCCAAGAGATGCTCATCTGTCATTTCAGAACCTTTCTTCTTTTCCTTCTTTGATGGGGCTTTTGGTGCGGCCTGTTGGTCAGGCTGACCGTTGGTTGTACTCGTTTCTACTTCATTTGACACGGCAAGAAATCAGGCAGCAAACCCTGGCTTTAGTGGAGACTTAGTAATACCAGATGATTTCTGGTGGAGAAGTCTCAAATGAACATGACCTACAGACATATGCTAGCTAGCACCTCTGCAATATGAGCATGACTTCCCCGTCCCCAGAGCCTCCAGGCTGCAGGCCATCCCTGATTTCTTGATTGCTACCTGAGAGTATAATCCAAAGGCTCTTGAAGGCCCCTCTTCTCAGCTTGAAGATGGTACCCATTAAATGCCCTAAATCTCTTTTTCTCCAGTGGGCTGCAGGTGTCTCTGAGGAAACCGAAAGCTTTCTTACACTAAGCCTCTATGTACTTTTTTCCTCAAACTGCTTCTCACAATCTGTGGCTCCTCTCCTGCTTAACTTTTCCAGTTTATAACACAATTTATTCTGCTTTCAAGCTCTCAGTATGTTTTATTTTTATATTCTAGCTAGCATTTTCCTTCAATTCAAAGGAGGCTTGACCATTTCAAAGACAAAGGCATGCCCTTTGGCCTTTGCCATTCCCCCAACTATTTTACGACAAAAGAACAGTAATGAACACTCTTTCCTGGACATGGAGTGGAATTGTTCACAGAAACAATTCTAACACACTCCTCAGACAGAGCCATGAACATGACCTGAGCTGGCGTCACTGCAACCATCTCCATGGAAACCAGGAAAAGTATGCATTTTGAGCAGCCTAAGGTCAAGTCCCTGTGGCACATATTTTCAACATTGAATGATGCACGTGAAAGTGACTCAAGTAAAAGTGATACAAGCTAAGTATCACATGGACCAGTCTGTCCCCAATTCATCATCAAAGGTCACCCAGAGGTTTCTCAACTTGTCACACTACAATACTACCACCAACTGACAGAGTTATCACAAACTACTTAGTCTCACTGTCTGACAAGCTAAATTCCTAAAGAGAAATGGCAGGTTTGGAGAATCAATGACTTTTTTCCTTCATCATCCAAGTATAAATGTCTTCACCCATGGGGTCATCCATCCATTCACAACTGAAACAATTTTGCCCACAAAGAATACCAAGAATGTTTCGCTGTTTTGTTGTGCTTGATCCTCTCATATGCAAACATCTATAGGACTGAGCTATACAGTGCTGTGGAAAGAGCCACTGCCTGTAGGGACTACATTTCAAGATACTCGAAGTGGTGTACAGTGGCCTGCATCTCAGGTATATGGAAATGCATGATTCACAAACCTAAGAGGCAAAGAAAGCCTGGAGAAAACCAATGATCCACCGTATGAAATTATGACCCTGAAGGGCCCTTGGTTATTGGTTTTCCTGGATTCTATTTTCATTTAGTATAGGGTCAGCTTCTACTTTGTCATGGTGAACTCACTCACTATTCTAGACCACTTTTGGCCTTTAATGTCTTACTGTATCGGCCAGGATTCTCACAGGATTCAGAGAGCACACTCAGACAGGGTAATTTGATAAAAGTTTAATAAAGAGGCATTTCAGGGCTGTTAATAAAAGCATGGGCAAGATTTAGAGAAACTACCCAGATTTAGTGCAGGGAAGAGCCATTACCGCACCTAAGCCTGAAGGGACAAGGAGAGGGTAGTAGGTGGAACCCAGAGAGGATGGAACAAGTAACATTTTAGGAGCTGTGGCCTTCAATAGACAAACTGAAATGAACAGTGTGCCTCCTAAGGGAAGGAGCCAGGGGAATAAATACTCTGACTTCAATTTTCCCCCACCTTCCTATATCCTGCCTGGTTTAGCTTTCCAGGGCTGCTCAAGTAAATACCATGCAACAGCCTGGCTTAAACAATGGGAATTTTTGTTTGTTTGTTTGTTTGTGTTATTAACCTTTTAAAAAGCAGTTCTATTGAGATATATTCACATACCATACAATCCTTCCAAAGTGTTCAATGGCTTTTAGTGTGATCACAGAGTTACAGATTCATCACAACAATCAATTTTAGAAGATTTTCATTACTCCCAAAAGAAAAACCCTTATACCCCTTTGCAGTGACCTCTCAATCTCCCCATCCTTCCCCAGCCCTACATAACCACTAATCTAATTCTGTCTCTATAAATTTACTTATATGTACATTTTATATAAATGGAATTGTACCATCTATAGTGCTTTCTGACTTGTTTCTTTCACTTAGCATAATGGTTTTTTTTTAATTTATTATTTTTTTTTATTAGAGAGGTTGTAGGTTTACAGAAAAGTCATGTAAAAAATACAATTGTTCCCATATATCCACTTACTGTTGACACTTTGCTTTAGTGTGGTACCTTTCCTACAATTGTTGAATGAATATTAAAATATTATTGTTAGTTATAGTCTGTAGTTTAAGTGTCTTTTCCCAAATACCACTGTATTATTAACACCTTGTAATAGTGTCCTACATTTGTTATAATTCATGAAAGAATATTCTTATATTTGTACTATTAACCACAGTTCATTATCCACAACAGAGTTCACTGAATTATACAGTACCATGTTTTATCTTCTAACTTTCCTTCTAGTAATATGCATGACCCAAAATTTTGCCTTTCAACAACATTCACCATCATAATTCAGCACTGTTAATTACACTTACAATAATGTGCTATCACTACTATCCATTTCCAAACATTTACAATTAACCTAAATAGAAATTCTGCACAAATTAAGCATCAGCTTCCCTTTTTCCACCCCCATTCTATCCCCTGGTAACCTATTTTCTAGATTCTAGCTCTAAGAGCTTGCTTATAATTAGTTCACATCAGTTAGGTGATACAATATTTGTTCTTTTGTGTCTGGCTTTTTTACTCAACATTGTATTTATAGTCCATATTTTGTTTACCTATTCACTGATTGATGTACACTTGGAGCAACTTGGGTTCCTTCTGTCTTTTGGCAATTGTGAATAATGCCGCAATGAAAGTCAATGTGAAAATCTGTTCAAGTCCTTGCTTTCAGGTTTTCTAGGAATATACCTCGCAGCAGGATTGCTGGATCACATGGCAATTCTATACTTAGCTTCCTGAGGAACTGCCAAACTGTCTTCCATGGTGACGGCACCATTTTACATTCCCATCAGCAAGTGAATGAGTGTTCCTATTTTTCCACATCCTCTCCAACACTTGTAGTTTTCTTTTTTTTTTGATAGTGTCCATTCTAGTAGGTGTGAAGTGATATCTCAATGCGGTTTTGATTTACATTACCCTAATAGCTAGTGATGTTGAACATATTTTCATGTGCTTTTTAGCCATTTGTATTTCCTCTTTGGAAAAAATGTCTATTAAATTCTCTTGCCCATTTTTAAATTGGGTTGTTTGTATTTTTATTGTTGAGTTGTAGAATTTCTTTACATATTCTGGATATTAAACCATTATCTGATAGGTGGTTTCCAAATATTTTCTCCCATTGAGTATGCTGTCTTCACTTTCTTGATAAAATCCTTTGAAGCACAAAAGTTTTTAATTTTGAGGAGGTCCAGTTTATCTATTTCTTCTTTCACTGTGCTTTGGGTGTAAAGTCTAAGAAACCATTGCCTACCATAAGATATTGAAGATGCTTCCCTATATTTTCTTCTAGGAATCAGCTGGTACTGATTCTTAAATTTAGTTCTTTGATCCATTTTGATTTAATTTTTTATAAGGTGTAAGATGGGGGTCCTGTTTCATTCTTTTGCATATAATATCTAGTTCTCCCATCATCATTTGTTAAAGAGATTATTCTCTCTAGTGGACTTGACAGCTTTGTCCAATATCAATTGGCCATAGATGGAAGAGTCTATTTATGAACTCTAAATTTGATTACATTAGTCAATATGTCTAGTCTTATGCCAGTACCATGAAATTTTTGACCACTGTAGCTTTGTAATATGCATTAAAGTCAGGAAGTGTGAGTTCTGACACTTCATTCTTCTTTTTCAAGATGTTCTTGGGGGAGCAGCATGGCGGCATCTATGAGGGGCTAGCTTTGGGAAAACAGTGGTCTTGCTGTCTTGCAGGATGTTGACCTAATGGAGCTTTCTGCAACCACCTATCTAAGGAATTGTGAACTCATCAGCAGTAGCTTTGGTGACTCTCCACCTGCTCTCCTCCCCAATGAGGAGCAGAGTCCTGAGCACTCACCAGGATGAGCAATGTCTACATCCACGAACCTCAAATGAATGGGAAGGTTTTATTGAAAACTACTGTTGGAGATCAACATAGACTTATGGTCAAAAGAAGCTCCTAAAGCTTTCAGATATTTCATTCAACTTTGTTTGGAAGCTTATTATGACAACTCCATTTATCATACAGTTTTAACTGGCTTCATAATCCAAGCAGGAGACACTCCTCGCACAGGGACTGGGGAGAGTCCATCTATCAGGTCCCATTCAAGGATGAATTTCATTCACATTTGCATTTTAATCAGAGAGGATTGGTTGCCATGGCAAATGCTGGCTAGCACAATGCTGAATAACAGTGGTGACAGTGGGCACCCAGATCTTAAAGGGAAAGCTTTCAGTCTTTCACCATTAAGTATGATGTTAGCTGTACATTTTTTGTATATACCCATTATCATGTTGAGGAAGGTTCCTTCTATTCCTACCTTTGAAGTGTTTTTGCCAAGAAAGCATGCTGGATTTTGTCAAATGCCTTTTCTGCATCAATTGAAATGACAATGTGATTTTTGTCCTTCAGTCTATTAATGTGGTTTTTTCCACTTGATCATGGTGTATAATTCTTTTAATGTGCTGTTGTATTCAAATTGCAAGCATTCTGTTGAGGATTTTTGCATCTATATGCACTATAGTAATTGGTTTGCAATTTTCATTTCCGGTAGTCTCTTTATCTGGCTTTGGTGTTAGGGTGATGTTGGCTTCATAGAATTAATTGGATAGCGTTCCCTCCTCTTCAGTATTTTAGAAGAGTTTGAGCAGGATTGGTATTAATTCTTCTTTGAATGATTGGTAGAATTCCACTGTGAAGCCATCTGATCCTGGACTTTTCATTGTTGGGAGGTTTTTGATGATTGAATCAATCTATTTATTGGAATTGGGAAGTTGAGGTCTTCTATTTCTTCTAGAGTCAGTGTAGTTTGTTTGTGTTTTGCTGGGAATTTGTCCATTTCATCTGAGTTGTCTAATTTGTTGGCATAGTGTTATCTATTGTACCCTCTTATGATCAATTTTATTTCTGTGGGGTCAGTAGTAATGTCACTCCTCTCACTTCTGATTTTATTTGCATGTTCTCCTTTTTTTCTTTTATCAGTCTAGCTAAGCGTTTGTCAATTTTATTATCTCAAAGAACCAACTTTTTGTTCTGTCAATTCTCTATTTTGTTTTTTTAATTCTCAATTTCATTTGCTCCTGCAATAATCTTTGTTATTTCTTTCCTTTGGCTTGCTTTGTGATAAGTTTACTGTTCTTTTCCTAGTTCCTCCAGGTATGCAGTTAGATCTTTTAGTCCTTTCTTCTTTATAATGTAGGCATTTAGGACTATAAATTTGCCTTCACTGCATCCCATAATTTTGTAGGCTTTCAGGTGTTTTGTTCTCCATTTCCTGAGTGTTTTCTTCTGCCTCTTGAGATCTGCTGTTGTATGTTTCCATTGTGTCTTTCATCTCTTGTGTTGTGCCTTTCATTTCCATAGATTCTACTAGTAGGTTTTTTGAACTTTTGATTTCTGCCGTATACATGTCTAGTGCTTCCTTTACAGCCTCTATCTCTTTTGCAATATCTTCTCTAAACTTTTTGAATTGATTTAGCATTAGTTGTTTAAATTCCTGTATCTCAGTTGAAGTGTACGTTTGTTCCTTTGACTGGGCCATAACTTTGTTTTTCTTAGTGTAGGTTTTAATTTTCTGTTGTCTAGGCATGGTTTCCTTGGTTATCCAAATCAGGTTTCCCCAGACCAGAACAGGCTCAGGTCCCAGAGGGAAGAAATATTCAGTATCTGGTTTCCCTGCAGGTGTGTCTTAGAAAATTGCCCCACCCTTTGATGCCTCAGGTCACTGTGCTTTTCTGCCCAGCAGGTGACGCCTGTTAGCCTATAATTCTTGACTGGTGTGAGGAGGTATGGCCAGTGTTCCCCCAGGCTCTGGGGTCTGGTTCTGAATGGAAAGGGCCCCACCCCTTTGCTCCTAGAGAAGACAGACCCCTCAGGTGGAGGTCATTAGCATTTCAATGGTCTTGCTCTCTGCTTGTGGTGTCTCCACCCTTCCCAGAGTCACAGCCCTGGAAACTGAAAATGACTGGGGCTTTCTCCACTGAGCCAAAAAAGAAACAGTCCCCTTCAGACCCAGTCCAAGGCAACCCTCCGGCTCTCCCAGGTCAGTCGTCACCCAAAGCCTCTGTCTGTTTTTTTGGGGCTGCGTACCTGTAGTGAGCAGTTCACACTCGCTACTTAAAACCCCAGTAGGAGCTCAGCTGAGCTATATTCGCTTGCTGGGAGAGAGCTTCTCTCTGGCACCACGCGGCTCCGCAGCTCAGGCTATGGGGAAGGGGGTCTCCCAACCTGGTTCCGCAGGTTTTACTTACAGATTTTATGCTATATTCTCAGGCATTCCTCCCAATTCAGGTTGGTGTATGATGAATGGATGGTCTCGTTTGTCCCCCCGCAGTTATTCTGTATTATTTACTAGTTGTTTCTGGTTTTTTGTAGTTGTTCCAGGGGGACTACTTAGCTTCCACTCCTCTCTATGCCGCCATCTTGCCCCTAATGCATCCCATAATTTTGATATGGTGTGTTCTCCTTTTCATTCACCTCAAAATATTTACTGATTTTTCTCTCAATTTCTTCTTTGACCCACTGATTGCTTAATAGTGTGTTGTTTAACCTCCAAATATTTGTGAATTTTCCCATTCTCCTCCTGTTTTTTATTTCAGGTTTCATTGCATTATGTTTAGAAAAAAGTACTCTGTATACTTTCAAACTTTTTAAATACATTGAGAATTGTTTTATGATCCAACATGTGGTCTATCCTGGGAAAAGATCCATGAGCATGTGAAAAGAATGTATATCCTGCTTACTTGGGTGCAATGTTCTATATATGTTTGCTAGCTCTATCCTATTGTTTATCATATCAGGCAAGTTCTCTGTTTCCTTATTGACCATCTGTCTAGATTTTCTATCTACTGATGAGAGTGGTGTATTGAAGTTTCCAACCATCCTTGTAGAGGCATCTACTTCTCCCTTCAGTTTTGCCAGTGGTTGCTTCATGTAGCTTCTGTCACTCTGGTTAGGTGCATAAATATTTTTGACTATTCCTTCTTGGTGGAATGCCCATTTTATTAATATATAGTGCCCTTCTCTATCTCTTACAACAGATTTGCATGTAAAGTTTATTTTTTCCAACATTAGTATAGCTGCCCCAGTTCTTTTTTGGTTACCTTTTGCATGCAATATCTTTTTCCAACCTTTCAGTTTCAACCTATTAGTGTCCTTGGTGTAAGTTGGCTCTCCTGCATTCAGAATATAGATAGATCATACTTTCTAATCCATTCTGTGAATCTGTGTCTTTTGATTTGGGAGTTTAATCCATTGGCATTCAATGTTATTACTTTAAAGGCAGTACTTCAACCATTTATGCTTTGTTTTTTATATGTCATGTCTTATTTTTGTCTCTCTTTTTACACTGTTAGTTACCCTTAATGATAATATTCATTTCTACATCCTACTCCAAGCCTCTCCCTCCTGTCTTTTCCTTTCAGCCTGCCTCTTCATGATGAACTCTCTCAGCTTCTGTTTATTTGTGAATATATTAAATTCTTCCTCATTTTTGAAGGACAGTTTTGCCAGATAAAAGATTTGGAGCTGACAGTTTTTCTAGTTAAATACCTTGAATATATCATACAACTGCCTTCTTGGCCTCCATGGTTTATGATGAGAAATTGGCACATAATCTTATCGTGGTTCCCTTGCATATGGTGAATTGCTTTTCTCTTGCTGCTTTCAGGATTCTCTCATTATCTTTGGCATTTGACATTCTGTTTAGTATGTGTCTCAAAGTTGTTCTATTAGGATTTATTATGTTTGGAGCACATTGTCTTTCTTGGACATGAATATTTATGTCTTTCATAAGATTTGGGAAGTATTAGGCCATTATTTCCCTAAATATTATTTCTGCCCCTTTCCCTTCTCTTCGCTTTCTGGGACACCCATGATGCATATGTTTATGCACTTCATGCTGTCTTTCAAATCCCTCAGACACTGCTCAATTTTTCCCTTTCTTTTCTCTATCTGTTCTTCTGTCTGTAAGAGTTCAGTTGTCCTGTCTTCTAGCTTGCTGAGTCCTTCTGCCTATTCAAATCTAGTATATATCTTCTATTGTGCCTTTCATTCCCATAAGTTACGTTTCCTTACAAACTTCCAAATTATTCTTTATGCTCAACCAGTGTTTTCTTAATATCCTTTATGTCTTTTCTATATTTTCCCTCATATCCTTGAACTGATAAAGGAGATTTGTTTGAACATCTTTGATTAGTTGTTCCAAATTCTGTGCCATATCTTCCTGTTCCTTAGTATGGTTTGTAATTTTTTGCCAATGTCTAGACATCTTATTATCTTGATGAGTTTACTCTGAAGGCCAGTTTCTCTCTCTCATCTAAGTTTTTATTATTGGTTGGCTTTATGTCAAGGCTCTCTTTTGACACTTGGTTCAATTCATTCTAGACCATTAGAATTGCCCATGTTTAACTGATAAGATTTTTTTTTCAGCTCTTCCTTATCTGATTCTTGCCCTGGGTATGTGGTACAATGTTTAAGAAAGCACTATTTGTGCAATGTTTCACCCCCAGGGGAAAGCTGCCTTTCCTCTGTTCCCTCACTGGAAATCTTGATCTGTTCTGTTGGTTTTTGCCTTGTTGCTATAGTATTTTTACTCCCCTTTCATTGTCTCTAGCTGCATTTGCCTGGAGGGCAAATTGTGGGAGCAGGATCACCCTGGAGAGGACACTCCCAAGTCTGTATTTCCCAGCCAAACAGGGCCACAAACACACAAAGGTGGCAAGATCTCTTCCAAAGAACTCTGGGGAGAGGGTTAGGAAAGATATCAAAAAGTCATCCTGACGGATCCCTGAAGCTCTGCTTTCCTGGTCTGCCCAGCAGATGGCACTCTTCAGCAAAATTTCTCCACAGCCCTAAGGAGGTGCAGCTTCTTTGAACATGACCTCCACTCCTCCTGGGTGGGATTGAAACAATGGCCAAAGCATTTCCTGTCTTGTCAGCGGCCAAAACCATGGTTCAAGCCAGGTCCAGCTATCCAAATTTGCTGATCAAAAGCTATGATCAGTACTCAGCTGTGCCCCACCCCCATTCCTGGGGAAGAGGTCTTCCAAGTCCCTCACCATTTGCAGCAGCCAGCTAGGAACTGGCCCTCAGGTGCTAGACTTGAGAGTGGGGAATGGGATACAGCAGTTGCCTCTGAGTAATTTACTCAGAGCTTTTTACTGCAGTGTCTCAGCCTCTTTGTCTCACTCTTGCCTGAATGCCCTGTGTTTTAACCCAGCTTAGCCCCAAGACCGAAGAACACACCAGGCATGGAGTTAGACATGAGTTTAAAAGGAGTTACTTACAGGAGTTATGGTACCACAGTGGTGTCAGGCTGGGAAAGATGAAAGTTAGTGTTCTGCAAAAGCAGGGGGCACCAACGGTGGTTTATAAGGGTTAGGACAAGGAGGTGTGAGATCAAGGTTTTGGCAAGGTGTTATGATACAAGAGTATGGAGATTTGTTATCAACAGTGATCAGGGAAGGAAGTTCCATGCTTTGTTTACAATACATTTTTTTCCTCCCCTTGGGAGGGCTGATGACTTGTAACATCTGTCCCTATCAACTATGTGGCTATATGAAATCACTGTGGAGGGGAAGGGGCCCAGGAAATGGGTCCCCACAATCCACACCCACATGCATCCACAGACAACAGAACATTAGAAGAGCCTCACACAGAGATAACAACCTCACAAAGAGATGTCACCATGGCCAAGAAAGGGAATTAAACCATTTAGACAAGGGGTCTACTGATATTGCCAGGCCAGCAGGATATTCTATGCAGTCTAATTCACAGGGGGTCACAATCCAAGGAAGGCTGGCAGTGCCTGGAGATGGCAAATCCATTAAAACCTAACATGGTATGCAATTGCATGCATGAGTTACTGAAGTACACAGTAGGAAGGTGTTTGCCTTAGTGAAAAGAAAATATGTTTATGGGAAATTACATGGTAGAGATCTATTGCCTGAGAACAAGGTACCAGACAGAGGAACATTATGGGGAGGTATTAAACACCACATATTCTCCCTCTACAAATTTTGAGAGTTTTCTACCATTACCTCAATTGTTAATCTGGGCATAAAAAGGGTACACATAGTCATGTTTAAGGTTCCCATTGGAATAGGAGACCCCAGATTGGTGATAAAGATTTTAACAGGCATTTAGGTCTTATTATAACATTTTGGGTAACTCCTATTCCCCAGGGACTTAGGATTCCTAACCAACATGGCTACATAGGCCAACACCAAGGCCAATTGACCTCATTGTCCCTGTTTTGTATGGTCTGAGGCACAGCAACAAATAATTATTTCCCAACACAAGCTATAAAGCATCCGGCCCTTTAACTTGGATTCTTAATGCTTGCATTGGTCCCTCCATTAACATTTCAATAGGAGCTGGGGCTGCAGCTCTCAGTGTGGAGTTCAGGCAGGTTAGGGCCTGATAAAATCTTTTGTTTAAAGATTTTATAGTCCATAGCCTATGCTTGTGTCAGTTGTTCAGTGAAAGAGCTCCCCTGATCACTGTCTATTTGTGTAGATATGCCATACAGAGTGCATGCACTTTTCAAACAGCTGATGGTGGCCTGCTGGTTCACCTTCCCCACTGGAAAAGCTAATGAAAGCTCTGTAACAGTGGCAATAAAAGCATACCTTGATAATGGAAGTTGACTGATGTAGTCCACATGTCCCACCTGGTGTGGTAACCTACCTGGTTGATGCAGGGAGCATGAAGGGCACTCTTCAGTGATGTCCACTAGCTGCTGGCAACAATTACCTTTCATCATTGGCAGGCATTCCAGATGTCTTTCCACAATTCCTGTCACTTCAACAGCTACCTCAGGTGCAGCAACTTTAGCTATTGAATCCTCTATATAGGACATTGGTCTGAGAATCTTGTGCATTTCTGCATCCAGGGAGCTGGTATTGAAAATATTGCACTGAAGTAAGTAGGCTTTACATTTGGTTAGTGTGCTCAGTTGGGCACTGCCAGAGCATGGCTTAGAAGCTATATCAGTTATCCCCCCAGAATAAGGGTGGCCATTTTTAAAACGACTGGGCATCCTTGCATCAGTCCCTCAACTTGCAATAAGGCATTATATGCAGCACACAATTTCTTTTTTTTGGGGGGGGGGGGTGTCCCGGCCGGCAGGACGTTCAACGGAAGCTCCAAATCCTGTGAGGGAGGAATGGTATGGGACAAGAGACGCGAGGAACGACAGCAAGACAGGTTTCTGATCAAGCTGCAAAACTTTATTGAAGAGGCAGGGTATATATACTCTAAGGTAGAGGGAGTGGCTAGTATGAACGGGTGGCGGCCTAGGATTGGTGGCTGCAAAGGCGGGTGGCAGTCTAGGATTGGCTGCTGCTGTTGCTAGGGCGGATGGCAGATGTAAGGCTAGCACAGGATTGGTGGCTACTGTTGCTGGGGTAGAAGGCAGGTAGTAAAGCTAGCACTCTAGGCGCAAATCTTAGGCATGAATGGCTATCACTTCCTTAGAAGGCTGAGGGCAACTTAAGCCGCTATTGCATCAGCCCTAGCGGCCATGTTGCATATCTCCGGCATCGCTGAGAGTGGATTTCATACATGCTACCTTAATCGTCCCCAACAGGGAGGGCTGTATTTCAGTTCTGTCCCTTGTCATTATTGTGACCAAAAGCCAAGGAGCATTAGTTTACAATGTTGCCTCTGCCACAAAGCCCAGCCAAAGCCAATTCACAGGGAAGGTCTGGATCTATGCCCACCCCAATGCTTGCACCTGTGCTATTGCCCTTTTTGCCTTTTTAAACTCAGACTACTGGGAGGTGCTCCATTCTCAGGGATAGCCTTTCTGATTTAATCAAGACACAAAAAGGTTTTAAAATTGAGGCTAAGTGAAGAACAAAGGTCTCCAATATCCCAACAACCCTAAGAAAGATATTAGTTGCTTTGGCATTTGTGGCACAGGGAAACATTGAACCTTAAAAGGAATTACTGGTTACTGACATAGAGTTACACTTGTGAGACTTTTCCACTTAGCCAAGTCTTTTGCCATGAGATTGTGGCAGATGATTGGGCTATGTGCATAGCCTTGGGGAAGCACAGTAAAAATCCATTGTTGGCCTCCTTAGGAGAAGGTGAATGAAGGCTGGCTTGATTTCTTAGGGAGATACTAAAAAAGTTAGCAAGATCCAATACAAAATGATATTGACACAATTGGATAATGAAGCAGTGATATTAAGGATTGTGGCATACAATGGTTGTGTTATCTTCTTTGAACTACACCTTCCCCATCTTTCTGTACCCAGTCCTTCCCTCATAGCTCCTTAGGTGCTTAGGCCTTGGGGTCAGGGATAGGTGACACAGAATGAAAGATGTATATCTTGTTGAATTTGTATTTAAAAGTTTTAAATCAGGGCTGTGTAATTTTGGAGTTTCTACACCCTTCTTTTAATTATTTCCAATTATTAGATCTATTTCACTTAAAGCTGTGATCAGGACAATTGTGAAAGGTCTTTGCTTTTCCAGAGGTAGCCATCTGACAGTGTTCTGCTGCTTTAGGGAAATTCCAGGGGTTGTTTCCTTGTAATGTCCAGGCTTGTTTACAGTTATTACAGAACTAAAGCTTTGAACCCCACTGAAAGAGGGTTTTTTTTTTTCTTTTTTCTTTTGGGACTCCAGGAGCGTGTGTGTGTGTGTGTGTGTGTGTGTGTGTTTGTATGTGTGTGTGTGTGTGTGTGTGTGTGTGTGTGTGTGTTTTAAGCAATTCAAATAGAGCTCTTTAAGAATTTTTATTAATTTGCTATTACCATCTGGAGGTATAAGAATATACATTGAACAGGCAGATAAGACAAAAATAGAAAGTTATCACAAGAAACAGAAAATCTTCTGAGAGGGACAAATACAGTATTGAACATACATTATCTCATTATCTCATCCTATTTCTACCCTTTTTAGAACAATTTTAATTTTAATACAGTGTTCTTTCTATAGAGCCATTTCTCTACTGATTTTAAATTATATTGAGGCCAGATTATGTTACAGAAATAAACTTTTCTCTCATAAGCTCATAGCCAAAGTTTTTCCAATTTTTTTAAATATCATCCTCCCCTTCCTCTTCTGAAGAGTCTATGGGGTCCCACACTTTGGGGTCCCATCCCAGAGCAGCTAAAATTCTCCAGATTCAATGCTGAAGCAACTTATGACATTTGATTCAGGCATATTTACATGCCAGTGTTTCTGATTGTCCACTTGGAGCAGGCAATCAGAAAGTCCTTCATTTCAGCCTGGGCAAGGTGCATATCTCTTTCTAGTTTTACTTTCTCTTCTAAGCAGCATGTAGTGGCCTTTGCTTCTTGTTCTGCCTTGTCAGTCATCCACAAGTCTCCTAACAGGGGCATGTCATGGCTCCTGCAATTTGGCAGATCGCTTTTCTTCTCTCTCAAATTCTAGTTGTCCTTTTGTGTGTTGGCAACACCACCAGAGTATTCAGGGAATCCCCATATTCTTGCAGTGGTCCCCATTTGTCAAGGAGGGCCGTCACCCCTCCCCACATGGACGAACACAGGCCAATTGGAGATTCACCTCAATGAATTCTCCCTACCTAGAATTCATGCACACTAGAGCCAGTGGCTTTTTGTTACTACTGGCTAGCTCACGAATTGTTTTAACCCAGTTTAGACCCAAGACCGAAGCACACACAAGGCACAGAGTTGGATGTGATTTTAATAGAGTAAAAGGAGTTATGGTTCCATGATGGTGGGCTGGGAAAGATAGAAGTTAGTGCTCTGCAAAAGCAGGGGATGCCAGGGCATGGTTTATGAGGGTTAGAACAAAAGGGGTGTGAGAACAGAGTTTGGGCAGGGTCTTGTGACACAAGGGTGTGGAGATTTGTTATCAACAGTAATCAGGGGAGGGGCGTTTCAATGCTTTGCTTACAATACATTTTTTCCTCCCCTGGGGAGGTCCGATGACTTTTAACATAAGTCCTGGGCAGCTACATGAAATCACTATGGAGCAGAGGGTGCCTGGGTCCTGAGTTCCAACACTGTACAATGCTCCCCTGGCCTCTGAGACCCCAGAAGAGTTGTTTCACACAGTTTCTGCCTGTCCACTAGCTGTTTTTGGAAGAGGAGTGATCACTGCAGCTCCCTACTCCACCATCTTCCCTGGAAGTTCCCAAACATTGGGAATTTATTCACTCATGGTTTTGAGGCAGCTAAAAAGTCCAAATCAAGGTATCATTTAGCAGTGCTTTCTTCCCAGGGACTAGTGTTCTGGGGCTGGCTGACAACAATTCTTGGCCCTTAAGTTGTCACATAGTAAGGCATATGTTGGGCTCTTCTGACCTCCTGTCTCTTTCAGGTTCTGTTGATTTCAGCTTCTGGCTGCTCCCTCTGTGGCTTTCTCTTTCTGTGTCCTTATAAGGGACTCCAGTAATAAGATTAAAACACATCCCATTTGGGTTGGACTACATCTTAGCTGAAGTAGCCTATGAAAAGGTCCTACCTGCAATGTTTTCACATCCACAGGAATGGATTAGATTTTAGAACATGTTTTCCTGGGGTACATATAGTTTGATATCACAACACTGCCTGTTTCCCTTTGCCAAACTGAACTAGGAGCCAAAAAGCAAGGAATTCCTTTGGTGTGGGCAATAGAGGTCATCCTTTCTGGACCAAGAGCAGGGTGAAGAGGTGTGGAAAGTGAATCTGGAAGAACAAATGAAAAATATACAGCACACAAACACACACCCCAGATATAGATTAAATCTCTGCCCTTCCCTGTTTTCTATCTCTGTCACATCCCAGGAAGCAGTTTTTAAAAGGGAAAATTTTAGGTTGTATGAATTTTACTAAAATAAAATTTGACAAAAACCTTAAGACTTTACAACACAGTGAACACAATATAAACTATGGACTATAATTAATAGTATAATTATAATAAAATTGTTTCACATCAGTTGTAACAAATGTACCATACAAATGCAAAGTGATAATAGGGAAAATTGGGGGGGATTGGGTGGGAACTCTGTATTTATTGCATGATATTTCTGTAAAAATACAACTTCCCCAATAAAATATAAAATAAAAAGAAAAAATTAAGCTTACTAGTTCAACTTGATCCCTGTTAGACTGTCAATGTCAATTCTCAACTTCTCCTAGCCTCAAAACTGTTAGCCAATAAATTCACATTGTTTAAGCCAACCTATTGTATGCTATTTGTTTTAGAAGCTGGGAAACCAAGACACTCATCAGTACCACAATTATCTTTCCTGTTTCTCTATTCTAAAGCACATCTCCATTACAAAATAAAACCCTGGTATCAATCTCATAACCATACTTCTCTTCCCCTGTGCCTGGGTTTCTGATCATAGCTGAAGAAAAAGCCATTAGCCTGAAGATGTCATTCCAAATTCAGGGTCTTCAAACTCATCTGGACAGGCAGGGCAAGATGGCAGCATACAGAGGTATGAAATTTAGTTAGTCCTCTAGAGCAGCTTGTAAACAGCCAGAAACAAGTAGTAAATAGCCTGGAACAATGGTTTGTGGGACGTCTGTGACAGGATACACATCATACACCAGTCTGGAATGGGTGAGACAGCTGAGAATAAAGCTTAGAACTCTAATTAACACCAAACAAACAGCAGAGGCAGGTGCCCCTCTCCCACAGGCATGGCAGGCTGAGTTGAAACACTTCCCTGTGGGAAAAAGAAGCAGACTCTTAGGAGCAAGAGAAGGTAGCTCAATGAAGCTCCAATTGTAGTTTTAATTAACAAATTTGGACTACAGAATACAAGCTATAGGCACAGGAAAAAAACAAAGATAAACTAAGAGCAAGCAGGAAAGGAACTCTGAGTTCTCTCCCAGCAGAGATGAGGTGGAACTGATGGAAAAATAAAATAAAATAATAAAAACAGACACTTTTGGAGTCAGGCAAGCTCAGAATACTGGAAAAAGGCTGTGCACCCCCCCCAAAAAAAAGGGGCACATAAAGCTGGGTACCAACTCTTGTTCTTGACTGTTGCATCTGGGGGGCTAGGGACTGATTCTGAAAAAGGGAGTTTTTCCTCACTTTCTGTTTTATTTTCATTTTTTCTCAGTTTTATTGAGATATATGCACATACCATACAGTCATCCATGGTGTACAATCAACTGTTCACAGTACCATCGTATAGTGGTACATTCATCACCCCAATCTCTTTTTGGTCATTTTCCTTACACCAGAAAGAATCAGAATAAGAATAAAAAATAGAAATAAAAAAGAACAACCAAATCATTCCCCCATCTTACCCCACTTTTCATTTAGGTTTTGTCCCCAATTTTCTAATCATCCACCCATACACTGGATAAAGGGAGTAGGATCCACAAGGTTTTCACAATCACACTGTCACCCCTTGTAATCTACATTGTTATACAATCGTCTTAAAGAGTCAAGGCTACTGGGTCAGAGTTTGATAGTTTGAGGTATTTATTTCTAGCTATTCCAATACATTAAAACCTAAAAATGTTACCTGAATAGTGTGTAAGAATGTCCACAAGAGTGACCTCTTGACTCCATTTGAAATCTCTCAGCCACTGAAGCTTTATTTTGTTTCATTTCACATCCCCCTTTTGGTCAAGAAGATCCTATCAACCCCACAATTCCAGGTCCAGATTCACCCTGGGAGTCATATTCTGTGTTGCCAAGGAGATTTACACCCCTGGGATGTAATGTCCCTTGTAGGAGGGAGAGCAGTGAGATCCCCTGCCAAGGTGGCTTAGTTAATCAGAGAGGGCCACATCTGAGCAACAACAGGGTGCTCAGGGGGAGACTATTAGGCACAATTATAAGCAGCTTTAGCCTCTCCTTTGCAGTAACAAGCTTCATAGGAGCAAGCCCCAAGACAGAGGGCTCAGCATGTCAAGTCATCAGTACCCAGTGTTTGTGAGAACATCCAGCAACAACCCAGATGAGGAAATCCAACACCTCTGCATCCTCCTGCAGCTCCTCAGGGAGGCCACAAATATATATTTTTATTCTCTGCCCAAATTACTTTGGGATGTGTTTCTATTTCATGTTAACCTATACAGACCTACCATATCTCACTTCCTATTCAAAGTTCCATGTAATTGTGGTATTTGAACAAACTGACTGTAGAAGTAATATTGTTTAGAAAACACAGATCTTACACCAAATAAACATTTCTTCCCTTGGCCTCACATGGAAGTTGAAGTTTTAACACATAGTCACTTTCAACCTTAACCTTTGGCCCGGTTTGCCCTAATCTTAAACAGATCTGCTTCACTCACATATCTAATTGAAGTCTGGGCTATTTTTCAGCTTTTTTTTTTTAAAACAGTTGCTGTATGCATTAATACTGACATTCATATCTGCTGAGCTCTAGCTCTGAGTTTCAGGTGTCACACAGATACCCAATGCTCCAGAGACCAATCAGGTTACACACCAAGGGATCAACATCTCAGAGTTTGGAGATAGCCATTACAATTCAGGAATAGATATGACTGCTGTAAGATGTTACAATCCAGGGACCATTACAGTAATCATTTCCCTGTTAGGCTGTGCTCTAAGATTCAATTCTGAGTTTACACATTGTAGTTAGTCTGTATCGGTGAGGTACTATAGTGTTTGCCTTTATTTCTAGCATAATTCACTCAAAATGCTGTCTATAGGATCTATTCACATTGTTGCATGTCTCACAACTTCACTCTTTCTTGTAGTTGCTCAATATTCCATTGCATGCATATACCACAGTTCACCATTGTGTTTCTCAGTCAGTGTACCCTTAGGCCACCTCCACCCACTGCAAATCATGAATACTGTCTCCATAAACACAAATGTACAAATGTCCATCCATGTCTCTACTCTCAGATCTTGTGAGCACAGAACCCATAATGAGGTTGCAGGACCCTATGGCCTCCACATACTTAACTTCTTGTGGAACCACCACAGTGGCATCCAGAAAGGCTACACCATTCTGCCTCCTCAACAGTAAATAGGTACAACAACCTCTCCATGTTTTCTCCAGCACTTTTACCACATTATATTTTGTCCTACAATTTTATAGAGATACATTCACATAACATACAACTATCCACCATGTACAATCAGTTGTTCACAGCATCATCATATTGTTGTACATTTATCACCACAGTCAGCATTTGAACATATTGATTACTATGAAAAATTGCTTTTTGGTGAATAATAAAAAAGATAATTATAAAAAGAAAAATAAAGTGTCATACAATACAATATATTAGTAAGGACAGAAAACAACACCACTACCAAGAATCCCATATCCCTCCCTTATATCCCCCTCTCATACACATTTATCTTTGGTATATTGCCTTTGTTATATTTAATGGAAGCATATTACAATGTTACTGTTGACCATAGACTCTAGTTTGCTTTGACTATATTTTTTCCCACATCTCATCCCTTTTTCAACACTCTGCATGGTTGCCATTCACTTGTTCTCCTGCATGTGAGAACATTTTTATATTTGTACATTTAGTAACAGTCATTGGACACTTGAGTTTTTGCCAAGTTATACAGTCCCAGTCTTCATCATCTATCTTTACCTTTGGTTTCATACATTCCCCTATCCCACCTCTTTCAGCCTTACTCACAGAAATCTTTAAGTGTACTTACAATATTGTGCTACCATCACAGAGTATTATGCTGTCTATTTCTGGATCTATGCAATCAATCCTGCTGAACATTCTGTAGTCCTTCAGCATCAAATGTCTGATCTCTACACTCTTTCTATCTCCTGGTAGCCTGTGTTATCAGCTTCTAATTCTCAAGGTTTGCTCCCTAATGTTTGTTCATATTAGTGAGTCTACAATGTTTGTCCTTTTGTTACTGGCTAACTTCATTCAACATAATGTCCTCAAAGTTCATCATTGTTATTATATGTTTCATGTCTTTGTTGTGTCTTACAGCTGCATAATATTCCATCATGTGTATATACCAGAGTTTGTTTATCCATTCATCTAGTGATGTACATTTGGGCTGCTTCCATCCCTTGGCAATCATGAATAATGCTGCAATAAACATCGGTTTACAAATGTCCATTTGTGTCTTAACTTTCAGTTCATTTGAGTATATACCTAGCAATGGAATAGCTGAGTCATACGGCAAATCTATATTTAACTTCCTGAGGAATCTCCACACTGTCTTCCAGAGTGGTTGCACCATTCTACATTCCCACCAACAATGAATAAGTGTGCCTTTTTCTCCATATCCTCTCCAGCACTTGTAATTTTCTGTTTTTTGGATATTGGCCATTCTGGTATGTGTGAGATGATATCTCATTGTGGTTTTGATTAGCATTTCCCCAATTACCAGTGAAGGTGAGCATTTTTTTTCATATGTTTTTGAGCCATTTGTATTTCTTCTTCAGAAAAGTGTCTATCCATGTCTTTTGCCCATTTTTTAATTGGGTTGTTTGTCTTTCTGTTGTTGAGTTGTAGGATTTCTTTTATATATTCAGAATATTAAACCCTTATTTGACATGTGGTTTCCAAATATTGTCTCCCATTGTGTAGGCTGCCTTTTCACTTTTCTAACAAAGTCCTCTGATGTACAAAAGTGTTTGATTTTGAGAAGATCCCATTTGTCTATTTGTTCTTTGGTTGCTCATCCTTTGGGTGTAAGGTCTAGGAAGTGGCCGTCTAATACAAGGTCTTGAAGATGTTTCCCTACATTATCTTCTAGAAGTTTTATGGTATTGTCTTTTACATTGAGATCTTTGACCCACTTTGAATTAATTTTTGTGTAGAGTGTGAGGTAAGGGTTCTCTTTCATTCTTTTTGGATATGGATATCCAACTCTCCCAGCCCCATTTGTTGAAAAGACTGTTATGTCCCAATTCAGTGGCTTTGGGGGCCTTATCAAAGATCAGTTGGCCATAGATCTGGGGGTCTATCTCCAAATTCCCAATTTGATTCCATTGATAAATATGTACCATGCTGTTTTGACAACTGTGGCTTTATAATAAGCTTCAAAATCTATTATATTTTGTGGTCAAAGCCTATTATGTTCTGTGGTCAAAGTTAGAAAATGATGAAAACTAGTGACATCACTGCTTAACAATGGAAACTCACAACTTGAAAAAGGCGGTCTTGCAAAACAGAATAGCATTAAATATTCTAACCATCACCCAAAGCAGTACCTGTGCTCTAATTAATATGCAATGTTGTGTGTATGTGCCTAATAATTCACAAAATATAAACATTCCTCAACCTAATGCAAGCTCCTCGGGTTACTGTCTCCCACTGCTTTACTATCAACTCTGCCACTCTCCTTATGCTTCTCCTATCCTACTTCTCATCTCTATGTTCATTCTGGAAACTTGTTTCTTACAACTTCTAACCAAGTTTATTCATGGAACTGTTTAAATTGTGACAAACCAAGTGGTCGATGACATGCTGCTCCCCCAATGAGCACATTCTTGCCAGCCACTACCCTGCAATGAAATGTAGGGACAACTCTATGCTCCCCACCAGCCAGAAGCTGATACAGAAGAGATCTGCACCCCCTCAGCACCCCTAAAAAATAAAAGAAAAAGCCTGGAATGTTAGGTGAAACTCTCCACCCCCTACACATACACAACACACCCTTAGAAGCTCTCCCACAACAGACATGACTGTTTACATGAAACCCACTCCTAGCTGGGTCTGAGCAAGAACATAAACAAAAGTTTTCCATAATGTAATAACCTCCCTGATGTCAACTCCTTATCTTACACTAACATTAACTCTTTAACTTATCCTGAACACCCCTGACATCAACTCCTTAACTTATCCTGTCATCAACTCCTAATCTTACCCTGAACAAACCAATCCCCTGACTCAACTCTTTACTTCTCTATCTTACCCACCAACAATTATTTCCCCAATCCCCCTCCCAAAAAGCTATAAAACTGTACTCCCACCATTGTTCAGGGCTGTTGTCACTCTTAGGCTTCAGCCTGCCTGCGCACGGCTACAATAAAACTTTCTTGAATAGAGCTTTGATCTCTTCACTTCCTGGTCAAAAAACCTAACAAAAGGCACAATAGAAGAGATGAAAAACACAATGGAAAATTAAAACACCACATTTGAAGAGGCAAGAAACCAGAAATCAATTGGCTTTAATAAAGGGGATTTGTTAGGCTACAAATTTACAGTTCTAAGGCCATAAAGTGTTCAAAATAAAGCATCAACAAGAGGATACCTTCACTGAAGAAAGGCTGATGGTGTCAGGGGTTCCTCTCTCACGTGGGAAGGCACATGCTGGAGTCAGATGGGCCTCTCCTGGTGTTGGCTTCTGATTTCCTCTGCTTTCTCAAAAATGTCTCTTGGCTTCTCCCTTAGCTTCTCTCTCTCAGGTCATGTGCACCCTTGTTTGTTTCTCCCAGGATGTTTCTCTCTTAGCATTTGGGGGTCCTCTCTTAGCATCCCCAGGGCAAACCCTGGATTTCATCTCTTAGCTTCTCTCCTGGTTCTTGTTTCAGTGGTTGTCTGCAAAATGTTTCTGGATATTTTCTCTCTAAGCATCTCTTAAGGACTCCAATGAACTAATTAAGACTCACCTTGAATGGGCGGGGTCACATCTCCATGGAAACAACATAACTAAAATGTCTGCCCCTATAAAATTGGATTAAAAGAACAGTGTTTTCTGGGGTACATAATAGATTCAAACCAGCACAATGGTGATGTATGCACAACTATATGATGATACTGTGTACCATTTATGGTACACTTAGGATGATTATCTGGTGTGTGACTATATCCAATAATACTGCATTAAAAATGAATAAAAGCTGAACTGGACTTCAGTGATTCCCTTATGATTTATCTTAGGCCATCTCCCAACTCCAATCTAGCATTCTAGCAACTGACATCACAAATATTTGCAAATCTTCTCAATTCCCCTACCCAATTTTTACCTCCTATAGTCTCATCAGACAACTTTGAATATTATGTCACTAATGCAATTAAGGCTATTGGGTATGAATTACCTCAACATCCCTCCACATTCCACATATAAATTTATCACCTGAAACACCTGATCCTGCATGGTTGTATCCTCTCCTCTTAAAGAATAACCTACCTATTTGGGTCCTTGGTCACACTACCTCTCTTCTCCAATATGTCTCTTCATTAATTATTTACTTAATTTCCCATACTTTTCACTTCTCACTATCTACTGGCTTCTTCAAATAGAAGTCTACACCTGCTAAAATTACTTACTTCCCATTTACTTCTCAACTCATAAATTAAACACCCATGCTTCCACAAAAGTAGCCCTCAAAATGTTCAGAAATGTCTTCCTTATGCCATATTGAGTTAGCTTGTCTCAGTTCAACCTTACTTTATGTCTCACTACTTTAGATAGTTTTGACCATGACTTTCTTTTATTTTCTCTTCCCTAGACCCCATGATACCTCTATCTTTTGGTTTTATTCCTATCTCCTTATCTGGTATATTTAATTCTCTTTGAGTGGAGCATCTTTCTCTCTCCATTACTTAACAGTTGCTAGCATTCCTCAGATCAGCCTTTCCAGGACTTCTTGTTTTCTCAGTCTATACCAGTTATTCTCAGCCATGACAACCTTCAAAATCACCTTTATAACATTTTTTAAAATTTTACCCAGATTCCATATCTGGAAATTGTGACAAATAGTTTTGTTTTCTTTCCTTCTTTCCTTTTTGCCTTCTTTTATTTGTTCCTCTTTCCCTCCATCCCATTCTTCTTAACCCAATTTCCCACCATTTCTCCATCTCTCACTCTTCCATCTAAAATGATAAATAAATATTCATTGTACATTTTGTATGTGTCAGGCATTTTATTTGAAATGGTGAGAATGTATCAAAGATTGTAATTATGTGGGCATTGCCTTTGAGGACCGTGGTGGTTTGAAACTGTATGTACTCAAGAAAATCATGGTCTTAAAGTTAATCCTTTCCTGTGGGTGTAAGCATATTGTAGGTAGAATCTTTTGATGAATTTACCTTAGTTAAGGCATGACCCAGGGTGGGTCTTAATCCTCTTACTGGAGTTGTTTATAAACAGGATGAATACAGAGAGAGAGAAAACCACTGAAGCATAAAGCTAAAAGCAATGAAATCCGGAAGAGATGGGAGAGATAAGCAGACACCACTATGTGCCTTACCATGTGACAGAGAGTCCAGGAACACAGGCAGCTGATCTTCAGGAAGAAAGTGTTGTCTTGATGATAACTTGATTTGGACATATTCACAGCCTCAAAACTGTAAGCTTCTAAACAAAAATTCCCATTGTTAAAAGGAAATCCATTTTATGGTATCTGCTTTCAGCAGCCTTCCAAAAAAAAAAAATGCATCTAAAATTAGATGTGAAATCCCCATCTTGAACCCAAGTAAAATCTTGTATGCCCTAATCATGGGCATAAATTTGAACCCAGATTAAGATGTCACTGTTGGTGCCTGGACTGGTTTTCCATTTTGTTTTAGAGATAGGGAAAAGTTTGACAGGCATGTGGACATTTGTATGAATCACAGGGCTGACTGTGGATAGCTTATTAGGAAACAGATTAAGCAAGTATATAGCTAAGGGCATTACCACAACCCACCATTTCCCATAACACAGTTAGCAGTTGAAACAGCAGAACTACTTGTATTCACAAGAAAGGAAACACAAAAGTACCATGAACAGTGGCCAGATATGAAGGGGTCTTGCAGACAGTAATTATGTTTACTCAGCAAAAACCTGAGTGACAAATTTACAAGGACAAGAAAATTAGTGAGGACCAATGTTCCATCCAATGCACTGAAACTATGTAAGCCAGTAAAACTTAGATGCTATCTTGGGGAGAAGGATTTCCCACAAGACTGCATCAAAGAACATGGTGTTTTGAGGGACATTATACATCCAAACTGACATAGAAGGAAAAAGGGCTGGAAAGAATATTTGAGGAAATAATGGCTAAAAATTTCCCAAACCTTATAAAAGATGTAAATATGCAAATACAAGAAGGCCAATGTACTCCAAACAGAATAAAAACCAAATAGACTTGCTCCAAGATACGTACTGATCAGACTGCCAAACACCAAAGAGGAGGAGAGAACTCTGGAAGCAACAAGAGAAAAGCAACTCACCACATACAAGGGAAGCCAAATAAGACTAAATTGATTTCTGATTAGAAACCATGGAAGCAAGAAGACAGTGGTACAATATTCTTAAGACACTGAAAGATAAAAATTTTCAGCCAAGAATTCTTTATCCAGTAAAGCTGTTCTTCAAAAATGAGGAAGAGTTTAAAATATTAACAGATAAATAGAATTTGAGAGAGTTCATTAGCAAGAGATCTGTACCACAAGAAATTTTGAAGGGAGTTCTGCCAGCTGAAAAGACAAGACAGGAGAAAAAGACCTGGAAGAGAGTAAGAAATGATGAAGATTATCAGAAATGCTAACTACAAAGATAAAAATAGAAAAAAATAAATCAGACAAATAAAAGCAAATGATAAAATGGTTGAAGTAAGTACTGCTTTTACAGTAATCAAATTGAATGTTAATGGATTAGACTCCCAATCAAAAGACATATTTTGGAAGAATGGATAAAAAATATAATCCATCTATATGTTGTCTATAAGAAACTCATTTTAGACACAAAGATACAAAAACATTGAATGTGAGAGGATAGAAAAAGTTGTTCCATGCAAGCAGTAACCAAAAACAAATCTGAGGTTGCTATACTGATATTAGACAAAATAAGCTTTAAAGCAAAAATGTTATAATAGAAAATCACTAAATATTGATAAAAGGGGCAATTCACAAAGAAATAACAATAATAAATATCTATGCATCTAATCAAGGTGCCTCAAAGTACATGAGGCAAACACTGGAAAAACACAAGGGAGTAATAGATGTCTCTATAATAATAGTGGGAGACTTCCAAACACCACTCTCTTCAATAGATAGAACACCTAAACAGAAGATCAATAAGGAAACAGAAACTAAATAATATAACAGATACGTATAGAATACTTCACCCCAAAACAGCAGGATATACATTGTTCTCAAGTGCTTATGGAACATTCCCTAGGATAAACACACACTGGGGCAAAATCCAGGTCAAAATAAATTTTAAAAGCTTGAAGTTATTCAAAGCATTTTCTCTGATCAAAATGGAATGAAGAAGGAAATTGATATCAGCTGGAGAACTGAAAAATGCACAAATACATGGAGGTTAAACAAGATGATCTTAAACTATCAGTGGCTCAAAGAGGGAATTCAAGAGAAATAAGTAAATATCATGGGACAAATGAAAATGACTACACAGCATATCAAACCTTATGGGATGAAGTGAAGGCAGTGCTGAGAGGCAAATTTATATCCCTAAATGTCTACTTTAAAAAGGAAGAAAGCTAAAATCAAAGATCTAACAGCATACCTGGAGAAACTAGAGAAATAACAACAAAATAATGCCAAAGTGAGTAGAAAGAAAAAAGAACAAACACTAGGGTAGAAATAAATGAAATTGAAAACAAAAAAAAAAACAGAGTCAAGAAACAAAAAGTTGGTACTTTTAGAAGATTAATAAAGTTGAAAAACACTTAGCTAGACAAACAAAGACAAAAAGAGAGAACATGCAAATAAATGAAATCAAATTGGGGGGGGGGGACATTACCATGTACCCCATAGAAATAAAAAAGGTCATAAGAGAATATTATGAAGAACTGTATGCCAACAAATTAGACAACTTAGATAAAATGGATGATTTCCCAGAAACACACAAACAACCTACACTGACACTAGAAGAAATAGAAGACCTCAACAAATTAATTACAAGTACAGAGATTGAATCAGTCATCAAAAACCTCCCAACAACTGTATAACTTAGTGAAACTTATACTGGTCATTGATAGTGATTAAATGTGAAAATATAAGAATGTTTTTACATGAGGGAGAACAAATGAATGTCAATTTTGTTGAGAATGGGATGGTAATGGGGAAAATACTATTAATGCAAACTAAGGCCTATAGTTAATAGTAACGTTGGAATACATCTCCACTAATTGTAAAAAAGGCAATATGCCAAAGCTCAATATCTATAAAAGAGGGTGTGCCAGTTTGAATGTATTATGTTCCCCAAATGCCATTATCTTTGATGTAATCTTGTGTGGACAGACCTATCAGTGTTAATTAGAGTGTAATTCTTTGAGTGTTTCCATGGAAATGCACCCCACCCAACTATAGATGATAACTCTGATGAGATAATTTCCATGGAGGTGAGGCCCCACCTATTCAGGGTGGGCCTTGATCAGTGGAGCCATATAAATGGGCTGATGGGCAGAGGGAACTCAGTACAGCTGAGAGTGAACTTTTGAAGAGGAGCTACAGCCAAGAGGGACACTTTGAAGAATACACTGGAACTGAGAGAGGAGCTTCAGCTTACAGAGACATTTTGGAGATGGCCTATGAAAGCCAATTTTTGCTCTGGAGAAGCTGAGAGAGGACAAATATCCCAAGTGCAGCTAAGAGTGACATTTTTGAGGAACTGCAGCCTAGAGAGGAACGTCCTCGGAGAAAGCCATTTTGAAACCAGAGCTTTGGAGCAGACACCAGCCACGTGCCTTTCCAGCTAACAGAGGTTTCCGGATGCCATTGGACATCCTCCAGTGAAGGTACCTGACTGCTGATGTGTTACCTTGGACACTTTATGGCCTTAAGACTGTAACTGTGTAACCAAAGAAACCCTCTTTTATAAAAGCCAATCCATTTCTGGTGTTTTGCATTCTGGCAGCATTAGCAAACTAGAACAGAGGGTTATAAGGGAAGTGTATGGGATTCATGTTGGTGGTGGTGTTCTCTGAATCTTTTTTTTATGTATTTTATGTTATTTTTATTCGTATTTTATTTTTTGTGTCATTTTTTTCCTTCATGTTTTTCTTTTTTCTTTTTTCTCCTCTTCCTCTTTCTTCTGTGGAAGAAATGGAGATGTCTGCATAGAGATTGTGGTGGTGAATACATAACTATGTGAATATACTGGGAACCACTGATTGTTTACTTAGGATGGGATGTTTTAAAAATAGACAGATTCAAGTGCTGGGGAAAATGTGGAAAGAGGGATGTACCTAATCACTGCTGGTGGGGAAGTAGAATGTTGCAGCCTATCTAGAGGGTAGTGTGGTGGTTCCAAAGGAAGCTAAGTATGAAGTTGCCATATGGTCCTGCAACCCCATTATTGGGTATATACTTGAAAGAACTGAGAGCAGGGACATGAATAGACATTTGCACAGTGGTTTTTATGGTGGCAATATTCATGACATACAATGGATGGAGGTGGACTAAGGGCACATCAACTGATGAATGGAATGGTGAACTGCAGTGTATACATACAATGGAAAATTGAGCAGCTGCAAGAATAAATGAAGGCATGAAGTATACAACTAGGTAAATGGATATTGAGGACAGCATGGTGCATGAAACAAGCCAGAAATGAAAAGACAGACATTATAAAGCCACACTACTATGGACTAACTATAATGTGCAAACTCTGAGAATTGAATCTGAGAACATAGTTTATCAGGGGAAGGCTTATTGTAATGGTTCCTAGATTGCAACCTCTTACAGCAGTTACATCTATTCCTGAGTTGCAATGGTTATTTATAGATTCTCAGATGCTAAGTTATTTTGTATAACCTGGTTAGTCCCTGGAACTTCAGGTATCTGTGTGACACTTGAGACTCAGAGCTAGAGTTCAGTAGCTATGAATGTCAACATTACCCCATACAGCAAATGTTAAAGAAGCTGAAAAGAAAGATAAGACTTCAATTAGGGATATGAATGAAATGAAATGGCCTTGGTTAGGACTAAGATAAATTCAACTAAAGGGTAAAGGACAATATTGTTTTAAAACTTTAACTTCTGTATAAGACCAAATGTAGAGACACTTGTTCCCTTAAAAATCTTTATTTTCTGTAGCATGCTATATAATTTAACTTGTATGGGCAGGTTATTCAAATGCCATAATTACATGGAAACTTCAATAATGAGTGAGACCTGGTTGTTTGTACAGGTTAGTATGAAGCCCTGACACAACCCAGAGAAATTTGGGCAGAGAATAAAAATGTATTTGAGAAGCTTCCTTGAGGAACTGTCTGAAAATATGGAAAATTATTTATATTCTTGCAAACATAGGGTACTATCAATTTAGTAGGCTGAGCCCTCAATTTTGGGTCCTGCCCTTATGAAGCCTGTTACTGCAAAGGAGTGAATAAGCCTACTTATAATTGTGCCTAAGAGTCACCCACAGAGAACCTCTTTTGTTGCCCAGATGTGGCCCCTCTCTCTAAGCCAAATTGACATGTGGACTCACTGCCATCTCCCCTAGATGGGACATGACACCCAGGGGTGTAAATCTCCCTGGCAACATGGGACATGACTCCTGGGGATGAGTCTAGGTGAGACTGAGAAACCTTCTTGACAAAAAGGGGGAAGAGAAATGAAACAAAGTAAAGTTTCAGTGGCTGAGAGATATCAAATAGAGTGGAACAGTCATTCTGGAGGTTATTCTTATACATTGTATAGATATCATTTTTTAGTTTTTAGTGTATTAGAATAGCTAGAAGGAAATACCTAAACTGTTGAACCCAGTAGTGTTTATTCTTGAAGATGAGTGTATAACTATAGAGTGACCAAGTGATTGTGAAAGCCTTGTGCCTCTCACTCCCTTTATCCAGTGTATGGACAGATGAGTATTAAAATTGGGACTAAAAAGTAAATGAATAATAGGGAGGATAGAAGGATGGGATTTGGGGGTGTTCTTTTTTACTTTTATTCTTATTTTTATTATTTTTGGAGTATTAAAAATGCTCAAAAGTTGATTTGCACAGTTATATGATGATACTGTGAATAACTGATTGTACACTTGGGATGATTCTATGGTATGTGACTATATCTCAATAAAGTCGCAAAGAAAAAAAAAATAAAACCAAAACCAAAAATCTCCCAACAAAGAAAAGAACAGGTCCAGAGGTCTTCACAGGTGGATTTTACCACTAATTCCAAGAGGAAATAATAGCAATCCTGCTCAAACTGTCCCAAATAATTGAGAAGAGAGAACACTATCTAACTCATTCTATGAAGCCAACATCACCCTAATACCAAAACCTGATAAAGATACTATAGGCAAAGAAAATGACAGACCAATCTCTATATGAGTATAGATGCAAAAATCCTAAGCAAAATGCTTGCAAATGGAATCCTACTGTATATTAAAAGAATTATTCACCATGACTGGGTTTTATTCCAGGTATGCAAGGGTAGTTCAACACATGAAAAGCAATTAATATAATACATCACATTAACAAATCAAAAGGGGAAAACCATATGATCATCTCAATTGACACAAAAAATGCATTTGACAAAATCCAGCATCCTTTCTTGATAAAAACATTTGAAAGGTAGGAATTGAAGGAAATTTCCTCAAAATGATAAAGGGCATATGATAAACCTACAGCTGTCATCATACTCAACAGTGAGAGACTGAAAGCGTTCCCTCTAAGACTGTGAATGAGACAAGGATTCCCATCATCATCACTGCTATTTAACACTGTGTTAGAAGTTCTAGCTAGAGCAAGCAGGCAAGAAAAAGAAATAAAAGGCATTCAAATTGGAAAGGAAGAAATAAAACTTTCACTATCTGCAGATGACATGATCCTATATATAGAAAGTCCCCAAAAAACTATGACAACACTACTAGAGCTAATAAACAAGTTCAGCAAAGTGACATGATACAGGACCAATATGCAGAAATCAGCAGTGTATCCATATATACAATAGTAATGAGCTATCTGAGGAGGCAATCAAGAAAAAAACTTCCATTTACAATAGCAAATAAAAGAACAAAATATCTAGGAATAAACTTAACCAACGATGTAAAGGACCTGTACTTAGAAAACTACAAAACATTGCTAAAAGTAATCAGAGGCCCTAAATAAACTGGAGGACATTCCATGATCATGGATAGGAAGACTAAATGGCATTTAGAAGTCAATTCTACCCAAATTGATTTACAGGTTCAATGTTATACCAATCAAAATTCTAACAGCCAACTTTGCAGAAGTGGAAAGGCTAATTGTCAAATTTATTTGGAGTAGTAAGGGGCATGGAATAGCCAAAAACATCTTGAAAAGGAGGTCAAAGTGGGAGGTATCATACTTCCTGACTTTAAAGCATATTTTAAAGCCACAGGGGTCAAAACAGCATGGTGCTGGCATAGATAGACATACTGATGAATAGAATTGAGAGTTCAGAAACAGACCCTCACATCTTTTGGTCAATTGATTTTTTTTAAAATTTTTATTGGGATTGTTCAGATACCATACAATTATCCAAAGATACAAAGTGTGCAATCAGTTGCCCCTGGTACCCTCATACAGCTGTGCATCCATCACCACACTTAATTTTTGTTCAATTTTTAGAAACTTTTCATTACTCCAGACAAGAAATAAAGTGAAAGATGGAAAAAAAAGAAAAAAAAAGAAAAAGAGAAAGAAAAGGAAACTCGAATCCTCCCATATCCTTAACCAACCCTTCTCAATTATTGACTCGTAGTGTTGATATAGTACATTTGTTACTCTTTATGAAAGAATTTTGAAATACTACAAATTGCAGTATAGTTTGCAATAGGTATATATTTCTTCCCTATATGCCACTCTATTATTAACTTCTAGCTGTATTGTCATACATTTGTTCTGGTTCATGGAAGAGTTTTCTAATATTTGTACAGTTAATCATGGACATTGCCCACTGTAGGATTCAGTTTTACACATTCCCTTCTTTTGAACTCCAACTTTCCTTCTGGTGACATATATGACTCTGAGCTTTCTGTTTCCACCTCAATCATGCACCATTCGGCACTGTTAGTTATTCTCACATCTTGCTACCGACACGTCTATTCATTTCCAAACATTTAAGTTCATCCTAGTTGAACATTCTGCTCATACTAAGCAACTACTCCCCATTCCTAAGCCTTGTCCTATATCTTGGTACCTTATATTTCATGTCTATGAGTTTACATATTATAATTAGTTCTTGTCAGTGAGACCCTGCAATATTTGTCCTTTTGTGTCTGGCTTATTTCACTCAGTATATTGCCCTTCAGGTTTTGACATCAACCCATTTTTTTTAAAGATGGTTTTGTTCACACCTCATACATTCCATCCAAAGAAAACAATTTATGGTTCTCTGTATGGTGACATATTTATGTGTTCAACACCTTCACCACTATCTATATAAGGGCATCTACATTTCTTCCACAAGGCAGGAGGGAGCATCAAAGAAGGTACAGAGGGAAAAGCAAGAGGAAAAAAATGACAGCTAGGAAGTAGCAGAAATCAAAGTAGGGTAAAGAGTCAGACAACACCACCAATGTCAAGTGTCTAACATGCCTTCCCTATCCCCTCCTCTTAACTGCATTTACTTTGGTATATCACCTTTGTTACATTAAAGGAAGCATAATACGATGATTCTGTTAGTTACAGTCTCTAGTTTACATTGATTGCATCCCTCCCCCAATGCCTCCCCATTTTTAACACCTTGCAAGGTTGACATTTGCTTGTTCTTCCTTGTAAAAGAACATATTTGTACATTTTATCACAATTGTTGAACACTCTAGATTTCACCAAGTTACACAGTCCCATTCTTTATCTTTCCTTCTTTCTTCTGGTGTCTCACATGCTCCCAACCTTCCTTTCTCAGCCATATACATAGCTATCTTTGTTCAGTGTACTTACATTGCTGTGCTACCATCTCCCAAAATTGTGTTTCAAATCATGCACTCCCATCTTCTCCTATCACTCTGCAGTGTTCCCTTTGGTATTTCCTGTAGGGTGGGTGTCTTGTTCACAAAGTCACTCATTGTCTGTTTGTCAGAAAATATTTTGAGCTCTCCCTCATATTTGAAGGACAGCTTTGCTGGATATAGGATTCTTGGTTGGCGGTTCTTCTCTTTCAGTATCTTAAATATATCACACCACTTCCTTCTTGCCTCCATGGTTTCTGCTGAGAGATCTGCACATAGTCTTATTACCTTTGTATGTGATGGATTGCTTTTCTCTTGCTGCTTTCAGGATTCTCTATTTGTCTTTGACATTTGATAGTCTGATTATTAAGTGTCTTGGTGTAGGCCTATTCAGAGCTATTCTGTTTGGAGTATGCTGCGCTTCTTGGATCTGTAATTTTACGTGTTTCATAAGAGATGGGAAATTTTCATTGATTAGTTCCTTTATTATTGCCTCTGCCCCTTTTCCCTTCTCTTTTCCTTCTGGGACACCAATGATACATAGATTCTTGTACTTTGTTTCATCTTTAAGTTCCCAGAGATGTTGCTCATATTTTTTCATTCTTTTCTCTATTTTCTGGTTTGCGTGTAGGCTTTCAGATGTTTTGTTCTCCAGTTCTTGAGTGTTTTCTTCTGCCTCTTGAGATCTGCTGTTGTGTGTTTCCATTGTGTCTTTCATCTCTTGTGTTGGGCCTTTCATTTCCATATATTCTACTGGTTGTTTTTTTGAACTTTCAATTTCTGCCTTATATATGCCCAGAGTTTTCTTTACAGCCTCTATCTCTTTTGTGAAATATTCTCTAAACTTTTAAATTGATTTAACATTAGTTGTTTAAATTTCTGTATCTCAGTTGAAGTGTATGTTTGTTCCTGTGACTGTGCCATAGCTTCATTTTTCTTAGTGTAGGTTGTAATTTTCTGTTGTCTAGGCATCTGACCTCCTAGGCCACCCCAATCAGGTTTTCCCAGATGAGAACAGGCTTAGGTCACAGAAGGAAGTAATATTTCAGTATCTGGTTTCCCTGATGACTTTTCTCAGAGAATTGAGACACCTGTGCTTTTCTGCCTGGCAGATGCACCTGTCAGCCTGTCACTGCCTGTGTAAGAGGATGTGGCCTGTGGCTCTCCTCCCCCAGGCTTTGGGGTCTGGTTCTGGAAAGACTGAAAGATGGACAGTAGAGCTGGGCCCCTCCCTTTCCTTTTGGGAAGCTATGCCCCCTCCAGAGATGTCATCTGCATATCAATAAGTTCTTTGTTTCTCTGACTCTGCTGATCAAAGTGTTTTGATTTTAAAATGGCTGAGGCTGTCTTTACTGCAAAGTGCTGTGGGCTGAGAATGGCTGAGGTTTTCTCTGCAGAGAGAGAAAGGGACAGAAAATCTCCCAGGTTCACCCATCAGCCAGAGATGGCAGCCGATCCTCTGGGCTCCCTGTCCTGAGAGAGATATGTCCCCCGACTCTCCCAAGGTCAGTTGTCACCAAAAGCCTCTGTCTGCTTGTTGAGGATTCACTGTCTGTACTGAGCAGTTAACATTAAAACCCCACTTGGAGCTGGGCTGAGAGAGTGCACGGTGCAGCTTCCATGAGGGAGGGGCTCTTGGCTCTCAGCTCTCAGCTTGGGTCCACAGTTTTACTTACAGATTTAATGCTGTGATCTCAGGCATTCCTCCCAATTCAGGTTGGTGGATGATGAGTGGACAGCCTCGTTTGTCTCCCCGCTGTTATTCCAGGTTATTTACTAGTTTTTTGGTCATTTATGAATTGTTTTGGGGGGGAACTAACAGTCTTTCACCCCTCTCTATGTGACTATCTTAGCTCCTCTCCCTGGTCAACTGATTTTTGATAAGTTGCCCTAGTCCACTCAACTGGAATAGAGCAGTCTCTTCAATAAATGGTGCTGGGAGAACTGAATATCCATACCCAAAAGAGTGAAGGAGAACCCCTTTCTCACACCGTCTTCAAAAATTAACTGAAAATGGATAAAAGACCTAAATATAAGAGCCAGTACTGTAAAACTCCTAGTAGAAAATGTTGGGAAACATCTGCAAGATCTAATTTTCTGTTGTCTAGGCATCTGACCTCCTAGGCCACCCCAATCAGGTTTTCCCAGATGAGAACAGGCTTAGGTCACAGAAGGAAGTAGTTTCTGAGACCTTACACCTAAAACACATGCAATGAAAGAAAAAGTAGATATATGGGACATCCTCAAAATTGAATACTCTGTGCTTCAAAGAACTTTGTCAAAAGGGTGAAAAGGCAGCTGACCCAATGGGAGAAAATATTTGGAAACCACATATCTGATAAGGGTTTGATATCCAGAATATATAAAGAAATCCTACTACTAAAAAATAAAGACAAATAACCCAATTAAAAATGGACAAAACACAAGAATAGAATAGACATTTTTCCAAAAAAGAAATACAAATGGCTAAAAAGTACATGAAAAGATATTCATCTTCACCAGCTATTAGGGAAATGCAAATCAAAATCACAGTGAGATATCATTTCACACCATCAAGGATGGCTACTATTTAAAGAAACAGAAAACTACAAGATTTGGAGAGGATGTGGAGAAATAGGAACACTTATTCACTGCTGGTGGAAATCTAAAATGGTACAGCCACTGTGGAAGACAGTTCTGCAGTTCCTCAGAAAGCTACGCATAGAGCTGCCTTCAGATCTGGCAATCCCACTACTCAATATATACCCAGAAGAACTGAAAGAAGGGACACGAACAGACATTTGCACACTGATGTTCATAGTGGCCTTATTCATAATTGCCAAAATATGGAAACAATCCAAGTGTCCATCAACTGATGACTGGATAAACAAAATACAGTATATACATATGATGGAATATTATTCAGCAGTAAGAAGGAATGAAGTCCTGAGGCATGCAAGAGCATGGAGGAACCTCATTTATATTATGTTGAGTGAAATAAGTCAGACATTGAAAGACAAATATTGTATGATCTCACAAATATAACTAATTACAGTATGTAAACTCATAGACACAAAATCTAGAATACAGATTACCAGGAAATAGAATGAGGTTAGACCATGGGGAGTGTTTCTTCATATTTGCAGAATTTTTAACTCAGTTGAATTTAAATGTTTGGGGATGTATGGAGGTGATGGTAGCATATTGTTGTGAGGATAAGTAACAGTGGTGAATTTTCTGTGAATGTGGTTGAAAGAGACAGTTTAGAGTCATATATGTCACTGGAAGGAAAGCTAAAGGTGAAAACATGGGACCATATAACACTGTGTCTTGTGGTGGACAATTACTGTGATTAACAGTACAAATATTTAAAAAGTTCTTTCATGAACTAGAACAAAATGTATGACACTATTACAAAGAGTTAATAATAGAGTCGCATATGGGAAAAATGCTCATATTGCAAACTATGGGCTAAAGTGAATAGTAATATCTTAATATTCTTTCATCAACAGAAAAAATGTACAACACTAAAGCTAGGGGTCAATAATAGGGGGGTAAATGGGGTATGAGATGTTTTGGAGTTTCTTTTTTTGGAGTAACAAAAATGATCTAAAATTGATTGTGGTAAATAATGCACAACTATGTGATGACACTGTGAGCCACTGATTATACATTTTGATGGACTGTATAGTGTTTGCATATATGTGAATAAAATTGAACCATTTAATCAGGATAATTTCTTGTGGTTCAACTTAATGCAAGACGTGGTCCAGAAAGAAAGAAACATTATCAAAAAAAATTGCAAGGCCTAGTGAAAATGTAACAGCAGAAACAGATTAATATCTGTAGGAATGAAGGGTTAAGATCAGGAGGGAGCAGAATACAAGTCTGGAAGAGAATTCATTGTCAGGGGGAAATTCATCTGTGTATTGGAAGATTTTTTAAGCTTTTAATATGATTTCAAACATAAGAAAATTACAAAAATATATAAAAAATCTCCCCAAATGTGAATATTTAGTATATTTGCTTTGTCATTCAACCTCTCTCCTCCCCGTTCATTCATCATTCTCCCTCCCTCTCTATCCACATACACACACATGCATAATGCTATGTTAATTTTTCTGAATTGTTTGAGAACTATTTGGAGACATGATGTTCTTTAATCCTAAATTCTTCAGTATGTACTTCTTAAAATCAAGGAAATTTCCTTATCCAACTACAATAAAATTAACAAAATGAGGAAATTATCATTAATTTCATTAATTACCATATAAGACCTGCTCATTCACCCCAGGAATGTCCAGAAGACACACTTTCCACCAGGACTGTGAGGAATAAATTTGTGAGACTAACTCTATCATCTCCGAAAAGTTCTGTAGTCACCCTTCTCTGAAGGTCAGATATTCCTGTGGGAACTGATGCCACTGAAATGGAATCCTTAAACACAATGGGGATATTGGATCCTGAGTTGGCAGAAGCCACATGGCAGCACTTAATCACCAAAGACAAGATGGGCATGGTGTCTACCATAATGGACATCAGACTGAAAGCAAAAATCAATATAATATGATTTGCAGACACCTATGGCATTGGTTAAATCATGGGGTACCTGGAAGTAAAATATACAGTTAGTCTACAAAATTCTTACTTGATCTGTATAAGCAGAAATGTTCTACATCAAGTGAACAAAAGTAACTTGAATTACAAATCAAAGAGTCATGGCCCCTTAATCAATTCCCAGACTTGAGATGGTTTACAAACCCAGAGACCCTTTAATGAGGGGAAGACCAGTTCCCCTTGGGTAAGGACAATGTTACACTGTCCAAAATTTACACTAGTAATATTCATCCCAACTTTCTCCAAAGAGATCTACAGCCTTCTACCAGGGTAACTGAGCATTGGGGAAAAGGAAATGATCAGGCATTTCAGGGATTAGCAGACACTGGCTCAGAAGTGACATTAATTCTAGGAACCCAAAATATCACTGTAGTCTACCAGTCAGAGTAGGGGCTTATGAAGATTAGGTGACTGATGAATCAATGGAGTTTTAGCTCAGATCCATTTCACAGCGGGTCCCACACCCAAATATGTGGTTATTTCCCCAGTTCTGGAATTCAAAATTGGAATAGACAGACTTAGCAACTGGCAGAATCCCCACATCAGTTCCCTGACTTGTGGAATGAGGGCTATTATGGTAGCAAAGTCCAAGTGGAAGCCACTAGAACTGCCCCTGCCTAGAAAAATAGTAAATCAGAAGCAATGCAGGATTCCTGGAGGGAGTGCAGAGATTAATGCCACTCTTAAGGACTTGAAGGATACACGGCTAGTGATTCCCACCACATCCCCTTTCTACTCTCCTATTTGGCCTAAGCAGAAAACAGATGGGTCATGGAGGATTAGAGTGAATTATCATAAACTTAACCAGGTGGTGACTCCAATTGCAGCTGCTATTTAAGATGTGGCATCATTGCTTAAGCAAATAAACACATCCCTTCATAACTGGTATGCAGCTATTGATCTAGCACATGCTTTTTTCCTCAATTGCTGTTAGGAAGAGCCACCAGAAACAGTTTTCTTTTGGCTAGCAAGGCTAGCAGTACACCTTCACTGTTCTACCTCAAGGGTATATCAACTCTCCAGCCCTATGACATAATTCTTCTCCACAGGGACCTTGCTCATTTGTCACCCACCCCCAGACACAAAAGACATAACAGAAGTCCATTATATTGATTCTATCATGTTGATTGGACATAATGAGCAACAAATAGCAACTACTCTAGACTTATTGGTAAGGCATTTGTGTGTCAGAGGATGGGAGATAAATGCAACAAAAACACAGAGGGTTTCCACCTCAGTGAAATGTTTATGTGTCCACTGATGTGGGGCATGTCAAGATATCCCTTATATGATGAAGGATAAACTGTTTTATCTGTCCTCTCTTATGATCAAAAAAGGACAATGCCTAGTTGGCCTCTTTGGATTTTGGAGACAACATATTCCTCATCTGGGTGTGCTACTGTGGCCTATTTACTGAGTGACCAGCTTCTAGTTTTGAGTGGGAATCAGAAAAAGAGGAGGTCCTGTGACATGTCCAGGTTGTTGTGCAAGCTGTTCTGTCTCTTGGGACATATGATCCAGCAGATCTGATGGTGCTGGAAGTGTCTGTCAGTTGCAAACAGAATTGCTGTCTGGATCCTTTGGCAGGCCTCTCTAGGAGTATAGCAATGCACACCCTTAGGATTTTGGAGCAAAGCCTTGCCATCCTCAGCAGATAATTACTCTCTTTTTGAGAAACAGCTTTTGGCCTGCTACTGGGCCTTAGCAGAGACTGAATGCTTAACCATTGAACACCAATTTACCATGAGACTTGAGTTACCTGTCATGAGCTGGGTGTTGTCTGACCTACCAAGCCCTAAAGTTTGGCATGCACAGCAGCACTCCATCATAAAATGGAAATGGCATATATGATATAGGGCTAAAGTGGGTCCTGAAGGCACAAGTAAACTACATGAGGAAGTGACCCAAATGCCCATTGCCCCCTACTACCACATCACCTTCTTTCCCAGCCCAAAGATATGCCCTCTTGGGGAGTTCCTTACAATAGCTGACCAAGGAAGAGAAATTTTGGGCCTGGTTTACAGATGGTTCTGCATGATAGGCAGGTATTACCTAAAAGTGGACAGCTGTCATACTGCAACCCCTTTCTGGGATGTCCCTGAAGGACAGGGGTGATGGGAAAGCCTCCCAGTGAGCATAACTTCAAGCAGTGCACCTGGTTGTTCATTTTGCTTGGAAGGAGAACTTGCATTTGTTGTACTGACTCATGGGTTGTTGCTAATGGTTTGGCTGGATGGTCAGGGACTTGGAAGGAACATGATTTGAAAATTGGTGACAAAGATGTTTATGGAAGAGGAATATGGATAGAACATTCTGAGTGAAGATACTTCTGTCCCATGTGAATGCTTAACATAGAGTAACTTCAGCAGTGGAAGATTTTAATAATCAAATGGATAAGATGACCTATTCTGTGGATACCAGGCAGCCTTTTTCTCCAGGCACCCCAGTCATTGCCCAATGGGCTCATGATCAAAGTGGTCATGGTGGTAGGGATGGAGGTTATGCATAGGCTCAGCAACATGGACTCCCACTCACAAAAGTTGACCTGGCTACAGCCACTGCTGAGTGCCCAATCTTCCACACTCTGTCCCTGATATGGCACCATTCCCTAAGGTGATTACCCTGCTACCTGCTGGCCAGTTGATTACATTGGACCACATCCATCATGTATGGGGCAGCAATTTGTTCTAACTGGAAAAGACACATACTCTGGATATGGATTTTCCTTCCCTGCATGAAATGCTTCTGCCAAAACTACCATCCATGAACTTACAGAATGCCTTATTCACCATCATGGCATTCCACACAGCATTGCTTCTGATCAAGGAAATAACTTCACAGCAAATGAAGTGCAAGAATGGGCATATGCTCATGGAATTCTCTGGTCGTACCATGTTCCTCATCATTGTGAAGCAACTGGATTGATAAAATTGTAGAATGGCTACATATATGTGTGTGTGTATATATATGTATATATATATGTGTGTGTGTGTGTGTGTATAAAATTGAGATTGTTCACATACCATACAACTACCCAAACATCCAAAGTGTACAATCAATTGCCCATGGTACCATTATACAGTTGTGCATCCCATCAACACAATTAATTTTTTTTCAATTTTTAGAACATTTTCATTACTCCAGAAAATAAATTTTGTTCCAAACCTCTCACTCCTATCTTTTCATTTCTGTCTGCAGTACTTCCTTTAGTGTTTCCTGTAGAGCAGGTATCTTGTTCACAAACTCTGCCAGTGTCTGTTTGTCAGAGAATATTTTAAGCTCCCCCTCATATTTGAAGATAGTTTTGCCAGATTTTTGGTGGGCAGTTTTTTCTTTCACTATCTTAAATATATCACACCACTTCCTTCTTGTCTCCATGTTTCTATTAAGAACCATAGTTCTTAATCAAGCTTCCTTTTTATGTGATGGATCACTTTTCTCTTTCTCCTTTCAGGATTCTCTATCTTTGATGTTTGAAAATCTGATTATTAAGTGTCTTGGTGCAGGCCTATTCATATCTATTCTGTTTGGGGTATGCTGCACTTCTTGGATCCATAATTTTATGTCTTTCATAAGAGATGGAAAATTTTCATTGATTATTTCCTCTAATATTGCTTCTGCCCCTTTTCTCTTCTCTTATCCTTCTGGGACACCAATGACAGGTACATTCTTGCTTTTCATTTTGTCCTCAGTTTCCCGAGACATTGTTCATATTTTCCATTCTTCTCTCTATCTGTTGTTTTGTGTGTAGGCTTTCAAGTTCCTCATTCTTCAGTTCCTGAGTGTTTTCTTCTGCCCCTTGAGATCTACTGTTGTATGCTTCCATTGTGTCTTTCTACCTACTCCTCCAGGGCAGTAGGTAGAAAGCCAGGAACTGTATGGATTGGACACTGCAGAGCAATTTGACTTTGGGCATACATCATACAACACTCATGAACATGTGGAACAGCTGAGATCAGTGAAATCTGTAAGCTTTTGTGACCAGGGGACCCATGCCCCTCCCTGACAGGCTCAGTCCCATGGGAGGAGGGGCCATCAGCACTGGGAACCAGTAGGGAGAACTGCAGTTGTGGCTCTTATTAGAAACTCATTCTACTGATCCTAACTCCAAGCATAGATAGACAAAGACCAGAAACTGGAGAATCCAGGAGAAGCCAGCCCAGCAGAGAGGAGATAGGGATAGCAAAAACAGCAAGGAAACTCAAAAATAAAAGCAGAGACTTTTTGGAGTTCTGCTGAACATAGAATGGGGAAGGGCAGAGCTCAGGCAAAGTCAGGCTTATATGCAAACCCAGAAGATGAGTTCTTTATCTGAAAAACTGGTTTCTCTGCTCTCTGGATCCTCCCTTAAGAGCCCTAATCTCCTTGTCTCTTAGCATTCCAATAGCCCATTAGATCACAAGGAGGGCCATTCCCCCTTTTTTTCCTAATCTTTTTCTAAAACAATTACTCTAAGCAGCCCAAGACAAGAGCAGAACTAAGAGAGCTCTGAGACACAAGGCAATAAGTCCAGTGGTGGAGAAAATTCACTAAACACCACAATTTCCCAAGAAAAGGGAAGGGAACACTCCTGCCAGTTGCCAGTTCCACACCCCAGAGCTGCCCCAGACAACCCAGTGTGATGGGAAGTATTTCCAACAACATACCCACACACTGCAAAATTGGGTGTGGACGTTAGTCTTCCCCACACCCTCAGCTGATTGTCCCAGAGTTGGGAAGGCAGAGCAGTGTGAATTAACATGTCCCATTAAGCCATTCTTCCAGCAGACTGGGAACATCCCTACACAGCCCTGCAGCCCAGAACCACCATGGGGGGATGGCACTCACCTGTTACATAGCACAGTCGTCCATCAACAGAGGTCCTGGGGGTGCACAGCCCAGAAGAGGGACCTACTCACAAGTCTCAGAGGTCATACGCAAATACCAAGGGCTTGTGGGACAGTGGGAGACACAAACTGTGGTGGAACTGAACTGAAGGATTAGACTACTGCAGCAGCTGTAAATATCCAGGAACACCTGAGAGATTAGATTGTTAGAGCCACCACTCTCCCTGAACACCCAGACACATGCCCCATATACAGGGTGGGCAACACCAACTACACATGCAAGCTTGGTACACCAATTGGACCCCACAAGACTCACACCACCACTCACTACAAAGACAAAGCAGGGGAGAACTTGCTTGAGGGGAACAGGTGGCTCACAGATGCCACCTGCTGGTTAGTTAGAGAAAGTGTACCCCAAGAAGCTGTAGATCTGATGAATTAGAGATAAGGGGTTTTAATCGGTCTACAAATCCTAAAAGAACCCTATCAAGTTAAGCAAATGCCAAGGGGCCAAACACAACAGAAAATTTTAAAGCATATGAAAAACCCAGACAATATTGATAACCCAAGCCGAAGTACCCAAATCAAAAGATCAGAGGACACACAATACTTGGAGCAATTAAAGAACTAAAGATGAACAATGAGACCATGGCACAAGATATAAAAGACATGAAGAAGAGCATGGCACAGTATATAAAGGACATGAAGAAGACCCTAGAAGAGCATAAAGAAGAAATTGCAAGAGTAAATAAAAAAAATAGATGATCTTATGGAAATTAAAGAAACTGTTGATCAAATTAAAAAGATTCTGGATACTCATAGTACAACACTAAAGGCAGTTGAACAATGAGTCAGTAACCTGGAAGATGACAGAATGGAAAATGAAAGAACAAAAGAAAGAATGGGGAAAAAATAAAAAAAAAATTGAAATGGACCTCAGGGATACGATAGATAATATAAAACATCCAAATATAAGACACATTGGTGTTCCAGAAGGGGACTAGAAGGGTAAAGCTCTAGAAAGAGTATTCAAAGAAATTGTGGGGGAAAACTTCCCAAATCTTCTAAACAACATAAATACACAAATCATAAATGTCCAGCAAACTGCAAATAGAATAAATCCAAATAGAAACAATCTGAGACATATTCTCATCACACTGTCAAATACAGAAGAGAACAAGTTCTGAAAGCAGCAAGAGAAAAGCAATTCACCACATACAAAGGAAAGAGTATAAGACTAAGTAGTGACTACTCAGAGGCCACCATGGAGGCAAGAAGGCAGTGGTATGACATACTTAAAATTCTGAGCAAGAAAAATTGTCAACCAAGAATTCTTTATCCAACAAAGCTCTCCTTCAAATTTGAGGGAGATCTTAAATTTTTCACAAACAAATGCTGAGAGAATTTGCTAACAAGAGACTTGCCTTACTTGAGATACTAAAGGGAGCCCTACCAACAGAGAAACAAAGAAAGGAGAGAGAGATATGGAGAAAGGTTCAGTACTAAAGACATTAAGTATGGATAAACTAAAGGATATTAAGAGAGAGAAGGGAAAATTATATAAGGATAATATGGCTGATACAAGAAATGCCTTCACAGCAATAACATTGAATGTAAATGGATTAAATTCCCAAATTAAAAGATACAGATTAACAGAATGGATCAAAAAAATGAACCATCAATATGCTGCATACAAGAGACTCATCTTAGACACAGGGACACAAAGAAATTGAAAGTGTAAGGGTGGAAAAAATATTTAATGCAAGCTACAGCCAAAAGAAAGAAGGAGTAGCAATATTAATCTCAGATAAAATAGATTTTAAATGCAAGGATGTAATAAGAGACAAAGAAGGCCACTGCATACTAATAAAAGGGGCAATTCAACAATAAGAAAGAACAATCATAAATATTTATGCACCCAATCAAGGTGCCACAAAATACATGACAGAAACACTGGCAAAAGTAAATGATGCAATGGATGCTTCCACATTAATTGTGGGAGATTCAACACATCACTCTCTGCAATAGATAGATCAACCACACAGAAGACCAATAAGGAAATGGAAAAACCAAACAATCTGTTAAATGATTTAGATTTAACATTCATATATAGAACATTACATCCCAAATCACCAGGATACACATTCTTCTCTAGTGCTCATGGAACTTTCTCCAGAATAGATCATATTCTGGGACATAAAACAAGCCTCAATAAATTTGAAAAAATTGAAATTATTCAAAGCACATTGTCTGACCACAATGGAATACAATTAGAAGTCAATAACCGTCAGACACTTGGAAAATTCACAAATACCTGCAGGTTAAACAACATGCTCCAAACAATCAGGGGGATAAGGAAGAAATAGCAAGAGAAATTGCTAAATATAGAGAGATGAATGAAGATGAGAACACAACATACCAAAACCTACAGGATGCAGCAAAAGCAGCACTGAAGGGGAAATTTATAGCACTAAATGCATGTATTAAAAAGGAAGAAAGAGCCAAAATCAAAGAACTAATGGATTAACTGAAGAAACTAGAAAATGAACAGCAAATCAATCCTAAACCAAGTAGAAGAAAAGAAATGACAAAGATTAAAGCACAAATAAATGACATAGAGAAAAAAAAACAATAGAGAGGATAAATAACACCAGAAGTTGGTTCTTTGAGAAGTTCAACAATTTTCACAAGCCCCTAGCTAGACTTACAAAATCAAAAAGAAAGAAGACCCATATAAACAAAATAATGAATGAGAAAGGTGACATTACTATGGATCCCAAATTATAATTAAAAAATTATAAGATGATACTATGAACAGCTGTATGTCAACAAACTGGATAATGTAGAGGAAATGGACAATTTCCTGGAAACCTATGAACACCCTAGACTGACCAGAGAAGAAACAGAAGACCTCAACCAACCAATCACAAGCAAAGAGATCCAATCAGTCATTAAAAATCTTCCCATAAATAAATGCCTAGGGCCAGATGGCTTCACAGGGGAATTCTACCAAACTTTCCAAGAAGAACTGACACCAATCTTACTTAAACTCTTTCAAAACAACAAAGAAAATGGAGCACTACCTAACTCATTTTAGGAAGCTAACATCAATCTAATACCAAAACCAGGCAAAGATGCCACAAAAAAGGAAAATTACTGGCCAATCTTCCTAATGAATACAGATGCAAAAGTCCTCAAAAAAATACTTGCAAATTGAATCCAAAACTACATTAAAAAATCATGCACCATGACCAAGTGGGGTTCCTTCCAGGCATGCAAGGATGGTTCAACATAAGAAAATCAATCAATGTATTACAACACAGTAACAAATCAAAAGAGAAAAATCAAATGATCATCTCAATGGATGCTGACAAAGCATTTGACAAAATCCAACATCCCTTTTTGATAAAAACACTTCAAAAGGTAGGAATTGAAGGAAGCTTCCTCAATACGATAAAGAGCATATATGAAAAACCCACAGCCAGCATAGTACTCAGTGATGAGAGACTGAAAGCCTTCCCTCTAAGATCAGGAATGAGACAGGGATGCCCAGTGTCACCACTGTTATTCAACATTGTGCTGGAAGTGCTAGCCAGGGCAATCCGGCAAGACAAAGAAACAAAAGGCATCCAAATTGGAAAGGAAGAAGTAAAACTGTCATTGTTTGCAGATGATATGATCTTATATCTGGAAAACCCTGAGAAATCAACGATACACCTACTAGAGCTAATAAACCAATTTAGCAAAGTAGTGGGATACAAGTTTAATGCACATAAGTCACTAATGTTTCTATATGCTAGAAATGAACAAACTGAAGGACACTCAAGAAAAAGATACCATTTTCAATAGCAACTAAAAAAATCAAGTACCTAGGAATAAACTTAACCAAAGATGTAAAAGACCTATACAAAGAAAACTACATAACTCCACTAAAAGAAATAGAAGGGGACCTTAAAAGATGGAAAAATATTCCATGTTCATGGATAGGAAGGCTAAATGTCATTAAGATGTCAATTCTACCCAAACTCATCTACAGATTCAATGCAATCCCAATCAAAATTCCAACAACATACTTTGCAGACTTGGAAAAGCTAGTAATCAAATTTATTTGGAAAGGGAAGATGCCTTGAATTGTTAAAGACACTCTGAAAAACAAAAATGAAGTGGGAGGACTTACACTCCCTGACTTTGAAGCTTATTATAAAGCCACAGTTGTCAAAACAGCATGGTACTGGCAAAGAGATAGACATATCGATCAATGGAATCGAATTGAGAATTCTGAGATAGACCCCCAGATCTTTGGCTGACTAATCTTTGATAAGGCCCCCAAAGCCACTGAACTGGTACATAACAGTCTTTTCAAGAAATGGGGCTGGGAGAGTTGGATATCCGTATCCTAAAGAATGAAAGGGGACCACTACCTCACACCCTACACAAAAATTAACTCAAAGTGGATCAAAGATCTCAATATAAAAGACAGTACCATAAAACTCCTAGAAGATAATGTAGGGAAACATCTTCAAGACCTTGTATTAGGCAGCCACTTCCTAGATTTTACACCTATAGCACAAGCAACAAAAGAAAAAATAGATAAATGGGAACTCCTCAAGCTTAGAAGTTTCTGTACCTGAAAGGAATTTGTCAAAATGATAAAGAGGCAGCCAACTCAATGGGAAAATTTTTTGGAAACCATCTATCTGACAAAAGACTGATATCTTGCATATATAAAGAAATCCTACAACTCCACGACGATAGTACAGACAACCCAATTATACAATGGGCAAAAGATATGAGAAGACAGTTCTCTGAAGAGGAAATACAAATGGCCAAGAAACACATGAAAAAATGTTCAGCTTCACTAGCTATCAGAGAGATGCAAATTAAGACCACAATGAGATACCATCTCACACCAATTAGAATCACTGCCATTAAACAAACAGGAAACTACAAATGCTGGAGGGGATGTGGAGAAATTGGAACTCTTATTCTTTGTTGGTGGGACTGTATAATGGTTCAGCCACTCTGGAAGTCAGTCTGGCAGTTCCTTAGAAAACTAGGTATAGAGTTACCCTTTGATCCAGCAATTGCACTTCTCGATATATACCTGGAGGATCTGAAAGCAGTGACATGAACAGATACCTGCATGCCAATGTTCGTAGCAGCATTATTCATGAGTGCCAAGAGACGGAAACAACCCATATGTCCTTCAACAGATGAGTGTATAAATAAAATGTGGTATATACACACGATGGAATACTACGCAGCAGTAAGAAGGAACGATGTCATGAAACATATGACAACATGGATGAAACTTGAAGACATAATGCTGAGCGAAATAAGCCAGGCACAGAAAGAGAAATATTATATGGTACCACTAATGTGAACTCTGAAAAATGTAAAACAAATGTTTTATAATGTAGAATGTAGGGGAACTAGTGATAGAGAGCAATTAAGGAAGGGGGAATGATAAGCCAATAAGAACAGAATAGCTCTCGTGGGTAAATTTAGTGTTCTTGGAATGCCCAGGAATGACTATTTCTGTTAATTTCTAATGGGTATAGTAGGAACAAGTTCACAGAAATGTTGCTATATTAGGTTACTTTCTTGGGGTAGAGTAGGAACATGTAGGAAGTAAAGTAGTTTCTTAGGCTAGTTGTCTTTTTCTTACTCCCTTGTTATGGTTTGTTTGAAATGTTTTATTACTGTATGTTTTTTAAATTTTTTGTATAGTTGATTTAAAAAAAAAAAAGAGTTAATTAAAAAAAAAAAACAATGAAAAAATATGAAGAGCCCCCTTGAGGAGCTGGTGGAGAATGCAGGGGTATTGGGCTTCCCCACTTTGATGGTTGCTGATGTGCTTACAGACATAGGGGACTGGTGGTTTGATGCGTTGAGCCTTCTACCACAGGACTTGCCCTTGGGAAGACTGTTGCTGCAAAGGAGAGGCTAGTCCTCCCTATAATTGTGCCTAAGAGCCTCCTCCCGAATACCTCTATGTTGCTCAGACGCGACCCTCTCTCTCTGGCTAAGCCAACTTGGCAGATGAAATCACTGTCCTTCCCCCCACGTGGGATCAGACACTCAGGGGAGTGAATCTCCCTGACACTGTGCAATATGACTCCTGAGGAGGAATCTAGACCTGGCACATGGGATGGAGAACATCTTCTTGACCACAAGGGGGTGTGAAAGGAAATGAAATAAGCTACAGTGGCAGAGAGATTCCAAAAGGAGCCAAGAGATCACTCTGGTGGGCACTCTTATGCACAATATAGACAACCTTTTTAGGTTCTAGTGAATTGGAGTAGCTAACAGTACATACCTGAAGCTATCAAACTACAACCCAGAACCCATGAATCTTGAAGACGATTATATAAAAATGTAGCTTATGAGGGGTGACAATGGGATTGGGAAAGCCATATGGATCACACTCCCCTTTGTCTAGTTTATGAATGGATGAGTAGAAAAATGGGGTAAGGAAAAAAACAAAGGCACCCAGTGTTCTTTTTTACTTTAATTGCTCTTTTTCACTTTAATTATTATTCTTGTTATTTTTGGGTGTGTGGTAATGAAGCTGTCAGGGATTGATTTTGGTGAGGAATGCACAACTATGTAATGGTACTGTGAACAATGGAATGTATGCTCTGTTTTGTATGACTGCATGGTATGTGAATATATCTCAATAAAATGAATTTAGAACAAAGAAAATCAATCAACAAGCCATCTAAATTAAAGAAATTAATAACCTGTATTGACCAATGTATTGGGTCTCCAGTATGTTAAAGAGAATAGTACTGAGCATTGTAAAAGTCTTTACCTTTGATGTCAAAGGACCCTTCATCTCCTTCAGTAACTCTATATCATAATCTTTTGGAATTGCCTTTGGTAATTATCTTAGCAGTATTTACTAACATTTAAATCTTTTAAATATATATCCTTCAGTCAAATCTTCAAAATTCACTTGAAGTGTTATTAATATATTTTGCCACTGAAAATTTAATAGAATGGACCAGAATTTCCATCATTTTCACATCTTGAAAATAATTACCATCTTTCATATAAACAAACAACACAAACATTGATTAAACTTCTAAAATATTAGAGGCATTGTTCCTGGCACTGATGGAAAGAAAATAAATGCCATGAGAGTGAGGATACTATTTTAACTCACCGTTGTATACACCCAAATTAGCACAGTACTTGGAAGGTGGTAGGTTATCAAAAACATTGATGTAATGGATAAACAGAATATGAAAAATGCATGGCCCCTGCCATTGAAAATATTGCAATATAATCACACAAGAACCTATCTAATTGAACCACGTAAGAACCTATCTTGAGTCTATGAACAAGTTCATGCTTCACAATTGTTAATGAGCATTTGTGGGGCCACAGGCCAGCCCATGAGAGCTAATTAAGTATGATGTGATTTTGGAGAGCACTATCTCACTTCATGTGGTTTTGTAGGGATGGGAAAAGGCTATGTAAAAGTGATCCATGCCTGCTCAAGAGTCTTAGGATGCTCACTGTAGGGGGTTCCATTTCTCTTGTTTGTGCATCACACACACACACACAAAACAAACTTAGGGGATAGAGTTTGCTCATTTGTAATGAGATATTAATCTCAGACATGGTAACTTGATTCAAACTCTGACCTCTGTGATCCAAAGGGAGATGCCAGCATATAGCCAGGTATATAGTGGATGCTTCATATGTACAGTAGAATGAAACTGAGCAGATAAAATAGTTGCTCTTGTCCCCAGGAGACAAAAGGGGGACTTCCAATCAGGCTCTCTATCAGCATCTTGTGGTCATTGTTGCACATGACACCTACCCTCAGAAATGTGACTGAGGAAGAGCAACTCATATTTACAGGTGGGTGGGAGAAGAGAGGTTTGCTGGTGGGTAAGATGTGGGAGAAAATGTCCTCTAAGGGAAGTCCTGGTTCTCATCTTGGTGACTGCTCCAGGACTTGGTGGATACACTGACCTGCTACCAATGGCCGTAACAGTCTATTCAGATATTCGCAAATGCACATCTCTGGGCAGAGCTGGGCTGAGAAAATGACTTCTTTTGCAAGGTTTAGGACATCCTGGACCTAAGAGAACAGAGTCCAAGTAGTCCCTGCCAGATTTCTCCAATGGCAATGACAGCCACTTGGGGTGGGATGGTGGCTGGAGTTATGTATCTCAGAAATGTAAATTTTTATTCCATTCCTGTGGGTATGAACCCATACTAAATAAATCATTTCCCTGAGGTTACTTCAGTTAAGATGTGGCCCAATGAAACAGGATGGCTCTTAATTCTATTCCTGGAAGTCTTATAGAGAAAGACAGAGAGAGAAAATTACCAGGGAGCAGCCAAAAGCTGGAAGTCAAAGGAACCTGGAAGAAAATGAAGATACTGCCATGTGCATTACCATGTGATAAAAAAGTCAATGACCAAGGATCACTGGCAGCCAGCTGTGGACCACAGCCTTTGGGGAAAAAGCATCACTTTTCTAATTGCCTCAATTTTCGACTTCTCTTAGCCTCAAAAGAATGAGCCATTTAATTCCCAGTGTTTAAGCCAATCCATTGTATGGTATTTAGTTTAGCAGCTGGAAACTAAAACAGGTGGTGTGAAGAAAGGGATCATTCTGCCATATAACAGCTGTGTAAAACAAAAAGAGTATTCTGGGATGGAATGGCAAGATTAAGAGGTCATATTATACTGGTTCTGAAGGAAAAGGGGTACGTCATTTAGGAACTGGTTCTATCAATCCTGGAATGGTAAATTTGTTTTGCCTATTCCATATATCCCAAAACACAAGGAAGCAAATGTAGGACAGATACAGAAACGAAACTTCCAGCCATCCTGAATTTAGTGTACACTTCTTTGTAGGAGGTCAGCTTTTGGGAGGCCCTGGAAGTTATGACTGCTTATTATCAAGCAACACTGTGTACCTGAGAGGCTAGTGTCCTCCATGGAGCATTTTTGTATAGTCCCTGCACCTGTGCTTCCAGGATGAAATATTTATCTCAGAAAGGAGGTTTTTCTTCCCATGAGTGGTGGCAGAAGCCTCTACTTTCTCTCATGTGTTCCCAGAGAATGCTGGTACTCTTGGGATACACTGAAGCCCTGATACATCCCAGAGTAATTTGGGCAGAGAATATAAATGTATTTGCGGGTGATCCAAGATGAGACAAAATAAAGTTTCAGTGCCTGAGAGATTCCAAATGGAGTTGAGAGGTCACTCTGTTGGGCATTCTTACACACTATATAGATAATGCTCTTTGGGTTTTAATGCAGTGGAATGGCTAGAGGTTAATACCTGAAACCGTCAAACTTCAAGCCAATAGCCTTTATTCATGAAGGTGATGGTATGGCAATGTAGCTTATGGGGGGTGACAGTGTGATTGTGAAAGCCTTGTGTATCACACACCCTTTATCCAGTGTATGGATGGATGAGTAGAATGGGGACAAAAACCAAATAAAAATAGGGTGGGAGAGGGGAGGATGATTTGGGTGTTCTTTTTTACTTTTATTTTTTATTCTTATTTTTACTTTTTCTGGTATAGGGAAAATGTTCAAAAATAGATTGGGTGATGAATGCACAACTATATGATGGTGCTGTGAACAGCTGATTGTACACCATGGATGACTGTATGATATGTGAATATATCTCAATAAAACTGAATTTTAAAAAATGTATTTGCAAAGCCCCCTTGTAGGACTGGGGGAAAATGTGGAAATGTTAAATTTCCCCACCTGGGGAAATAATGATATTCTCACAAGCATTGGGGACTACCAATTTGGAAGACTGTGCCCTCAATCTTGGGACTTGCCCTTATGAAGTTTGTTGCTGCAAAGGAGAAGCTAAGCCTACTTAAAATGATGCCTAAGAGTCACTCTCAGAGAACCTCTTTTGTTGCTCAGATGTGGCCTCTCTCTAAGCCAACACTGCAGGTAAAATCACTGGACTCTACACTACATGGAACATGACTCCCAGGCATATAGGTCTCCCTGGCAATGGGGGATATGACTTGTGGGGATGAGACTGGCCCTGACATCATGGGATTGAGAAAGCCTTCTAGGTTGGACCAAAAGGGGGAAGACAAATGGAGCAAAATAAAGTTTCAGTGGCTGAGAGATCTCAAATAGAGTCAAGAGGTCATTCTGGAAGATATTCTTACATATTATATACATATCCCTTTGTAGTTTTTAGTGTATTGGAATAGTTGAAGGGAAATACCTGCAACTGTTGAACTGAAACCCAGTAGCCTTCATTGTAGATGACTGTATAACCATATACATTATATGGTGTGACTGTGTGGTTGTGAAAACTTTGTGGTTCCCACTCCCTTTATACAGTGCATGGAGAGATGAATAGAAAAACGAGGACAAAAAGTAAACGAATAATAGGGAGGCATGGGGGTGTGGGATGTTTTGGGTGTTCCTTTTCACTTTACAGTTTTCCATGCTTTTCCTCCTGCTCTTCCCTGGATGCTGTACAGTGCTCCCCTGGCCTCCAGAACACCACAACTGTTGTTTCAGAAAGTTCCTGCCTCTCCAATAGCTGTTTTGGAGGAGGAGTGAGTACTGAATCTCTCTACTCCACTATGTTCCCTGGAAGTTTCTGGAATTGTGTCCTTTTTTTAAGCAATTTTATTGAGATACACTCACAAACATACAATCCTTCAAAGTGTACAAGCAGTGTTCACATTTGTGCATTGATCACCACAATCAATTCTGAACATTTTCATTACTCCCAGAAAATAAAATAAAAATTAGAATAGAAAAGAACATCCAAAACATTTCATTCCCCTCCTCCCCCATTGTTTTTATAATTTTTCACACTCATTCATTTTTTAACTTTATCAAAAAATTAAAAAAACAATAAAAACAACATTTCAAACAAGACCAAAACAAAGGAATAAGAAAAAAACAAATAACCTGAAACAACTACATTGCTTCTAACGTGTTCCTACCCTACCCCAAGAAAGTAGACCAACTATAACCCAATAAAGGAATAAGAAAAACAAATATCCTAAAATAACTATATTTCTGCAAATCTCTAACTACCATATCCCCCAGAAATTAACAAACCAGAGTCATTCCTGAGCATTTGCAGAACACTAAGTTTACCCTCAATAACTTATCTGTTCTTATAAGATTATCATTCCCCCTTCACTATTTGCTGTCTATCACTAGGTCCCCGACATTCTATGGTATAAGCCATTTATTTTACATTTTTCACAGTGTTCACATTAGTGATAACATACAATATTTCTCTTTTTGCACCTGGAATGCCTGAAATGAAACCCACTTGGTCATGGTTTATGATTTTTTTAATGTGTCTTTGGATTCAATCTGTAAGAATTTTGCCGAGAATCTTTGCATCTATATTCATGAGGGAGACTGGCCTGTAGTTTTCCTTTCTTGTAGCATCTTTGTCTGGTTTTGGTATTAGCTTCATAAAATGACATTAGGTAGTGTTCCATTTTCTTCAGTGTTTTGAAAGAGTTTAAGTAAGATTAGTGTTAATTCTTTCTGGAAAGTTTGGTAGAATTCCCCTGTGAAGTCATCTGGCCCTGGGCATTTAATTGTGGGAAGCTTTTTGATGACTGATTGGACCTCTTTGCTTGTGATTGGTTGGTTGAGGTCTTCTGTTTCTTCTCTGGTCAGTCTGGGTTGTTCATGTGTTTCCAGGAAATTGTCCATTTCCTCTACATCATCTAGTTTGTTGACATACAGTTGTTCATAGTATCCTCTTATAATTTTTTAAAATTTCTTTGGAATTCACAGTAATGTCCCCTCTCTCATGTATTATTTTATTTGAGTCTTCTCTCTTTTCAATTTTTTCAGTCTAGCTAGGGGCTTGTCAATCTTGTTGACTTTCTCAAAGAACAAACTTTTGATGTTATTTATTCTTCCTATTGTTTTTTGTTCTCTATGTTATTTTTTTCTGCGTTTATCCCTGTTATTTCTTTTCTTCCACTTGGTTAAGGATTGATTTGCTGTTCATTTTTCCAGCTTCTTCAGCTGTTCCATTAGTTCTTTGATTTTAGCTCTTTCTTCCTTTTTTTTAGTTTTCAAAGGTTTTATTTCTGAATTACATGTGATTTTAACAAATACATTTAAAAAGCAAAATTAACAATATTAATAAAGTACAATCAAGGATATAAGATAAAGTGTTAAATTATATTAACCTTAATATTCTGGATAAAACTCTGAGAAAAACACTGGCTTTGCAAATTTTAAAAGGCACAATAGCACCCACTGGTTGCAAAGATCCCCTTTGTCTTTTTATCCATTTGCTTCTCTTCAAGTATTCAAAATGATACAACAATTCTTTCCATGCCACTGAGGTAAAAGCTTCCAGATTTATGTTTAAAAGAAGTGCAGTAATTAGGATCAGCTGACTTTTTTTTTAATTTAATAAATTTTATTTTGAAATAAACTGAATCTTACAGAAACAGTTGCAAAAACAGTACAAACCCCATACATAGAACTCCAGCATACCCTAACCCCCCTCCCGATACCCTGATCCACCACCTTTAACATCCTGTCACACCACTTCTTTCTTTCCCTCCTTCTCTCCCTCCCTCCCTCCCTATCTGTCATCCATTATCTATTGCTCTGTCCTCTGAACATATTAGAGCAAGCTGCACACATCTTTGAACAAACAATATAATTCGCATATACCTTTCCCATGGACAAGAACATTCTTTTATGCAATCCCATTAAGCACAGCTAAGAAGTTCAAGAAATTCAACATTGATACAAAGCTTTCATTCTATATTTCCTTTTTGTGTGTGTGTGTGCCCCACCTGTGTCCCTTTGAGCCTCCTCTCCTCCATCCTCAGATCCCATCCAGGATCATCCTTGGCATTTAATTGTCATCTATTTAGACTGTCTTTTTTTTTTCAATTGTGGAAACATATATATAGCCCAAATCTTCCCATTCCACCCCCTCCCTAGCATTCCATTAGTGTGATTAATCACATTTAGAATGTTGCAATGTTATCACCTTCCCACCATCCATTTCCAGAAGTTTCCCTTCACCCCATACAGAAACCCTACTCTCATTTCTTAACTCCCCATTGCCCCTTCCCCCACTTCTTGGAACCCCTACTCTACTTTTCATCTCTATGGTCAAATTCTCTGATACTTGCTTTGTGTTTACCATGGGGCTTAAATTTAACATCTTAAATCCATAACAATCTTGTTTTTCTTTGATACCAACTTAACTTCAATATGACACATATACTATGTTCCTATACTCCATCATTCCCCCACCTTTATGTAGTTCTTGTCAAAAATTACATATTTTACATTGAGTCCAAAACCACTGATTTATCATTACAGTTTATGTATTTTAGATCCTGTAGGAAGTAAATAGTGGAGTTACAAATCAAAAATACAGTAGTATTGGTATTTATATTTACCATGTGATCTTTACTGGAAATCTTTATTTCTTCATGTAATTTCAGTCAATTGTTTAGTGTCCCTTTCTTTCAGCCTGCTCAACTCCCTTTAGCGTTTCTTATAGGACTGATTACTGATGATGAAGTCCCTCAGCTTTTGATTATCCAGGAATGTTTTTATCTCCCCCTTATTTTTATCCTCCAGGTGTTTGTGAATTCTCCAAGTCTCTGATGGTTATTGACTTCTATTTGTATTCCATTGTGGTCAGAGAATGTGCTTTGAACAAATTCATTTTTTTTTAACTTATTGAGGCTTGTTTTTATGTTCCAGCATATGGTCCATTCTGGAGAAAGATCCATGATCACTAGAGAAGAATGTGTGTCCCGGTGACTTGGGATGTAATATTCTATACATGTCTGTTAAAATTTTCTATATATCTCTCTCCTTTCTTTGTTTCTCTGTCGATAGGGCTCTGTTTAGTCTGTGAAGTAGGGCAGGCCTTTTATTAGCAAAATCTCTCAGCATTTGTTTGTCTGTGAAAAATTTAAGCTCTCCCTCAAATTGGAGGGAGAGTTTTGCTGGATAAAGTATTCTTGGTTGGAAATTTTTCTCTCTCAGGATTTTAAATATGTCATGCCACTGCCTTCTCACCTCCATGGTGGCCACTGAGGAGTCACTACTTAGTCTTTTGTTGTTTCCTTTGTAAGTGGTGAATTGCTTTTCTCTTGCTGCTTTCAGAACTTAGTTCTTCTCTTCAGTATTTGACAGTCTGAACAGAATATGTCTTGGAGTGGGTTTATTTGGATTTATTCTATTAGGAGTTCACTGGGCATTTATGCTTTGTGTATTTATCTTGTGTAGAAGGTTTGGGAAGTTTTCCCCAACAATTTCTTTGAATACTCTTTCTAGACCTTTACCATTCTCTTCCCCTTCTGGGACACCAATGAGTCTTAAATTTGGATGTTTTATCTATCATATCCCTGAGAGCCATTTTGATTTTTTCAATTTTTTCCCTCATTCTTTCTTTTGTTTTTTCATTTTCTGTTCTTTGGTCCTCGAGGAGGCTGAGTTGTTCAACTTCTAATCTTGTATTATGAGTATCCAGAGTCTTTTTAATTTGGCCAACAGTTTCTTTACTTTCCATAAGATCTTTTTTTTATTTACTCTTACAATTTCTTCTTTATGCTCTTCTAGGGTCTTCTTTATGTCTTTTATATCCTGTGCCATGCTCTTCTACATGTCCTTTATATCCTGTGCCACACTCTCGTTGCCTATCTGTAGTTCTTTGATTAATTGCGCCAAGAATTGTGTGTCTTCTGATCTTTTGATTTGGGTGTTTGGGTTTGGGTTCTCCATATCATCTGGTTTTACCACATGCATTAAGATTTTCTGTTGTTTTTGGCCTCTTGGCATTTGCTTTACTTGATCTCTAATTTGGCAGAACTGCAGCTTGGTGGCATACACTTTATCTAACCAGCAGATGGCATCCGTGAGTCACCTATTCCCCTCAAGTCAGTTCTCCCCAACTTTGCCTTTGCAGTGTGTGGGAATCTGACTCTTGTCAGGTCCAACTGGTGCACTTAATTTGGGTGCGCTGTAGGTGCTGTCTGCCCTGAATGAGGGGCGTGTGTCTCAGTGGTTAGGGAGGAAGGGCAGCTTTAATAATCAAACCTTCCTGGTGTTTCCAGAGATTTAAGGCTGTTTTCTGCTGCTGACCCATGAGTCCTTGGTATTGGTGTAGGTTCCCTGGGATTTCAGAGTGGTTCCCCCTTCCCTGCTGTGCTCTTCCAGGACCTCTGCTGAGGGAGGGTCATGCCACATCACAAGTGTGTGCCAGCATCCAAGGAAGCCCTGGGATGCCGGGCCATGCAGAGGCATTCTCAGCCCACTTCAAAGATGGTTGAATGGGACACATTAACTTCCCCCTTTCCATGCAGCACTGCCCTCCCAGCTCCGGGACAATCAGCCGTGGGTGTATGAAAGGCCACTGTCCATGGCTGACACTGTGGCATGTGCGTGGTGCTGTGGGAAAGACTCCCCATCACACTGGGTTTCCCAGCGTGGCTCTGGGCTGTGGGTCCAGCCCCGGGCAGGAGTGTCCCCTGCCTGCCAGGAAGATGGCTGCAAGTCATGTGGTCCTTTCTCCCTTTGGCTCCCCTTTGCTCCCCTGAGCCTGAGACAGTCAGCAGTGGTGTGAGAAGGGGTATCCTCCATGCCAGACACCAAGGCGTTAGCCCAGCCCACCCCCACCATGCTTCACTTTGGGGCTCTCCCCATCATATCTGCAGCTGCTCCCATGCTTTTTTTTTTTTTTTAAAGAACTAGTCCATCTCCAAATACCAACCCACCATTTCCCCACACCACAGCACAGCCAAGGGACTTTCAGCCAACTCACTCACTCGTTTCAGAATGCAGACTCTGGGTTTCACCAAATGCATGGTCCCTGTAAATTTAGCAGACTTTTGTCTGGCTGGTGCTACTCCAGAACTGGTGTTCTGGGTCACTTTCTGGTTTTTATCTAGTATTTTTCACGGAGGTGTTTTTTTGCCCTGTCTCACCTAGCCACCATACTAGGTTCTCCTCTCAGGTGACTTTTCAAAAAAAATTCAGGCAACCAAGCACTTTCAGTTTCAGGCACTGAAGGTGGCCAATTTTTGGAAAATGGAAGACATCTGACTTTTGAACAAACACCAAATCCAGAAACTGACTGTTTGGAAATCCAGTTTGAAGTTTTACAGTTTTATTTAGGAGTTTTCTGTTTCATTGCAGTAAGCATGATGTTTAACTCTTTCTTAATTAAACATTTATCAGTTCTCTGTCAAGTTTCAGTTTCTTTTTTGGTAACTCTTTCTGATCAGGGGAATTTCAGACAGGAAGGCATTTCCTCAGACCCAGGGCTGGGGATCCAAGCATATCTGAAAGAAATACTTTTTTGAGGTAGAAGGAACCCATTCATCAACAGTTTCAAGACACTTTGCAGTCAGACAGCAGTTGAAAACCTCTGGCTGTGTAACACTGGATACAATAGGGATTCTGGATCTCTGGCTGAGTATTCTTTTTTTTTTTTTTGGACAGCTTGAGGTGGCCTGCTGTGTATCATTTTCAGAGGAAATCCTTGATTTTTTTATAGTTAGCATCAAAATCTAAATAAAACACAGGTAACTTTTTGAAAGCTTGATTCATCCCATGAATTCTTGTTTGGTGGATTCGTGCAACTGGAGTTCACTGTGAATATGGAACAAAGTCTTGGCTGTCTATGAAATCATATTCTGAATCTGACTGAAAGAGGTGGAGAAGAACATATCCTTGGATGCATAGTGGCAGATATACATATATATATTTGCGAAGGAGATTTATCAGTTTTCCCTCATTTATTTATTTAATCATTTATTTATATCAAAATGGATTACACACATTGTGGCAGGTTTTTTTTTTTTAATATTTTAGCACTTCCTGACTTTCTGGTACAAGTTGCACAAGACTCATCTTTTTTTCCTAATTCAGTTTTTTTGAGATATATTCACATACCATACAGTTATACAAAGCATTCAATCAATTGTTCACAGTACCATTATATAGTTGTGTGTTCATCACCAAAGTTAATTTTTGAACATTTTCATTACCACACATACAAAAGTAATAAGAATAAAAATTAAAGTGAAAAAGAACAATTAAAGTAAAAAAGAACACTGGGTATCTCCCCCCCCCCCATTTTTCTACTCATCCATCCATACACTGGACAAAGGGGAGTGTGATCCACATGGCTTTCCCAATCAAATTGTCACCCCTCATAAGTGACATTGTTATACAATCGTCTTCAAGATTCAGGGGTTCTGGGTTGTAGTTTGATAGTTTCAGGTATTTACTGCTAGCTTTTCCAATTCATTAGAACCTAAAAAGGGTTACCTATATTGTGCTTAAGAGTGCCCACCAGAGTGACCTCTCGGCTCATTCTGGAATCTCTCAGTCACTGAAACTTTTTTCATTTCATTTCATATCACCCTTTTGGTCAAGAAGATGCTTCCATCCCATGATACTGGGTCTAGATTCCTCCTTGGGAGGCATATTCCATGTCACCAGAGAGATTTACAGCCCTGGGTGTCAGATCCCACATAGGGGTGAGGGCAGTGATTTCACTGAGGCAAGGATAATTTTTGTGAAGACAGGTTGGAGTTTTCAGATAGTGATCTTAGTGAAAAATCAGATTTTGCAGGATGACTTTCTGCCAACATCATCTCCCATTGTAAGAGAATATCCTGTGATTTTTTGTAATTTCTGTTGCAATGTTCACTTCTTTGGCACTAACATCAAACAGATCAGCAGAGGCATTGTAGCTACTACTTTCTTCATGACCAACAGAAAGGCTCTGTGCTATGGTATTACTGACAAGTCCATAAAGCATTTCTTTCAATGTATTTGGACTATTACAAATAGTTTCTAAAGAATAGGTAAGTTCCCTGCAAAATGAAAAACTGACATCTTGGTTCTTTAGTCACCTATAATATTGTTTGTTTTCTAAGCTGCAAAGATCAGAAACATCATTATACTTCTTAGAACAAAAAGCTGTCAATTTTTCACTCATTTCTGTAAGTGAGTTTTCTCTACATCCATTCAAATATGGTTGCTCTTGAAGTATTGAGCCTGGTTGAAATTTCAGTCCTATGTGGTTTGATTCTGGTGATTTGCAAATCTTTTGAAGATAGAAATAGAGGTGACAAATAAGTATTTGGCAGAAAATATTCAAAAATTTCTTTTCCTTTACTACTTACAGAGACAGCCTCTGCTGTTTTATCTGATTGTGACTCCTTTTCAGCATGAGGACTTTGATTTACTTCCCAACTGGGAAGGAAGTAATCTTTGCTATAGTTTGTTTTGACTGTTGCTTGCGATGATCTGAGAGCTACAGGTGGTGTATGCAGGCTCCAGTAGTTCTCTGGAGAGTCAAAGATAACCTTCTGTGGTCTACATGTAATTTATCAACATCATTATTCAGATAACATTTCCTACTACTGCCATCTGTTTGGGTTATAGCAGTCTCACTTTCAATAACTTCAAGGAACTTTTTCAGGCTTTCAGAGAATGGCAGATCATCCCAAATCTCAGGGTCACAGTCCAATGAACCACCCACTGGCTCTTCAAGTTTGAGTGTTCAGATCTCTCCTGAATACTAGGAAGGGTATCTACATTTTGATGTTGGTGACATGCTAGCTCAGGCTGGGAATACCTATTTTTAATTTTCCCTGCACTGTGGAAGTACTTTGCACTGCTCAGTTCAGGAAGCTTTTGCATTTTCAAAGGGAATAAATTAGAGTCAGTAACCCTAATTTCATTATAAGTGCTATGAAATGCACTCAACTGATTAGCTTGTAAGTCAAATTCTTCATCCAAATTTTCTGCTTTACTCTTTTTATCCATATATGAAACAAGGATCCATGAACCCTGAATGGGATTATGGCATCTACTACAAATGGTGGCCTCTGCAAAGGAACTGCACTTTCTATTCTGGTGAAGAGTACCAATGGCCATGCTTTGTTCTGAAGCTGAAAATCATCACCTCTTAGATGTGAGTTCAAGTGCTGTCTGCCAATATCTTGAAAAACTATCTCTGTCATGGAACTCTGAAATACATGAACTGCTGTCAGAGCCACATATGCTGGCTGAGATCATTATTTGAATGACCTAAAGTGAGTAAGTAGCTATTAGATGCCTGGGATCCACAGTAAAGTTTCCTGAAATTGGAAAGCTGATGGAAGTAGTCGATGACAGTGAAGCCAGCAACACCTGGGTCTGGCAGAATAATCTGGCAAGGTACTAGTGCTTTAACTTCTCTCTTGCAGTCAGGGTGTTGTTGTATGACATTATTAGATTCTAAAACTTGCCCACCTTGGTTTTCAAAATTAATCACTCCAAAAATAAAGTTTTGTCCAACAAAGCATATTTCAACTGCTTTAGCATGTTCTGTGTTGTATCACTGTCCAGTGTTTCAAGAATTTCGTTAGGATTCTGAATGTACCTGTGCAAACCAGTGGCCATAAGACCAAAATATGTATATAAGAAACTTCCAAATAAAGTAATGTCAAACAGTTTGTTTGATTCCGAAACTTTTAAGGAAAGTTTATATCTGTAACTGGCATTTTCAGCTTCACTAGAAGAGCCACATTTTGGACAATTAGAACTTTTAGAGACTAGGATTATCTGAGATAAGCACTTTTGACATGATGAGTATATAAAATTTGAATTCCGGAGAGCAAGTACAGAGGCAAAAAGAAACTTTCTTCTTCTATTCATGTGTTCACACTGTAGCCTGGAAATTCCATGAGACAGGAACCTGGTCTATCTTGTGCTCCACTGCAACCCCATTACTTACAACAGTGCCTAGTACTTAGTAAATTCTCAATAAATTTTCTCTGAATGAATGAATAAAAAACAAAAAGAAAGGTTCTTGCCACTTTTAAGAAAAATTATATACTAGACATATGCTGTTCGTTGGGATTTTCATCCATTTTTGTTCAAAGACCCCTTAAAAAAAGCTTTTCTCTATTAATAAAAAGATGGATTTTCTTCTTTTCCTACACCCTGTACTACTGTACATTATTCTGTAGTTCTCCTATATGTTTTCTTGTTTATTCTATTTTTTGTCTATCATCTATCCCTATACAGTTCTTTTCTCCCTGTTGCCTTTTTTCTTGACTCTCTTCCCTGCTCTGCATGCTTTACTCATCTATGTTAAAAAAATGCAAAAGAGTAATCTCACTTGTGATTCCAATGTGTGTTCCACTTCTCTCTCCTCCCATATTTTTCAAATTTCAATGCCTTTGCTTTTTTTTTTTTTTTTTATACCCTTCCCTCTCCCTCTGTCTAAACTGCTTTCATTCTCCTGGTCTCTTTAATAGTCTTCTTAGGTAACTTTTACTACAGAAAGCTTTCCCAGGATAGGTTAAGTGATCCTACTTTTAATTTATCACTTTCATATGAAATTTATCCATTTATTGTCTTTTTCTAGAACCAGAGTAAGATCTTAGAGGGATCATATCTTCATGTTTCCAGCTCCATGCTCAATAATTGTTAATTTGAACTTCAGCTATTAACCCTCTTCCTGATTTTCTGCTCTCCTCTTCTTCAGCCAGTTTTCTCATATATCTGTGGCAGTAGACCGAAACAGTGTCCAGAAGATGGCTCAGAGACACCCCAGACCTAGCTGCTCATCCAGCACCTAACAATCAAATCTCTTTTTCTTCCTTTACAATGTATGCATCTAGAGCTATAAATTTCCCCCTCAATGACACGTTTCCTGCATCCCATAAATTTTGATATGTTGGGTTCTCATTTTCATTCATCTCTAAATATTTAGCAATTTGTCTTGCTATTTCTTCTTTGACCCACTGATTGTTTAAGAGCGTGTTGTTTAACCTCCTGATATTTGTGAATTTTCTAAGTCTCTGATGGTCATTCACTTCTAATTGTATTTCAATGTGATCAGAGAATGTGCTTTGAATAATTTCAGTGTTTTTAAATTTATTGAGGCTTGCTTAATGGCCCAGAATATGATCTATTCTGGAGAAAGTTCCATGAGCACTAGAGAAGAATGTGCAACCTGGTGATGTGGGATGTAGTGTTCTACATAAGCCTATTAATTCAAATTCATTTATCAAATTGTTTATGTTTTCAATTTCCTTCTTGGTCTTCTGTCTGGTTGATATATCTATAAGAGAGACTGATGTATTGAAATCTCCCACAATTATTGTGGAAACATCTATTGCTTCCTTCAGTTTTGCCAATGTTTGTCTCATGTACTTTGGAGCACCTTGATTGGGTGCATAGGCATTTATGATTGTTATTTCTTCTTGTTTAATTGTCCCTTTTATTAGTATATAGTGACCTTTTCTGTCTCTTAAAACATCTTTGCATTTAAGGTCTATATTATCTGAGACTAATATTGCTACTCCTGCTTTATTTTGGCTGTAGCTTGCATGGAATATTTTTTCCATCCTTTCACTTTCAGTTTCTTTGTGCCCTGTGTCTAAGATGAGTCTCTTGTAATCAACACATTGATGGTTCAAATTTCTTAATCCATTCTGCCAATCTATATCTTTTAATTGGGGAGTTTAATCCATTCACAATCAGTGTTATTACTGTGAAGGCATTTCTCAAATCAGCTATCCTATCCTTTGTTTTATGTTTGTCAGATATATTTTTCTCCTCTCTTTATTTCCTTTAACATACCTGTGCCAGTTTGAATGTATTATGTCTCCCAATATGCCATTATCTTTGATGTAATCTTGTGTGGGCAGACGTATTGGTGTTGCTTGTGTTGGAGACTTTTGATTGGATGTTTCCATGGAGATGCGATCACGCAACTGTGGGTGAGATCTTTCATTGATAATTTCCATGGATGTGTGGCCCCGCCCATTCAGCACAGGCCTTGTTCAGTATACTGGAGCACTATATAAGCTCAGACAGAATGGGTGAGCTTGCTACATCTAAGAGGGACACTGAAGAATGCACAGGGGTTGAGAGAGGAGCTGCAGATGAGAGACAGTTTGAAGATGGCCTCTGAAAGCAGACTTTTGCTCTGGAGAAGCTAAGAGAGGAAAAACACCCCAAGAGCAACTAAGAGTGACATTTTTGAGTAACTGCAGCCTAGAGAGGAATGGAACCTGAGAGAAAGCCATTTTGCAACCAGAACTCTGGAGCAGACCCCAGCCATGTGCCTTCCCAGTTAACGGAGGTTTTCTGGACACCATTGACCATCCTCCAGTGAAGGTACCTGATTGTTGATTACTTACCTTGGACACTTTATGGCCTTAAGACTGTAACTGTGTAACCAAATAAACCCCCTTTTATAAAAGCCAGTCCATTTCTGGTGGTTTGCATTTCAGCAGCATTAGCAAACTAGAACAACACCCTTACTAAATCTCTTTAGTTCTGAACTCTTCTCCATCTCTCTCTCTCATTTCTTCGTTTCTCTGCTGGTAGGGCTCCCTTTAGTATCTCAAGTAGGGCAGATCTCTTGTTAGAAAATTCTCTCAGCATTTGTTTGTCTGTGAAGATTTTAAGCTCTCCTTCAAATTTGAAGGAGAGCTTTGCTGGACAAAGAATTCTTGGTTGGCAATTGTTCGCTTTCAGAATTTTAAATATGTCATACCACTGGGAAGATTTCCCCAACAATTTCTTTGAATATGCTTCCTAGACCTTTACCCTTCTCTTTCACTTCTGGACCTCCAATCATTCTTATGTTTATGTGCTTTATGTTGTCCACGATATCTCTGGGATCTTTTTGATTTTTTTTTATTTTTTTTCTCCATTCTTTTTTTTGTACTTTTACTTTCCGTTCTCACTCTTCCAGTTCACTTATTCTTTCCTCAGCTTCCTCTAATCTAGTACTGTGTGTATTCAGAATCTTTTTAATTTGATCAACAGTTTCTTTTATTTCCATAAGATCATCTATTTTTTTTTTATTTACTCCTGCAAATTCTTTTTTATGATCCTTTAGGGTCTTCTTCTTATCCTTTATATCCTGTGCCATGCTACTGTTGTTTGTGATTACTTCTTTGATTAATTGCTCCAAGTACTGTATCTCCTCTGACTTTTTGAATTGGGTGTTTGGGTTTGGATTATCCATCTCTTCTGGTTTAGTCATAGGCTTTAAAATTTTCTGTTGCTTTTGGCCTCTTGGCATTTTCTTATCTTGATGGGGTTCTTTTAGGCATGTTTATTTGAATCATTATGTATAATTTATCAGAGCTATAGCTTGATGGAGTGCACATTCTCTGACTTACCAGCAGATGGCTCCCCCCAAGCCACCTATTATCCTCAAGCCAGTTCTCCCCAACTTCTTCTATGCAATGAGTGGGGGTCCAAATCTTGTGGGGGAATAGTCAGTGCACGAAATTTCCATATGTTGTTGGTGCAGCCAGCCGTGAAGTTGTGGGGTGTGCCCTGTGTAGTTAGGGAGGGAAGGCAGCTTTAAAACTGAACTCTCCCAGCAATTCCTGGAGACTTAAAGGTCTTGCATGACCCCAGCCCCCTGGCTCAGACTCCCGACAGTCTCTCTCTGCTGTGGACCCAGAAGTCCCTGGGATTGGTGTAGGGCCTTGGGATTTCTGTGCGGGACCCCACCTTCAAGCCGTGCCCTCCACAGGCTTCCATGGAGGGAAGACTGTGCAACATCATAGGTGAGTGGAATCCCCAACAGAAGCTCTGGGTCACTGCACCATGCAGGGGTGTTCCCAGCCTGCTGAAACGATGGCTGTACAGGGCAGGGTAGTTTCCCCCTTTCATGGACCTCTGCCTTCCTACCTCCAGGACAACTGGCTGCAGGTTTGTGAAAGGCTATCATCCATGCCAGATACTGAGGCAGGTGCCCAGGGTGTGGAAGGCACTCCCCACCATGCTCAACTGTGTGGCAGAGTTCTGGGCTGTGGCACTGTGCAGGGGCTTTCCCAGCTCACTGAAAAGATGGCTGTATGGGGAGTGGTAATTTCCCCCTTTCGCGGATCTCTGCCTTCCTAGCTCCAGGACAATTAGTTGCAGGTGTGCGAAAGTCTATCGCCCACACCAGATACTGAAGTGGGTGCCTGGGGTGTGGAAAGCACTGCCCACCATGCTCAACTGTGTGGCTCTCGCTGCCAGATCCACAGTTGCTTTGGGGGATTTTAGCTTACTCCATCCCCAGACGCCAACCCCTGGTTTCTCCTCACCGCGGCATGGCTACTGTTTCCCCAGCAGCCTCACTGACCCATTTCTGAGTGCAGACTCTCGGTTTCACCAGGTGTACAGTCCCTGTGGATTTAGCTGTCCTTGTCCAGCCGGTGCAACACTGGAACCGGTGTTCTGGAGCACTTTCTGTCTTTTATCGAGTGTTTTTCATGGAGAAGTTTTTTGCTCTGTTTCTCCTAATCCACCGTCTTGGGTCCTTTCTGGAATTATGTCTTTAAACATCCACTATCTTTGCCCCTGTTGGTTTCAGGGTCAAAACAATGGCTACCACACCTTTGTCTGGGGTATGTTGAAACAGTAGCTCAAAACTGGGACCGGTAATCCAAATTCAATAAAGAAAAGCCATAATTAGTGCTTGGCCATGCCTGCCTCCCTTTTCTTGGTGAAGAGGATTTTTATGTCCCTTTCTGATAGCAGCAGCTAGCCAAGGATTGGATCCCAAGTCAGCACACCAGGAGTGTGGGGGACGGGTGCCAGCAGCCAGCACATGGATCTACTCACTGTTCTTTACTTTGGTTTATCAGCTTCTTCCTCCTGCTCTTCCATGGATGCTGTACGGTGTTCTTCTGGCCTCTGGAGCCCTAAAACAGTTGTTTCAGACAGTTCCTGCCTGTTTACCAGCTGTTCTGGAGGAAGGAGTGAGACCTGACATTCCCTACTCTGTCATATTCCTCAGAAGTCACGATGAAATTTTTGATGCACACAAGATTTTAAGTTTGATGAAGTCTCATATATCTACTTTTTCTTTTGTTGTTCCTGATTTTGGAGTAAAGTCTAAGAAACCATTACCTAACACAAATTCCTGAAGAAGATTCCCTGTGTTTTCTTCTAAGACTTTTATAGTTTTGGTTCTTATACTTAGGTTTGGTACATTTGAGTTGATTTTTTGTATACGGTGTGAGGTAGGGTTCCACCTTCATTCTTTTTCATATGAAGATCCAGTTTTCCCAGCACCATTTGTTGAAACACTATACTTTCTCAATGGAGTGGCATTGGCACCCTTGTAAAAAAAAGTCAATTGTTCATAGGCGCTAGGGTTTATTTCTGAGCTCTCAATTAAATTCCATTGGTCTATCTCTCTGACCCTGTGCCAGTACCAGGCTGTTTTGATTACTGTAGTTTTATAATAAGTTTTAAATTCAGTTATAGTGAATCCTCTCACATTTTCCTCCTTTTACAGGATGGTTTTGTCTATTTGGTACCCCTTACGTTTCCACATAACTTTGATGAATGGCTTTTCTATTTCTGCAAAGAAGACTGTTGAAATTTAGATTGGGGTTGCATTGACTCTGTAAATAGCTTTGGGTGGAATTGATATCTTAACAATATCTGTGTTCTCCTCCTTGAACAGAGAATGTTATTCCCTTTATTATGTCTTCTTTTTTTCTTTCAGCAATGTTTTTAGCTTTCTCTGTAACCAAGTCCTTTACTTCTTTGGTTAAAGTTATTCCTAGATATTTGATTCTTTTATTTGCTATTATAAATGTAATTTTTCTTAATTTCCTCCTCAAATTGTTCATTACTAGCATATAGAAATAATACTGATTTTTGCACGTTGATCTTGTACCATGACACTTCACTGAACTCATTTATTACCTCTAGCAGCTGTTGTGTTGATTTTCAGGATTTTCTGAATATTAGATCACGACATTTGCAAATAGCAGAAGTTTTACTTCTACCTTCAAACTCAGAGGCCTTTTTTTTTTCCTTGCCTAATTTCCCTGGCAAGATCTTCCAGTACAATATTGAATAAGAGTGGTGAGAGGGGGCATCCTTGCCTTTTTTTTGTGATTTCAGAGGGGTGCTTAAAGGAATGTCTTTCTTCAGTAAGCTGGCACCCTTGAGAGTGGATGAATAGGATATGGTCTACCCCTCCCCCAAAATGGCATCTTGAGTTCTATCTATTTGATAATTTAGGAACATTGAAGAATTCCTGAACTTTCAGAAGAAAGGTAGATGGATGAGGAAAACTTGGAACTGTGTCAGTTCTTCTTCATATACAACCATGTACTTGAGTGGGCAGGGCATGGGATCTCCTGGGTGGAAGCTTGGTTAGTGTCCCCAGTGGAGCATTTTCTGCATTGTCCTGAACCAGTGACCCCAGGGTCACATAATTACACCAGAGATTGTAACGCAGACATGGCCAAAGACAGCTACATTTGCAGCAGCTATCAGATGTTACTTGTAAAAATATTCACTCACACTGTGTGATCTGGGAAGGGAAAGGACTATAAAACAGAGGCATATCCCAGGTTCAAATGGAAAGTGTTTTTAAGCTTTCATTCACTCAGATAGGCCTGTGAGACATGTGATAACCTGTCCTCTAAATTCCAGGAGGGCCTAAACTCCACCAGGAAACCCCCTCAGGGACACCGGTTTGCCCTGAGCCTAATTTCACACATTGGGTGAAGACATACTTGACCTACCCTTATGGCCACGAGACAAAAGTGAGCTATCTTGCTACAATCTCTGTCGTCATCTAGTGGTCACTAGGCCTCATGACACTCAACCTCAAATACATGTGTGAGACACTAAACCTTGGGAGAAGGGAAGGGAGAGCAGGAGTTCTTAACTTAGGGGTCCAGAGTAAGGTAGGAGGTTTGTTCTGTGAAAATAAACCCCCTTGAATCCCATGCAAAAGCAATTCTGTTGCATTTCTCTGAGAGCATTTTGCTGCCATCAGATCCACAATGGGTTGATAACATGCAACATTTAAGAACTTCATCTGAAGGGTCAGCAAGTGGTTTCCAACAGAGAGGTTCACTCCAGGCTTGGGATCCCCCACTGTCTCATAACTCAATGGGCAGAGGCCCACAGTGGGTCCTCTGCACTGTGATCTCTGCTCACAAAGTCAGGATGCTGGATGGAGTAGCCCTGAGGGGGTTTCCTGGTGGAGTTTAGGCCCTCCTGGAATTTAGAGGACAGGTGACCAGACCCTTTCTGGAAGAGCCTTATTGGGGCTCCTTCCATTTCCTTGGCCATCAGGACCTGTCCTGGAGACCCTTGGAGGTCTTCCTCCTGCCCAGTGGTCCTAGGCCCCCTCTCACATGCCAGCCTCCTTGCCTCCTTTTGGTTTAAGACCCAGGACCCTGCTTCCTCCCCTTCCCATAGCTACCACCTTCCAGTCCACCTTTCTGTCCATTTTTCCCAGAAGCATGGCTGCAGAGGGGCCCCACAGCCACCCCTTCCCCTCTCACTTCCTTGGGAGCCCAGATGGCCACAAATAGACCATTCTTCTTTAAGGGCTTGACTCTTGATCACGCAAGGAAATGGGGCACACACAGCAGGGCTAGCACATGCAGGAATCACAAACAGCAAAGGGTCATATAGAGTTCTTAAAGTCGCCATCACTGCCCTGCAGTTTCCTTCTCCCTTTGACTCAGCAATGTTACCTGGAAGACCTCTGGGGCTCTTGCCCTCAGCAATCTTTCCTCAGGGCCCAAGTCACTATACCCTCCCCTGTTTTTCCTTGCAGCCTTGAGGGGATATTGAGTCCTGAGGAGGATATCCAGACTGGAAGCCAAGTGGACACCCCTGTTTCCAGTGTGCCATAGTTGCCTCCAGTTTGAATGGAGGAAGCCCCCCAAAGCCCACAGAATAGGTGGCTCTGACCCCAAAGGCAAGCATCAATAAAACTGGCAAGGAACTGGAGGCAACAGGCAAGGAGCAGGGACCAGGTTGGTTGTTCTCACCTCGGAATTTTGTTTTAATACTGATGCCTAGGCCCCACAACAAACTAATGAAGTTAGAATGTCTTTTTAGGGGGTCTCTGCTCTTGTGTTTTCTCAAAGCTCCCTGGATGAGTTTAAGGGTTAGCCTGTGGTGAGAACCACTAGGTGATCAGACAAACCTAATTCAGAGTGTTGGATGAGGTTTGGATAGGTATATGGTGAGGGTCAGGGTGCACAGAAACAATCACAAAAAAACATTGAATCCCTTTATCTTATTACCAAGTAACATGAGAAACAATGGACCCTGATAATCAACATTCAGAATAATTTTAATTATCCCTCTCCCTCCCATAATGCTTATTCTAACCATCATTCTTTTCATATCCTTTATTCTATGTAAAATCACTGAATATCACTATCAAGACATGCGTAAATCAGACATCTCTGTCTCCAACCATATCTTTGATACTAACACAACCTATCATCCTAAAGAAGGAAGAAGGATCTCATGATTTGATCTGATACACTACTAAGGCTTTTCTTAACTCCAGATAACTTTACCTCTTTCCTTCCTGCATTATCTAAGACTTCCTTGTTTTTCTTAAATTCAATTTTACTGAGATATATTCACATACAATACATACCATGCAGTCATACAATGCATATAATCAATTGTTCACAGTGCCATTATACAGTTGTTCATTCATCAACAAAATTAATTTTTTAACATTTTCATTACCACACACACAAATAATAAGAGTAAAAATTAAAGTGAAAAAGAACAATTAAAGTAAAAAAGAACACTGGGTGCCCTCTTTTTTTCTTGCCACCTTTTTTCTACTCAGCCATCTATGTACTTGACAAAGGGGAGTGTGGTTCATATGGCTTTCCCAATCACATTTTGACCCCTCATAAGCTACATTTTTATGCAGTTGTCTTCAAGATTCAAGGTTTTGGGGTTGTATTTGATAGTTTCAGGTATTTACTGCTAGCTATTCCAATTCATTAGCACCTAAAATGGTTTATCTATATTGTGCATAAGAGTGCCCACCACAGTGACCTCATGCCTCCTTTTGGAACCTTTCTCCCACCAAAGTTTATTTCATTTCTTTTCACATCCCCATTTTGGTCAAGAAGATGTTCTCCTTCCCACAATGAGAAGTCTAGATTCCTCCCCAGAAGTCATATTCCATGTTGCCAGCGAGATTTACACCCCTGGGTGTCAGATCACATGTAGGGTGGAGGGCAGTGATTTCACCTGCCAAGTTGGCCTAGCTAGAGAGAGAGGACCACATCTGAGCAACAAAGAGACATCTGGGGGAGACACTTAGGCACAATTATAGGGAGACTAGCCTCTCCTTTGCAGCAACAGTTTTCCCAAGGGCAAGTCCCATAGTAGAGGGCTCAGCCCATCAAACCACCAGTCCCCTATGTCTGTGAGCACATCAGCAACCATTGAGATGGGAAGACCAACACACCTGCATTTTCCCCCAGCTCTTCAGGGGTGCTCTGCATATTTTTTCACTGTTTTTGTTTTTTTTTTCATTAACTTTTTAAAATCAACTATTAACTACATCAAAAAATTAAAGAAAAACATACATTAAAAAACATTCGAAACAAACCATAACAAGGGAGAAAGAAAAAGACAACTAACCTAAAATAACTACTTCCAACATGTTCCTACTCTACCCCAAGAAAATAACCTAACATAGCAACATTTCTGTGAACTTGTTCCTACCATGCCCACCAGAAATTAACAAACCATAGTATTCCTGGGCATTCCCAGAATATTAAATTTACCCACAACAGCTTATTTGTTCTTATTGGGTTATTTTTCCCCCTTCATTAATTGCTCTCTATCACTAGGTCCTCTACATTCTGCATTATAAACATTTATTTTACACTTTTCAATACTCACAATAGTGGTAGCATACAATATTTCTCTTTTTGTGCCTGGCTTATTTTGCTCAGCATCATGTCTTCAAGGTTCATCCATGTTGTCATATGTTTCAAGACATTGTTCCTTCTTACTGCTGCATAGTATTCCATCGTGTGTATATACCACATTTTATTTATCCACTCATCTGTTGAAGGACATTTGGGTTGTTTCCATCTCTTTGCATTGTGAATAATGCTGCTATGAACATTGGCGTGCAGACATCTATTCATGTCACTGCTTTCAGATCTTTTGGGTATATACTGAGAAGTACAATTGCTGGATCAAAGGGTAACTCTATATTTAGTTTTCTAAGCAACTACAAGACTGACTTCCAGAGTGGCTAAAACATTATACAGAATCACCAACAGTGACTAAGAGTTCCAATTTCTCCACATGCTCTCCAGCATTTGTAGTTTCCTGTTTGTTTAATGGCAGCCATTCTAATTGGTGTGAGATGGTATCCTGTTGTGGTCTTAATTTTCATCCCTCTAATAGCTAGTGAAGCTGAACATTTTTTCATATGTTACTTGGTCATTTGTATTTCCTCTTTGGAGAATTGCCTTTTCATATCTTTTGCTCATTTTATAAGTGGGCTGTCTGTAATATTGTCATTGAGTTGTAGGATTTCTTTATATATGCAAGACATCAGTCTTTTGTCAGATACATGTTTTCCAAAAATTTTTCCAATTTGGTTGGCTGCCTCTTCATCTTTTTGACAAATTCCTTTGAGGTACAGAAACTTGTAAGCTTGAGGAGTTCCCATTTATCTATTTTTTCTTTTGTTGCTTGTGCTTTGGGTGTAAGGTCTAGGAAGGGGCCACCTAATACAAGGTCTTGAAGATGTTTCTCTACATTATCTTCTAAGAGTTTTATGGTTCTATCTTATATATTGAGGTCTGTGATCCACTTTGAGTTAATTTTGGTGTAGGGTGTGAGGTAAGGGTCCTTTTTCATTTTTTGGATATGGATATCCAACTCTCCCAGCCCCATTTTTTGAAAAGACTGTTATGCCCCACTTCAGTGGCTATGGGGGCCTTATCAAAGATCAGTTGACTGTAGATCTGGGGGTCTATCTTCAAATTCTCAATTCAATTCCATTGATCTATATGTCTATCTTTGTGCCAGTACCATGCTGTTTTGGCAACTGTGGCTTTATAATACACTTCAAAGTCAGGGAGTGTAAGTCCTCCCACTTCGTTTTTCTTTTTTAGAGTGTTTTTAGTAATTCAAGGCATCCTCCCTTTCCAAATAAATTTGAAAACTAGCTTTTCCAAGTCTGCAAAGTAGGTTGTCGGAATTTTGATTGGGATTGCATTGAATCTGTACATGAGTTTGGGTAGAATTGACACCTTAATGACATTTAGCCTTCCTATCCATGAACATGGAATATTTTTCCATCTTTTAAAGTCCCTTTATATTTCTTTTAGTAGAGTTATGTAGTTTTCTTTGTATAGGCTTTTACATCTTTGGCTAAGTTTATTCCTAGGTACTTGATTTTTTAGTTAATATTGAAAATGGTATGTTTTTCTTGAGTGTCTCTTCAGTTTGTTCATTTCTAGCATATAGAAACATTACTGACTTATGTGCATTAACCTTGTATCCCGCTAATTTGCTAAATTTGTTTATTAGCTCTAGTAGGTGTATCGTCGATTTCTCAGGGTTTTCCAGATATAAGATCATATCATCTGCAAACAATGACAGTTTTACTTCTTCTTTTCCAATTTGGATGCCTTTTATTTCTTTGTCTTGCCGGATTGCCCTGGCTAGCACTTCCAGCACAATGTTGAATAACAGTGGTGACAGCGGGCATCCTTGTCTTGTTCCTGATCTTAGAGGGAAGGCTTTCAGTCTCTCACCATTGAGTACTATGCTGGCTGTGGGTTTTTCATATATGCTCTTTATCATGTTGAGGAAGTTTCCTTCAATTCCTACCTTTTGAAGTGTTTTTATCAAAAAGGGATGTTGGATTTTGTCAAATGCTTTTTCAGCATCTATTGAGATGATCAATTGATTTTTCCCTTTCGAGTTTTTAATGTGTTGTAATACATTGATTGTTTTTCTTATGTTGAACCATCCTTGCATGCCTGGAATGAACCCCACTTGGTCATGGTGTATGATTTTTTTAATGTGTCTTTGGATTCGATTTGCAAGTATTTTGTTGAGGATTTTTGCATCTATATTCATTAGGGAGATTGGCCGGTAGTTTTCCTTTTTTGTAGCATCTTTGCCTGGTTTTGGTATTAGATTGATGTTAAATTCATCAAATGTGTTAGGTTGTGTTCCAATTTCTTCAATGTTTTGAAAGAGTTGAAGTAAGATTGGTGTCAGTTCTTTCTGGAAAGTTTGGTAGAATTCCCCTGTGAAGTCATCTGGCCCTGAGCATTTATTTCTGGGAAGTTTTGTGATGACTGATTGGATCTCCTTGCTTGTGATTGGTTGGTTAAGGTCTTCTAGCTCTTCTCTGGTCAGTCTAGGTTGTTCATATATTTCCAGGAAATTGTCCATTTCATCTACATTATCCAGTTTGTTGGCATATTATCTGTTCCTAGTATCCTTTTTTTTTTAAATTTCTTCAGGATCTGCAGTCATGTCACCTTTCTTATTCATTTTTTTTGTTTATATGTGTCTTCTTTTTTTTATTTTTTCAGTATAGCTACTGACTTGTCAATCTTTGATTTTAGCTCTTTCTTCCTTTTTGATGTATGTATATAGTGTTATAAATTTCCCCCTCAGTACTGCTTTTTCTGCATCCCATATGTTTTGATATGTTGTGTTCACATTTTCATTCATCTCTATATATTTATCAATTTCTCTTGTTATTTCTTCTTTAACCCACTGATTATTCAGGAGTGTGTTGTTTCACCTCCAGGTATTTGTAAATTTTCTAAGTCTCTGATGGTTACTGACTTCTAATTGTTTTCCATTCTGGTCAGAGAACGTGCTTTGAATACTTTCTTTTTTTTTTTAATTTATTGAGGCTTGGTTTATGTCTCAGCATATGATCTACCCTAGAAAAAGTTCCATGAGCACTAGAGAAGAATGGGTATCCGGGTGACTTGGGATGTAATGTTCTATATATGTCTCTTAAATCAAATACATTAACAGATTGTTTAGGATTTCAATTTCCTTATTGGTGTTCTGTCTGGTTGATCTATCTATAGGAGACAATGAGGTATTGAAGTCTCCCACAATTATTGTGGAAACATCAATTGTTTCCTTCAGTTTTGCCAGTGTTTGTCTCATGTATTTTGTGGAACCTTGATTGGGTGCACAAACATTTATGATTATTTCTTCTTGTTGAATTGCCCCTGTTATTACTATGTAGTGGTCTTCTTTGTCTCTCATAACATCCTTGCATTTAAAGTCTACTTTATCTGTAGCTTGCATGAAATATTTTTCCATCCTTTCACTTTCAAATTCTTTGTGTCCCTGTGTATAATATGAGTCTCCTGTATGCAACATATTGATGGTTCTTATTTTTTGATCCATTCTGCCAATCTGTATCTTTAATTGGGGATTTTAATCCATTTTAATTCAATGTTATTATTGTGAATGCATTTCTTGAATCAGCCATCCTATCCTTTGATTTATGTTTGTCATATTTATGTTTTCCCTCTCTCTCTTAATGTCCTCTAACATACCCATACTGAATCTCTTTAGTACTGAATCTCTCTCCATATCTCTCTCTCCTTTCTTTGTTTCTCTGTTGATAGGTCTCCCTTTAGTATCTCGAGTAGTGCAGGTCTCTTGTTAGCAAATTCTCTCAGCATTTGTGAAAATTATAAACACTCCCTCAATTTTGAAGGAGAGCTTTGCTGGATAAAGAATTCTTGGTTGCCAATTTTTCTCTCTCAAAATTTTAAATATGTCATGGCACTGCCTTCTCAACTCCATGTTGGCCACTGAGTAGTCACTACTTAGTCTGATTCTGTTTCCTTTGTAAGTGGTGAATTGCTTTTCTCTTGCTGCTTTCAGAACTTGCTCCTTCTCTTCTGTATTTGACAATCTGATCAGATATGTCTCAGAGTGGGTTTATTTGGATTTATTCTAATCGGAGTTTGCTGGGCATGTATGATTAGTGCATTTTTGTTGTTTAGAAGGTTTGGGAAATTTTCCCCAACAATTTCTTTGAATACTCTTCCTAGACCTTTACCCTTTTCTTCCCCTTCTGGAACAACAATGACTCTTATGTTTGGATGGTTTATATTATCTATCATATTCCTGAAGTCCATTTCATTGTTTTCGGTTTTTTTCCCATTCTTTCTTTTATTCTTTCTTTTTCCTTTTGGTCATCCTCAAGGTCCCTGATTCACTGTTCAGCTTCCTCTAGTCTTGTACTATGAGTATCCAGAATCTTTTTAATTTGGTTTACATTTTCTTTTATTTCCATAAGATTGTCTATTTTTTCATTTACTCTTGCAATTTCTTCTTTATGCTCTTCTAGGGTCTTCTTCATGTCCTTTATATCCTGTGCCATGCTTTTGTTGTTTGTCTTTAGTTCTTTGATTAATGGCTCCAAGTACTCCGTCTCCTCTGATCTTTTGATTTGGGTGTTTGGATTTGGGTTATCCGTCTCTTCTGTTTTTTTCATATGCTTTAAAATTTTCTGCTGTTTTTGGCCTCTTGGCATTTGCTTAACTTGATAGGGTTCTTTTAGGATATGTAGACTGATTCAAACACTTATCTCTAATTTGTCAGATCTACAGCTTCATGGAGTACACTTTCTCTAACTAACCAGCCATACATGAGCCACCTGTTCCCCTCAAGGGAGTTCTCCCCAACTTTGTCTTTGTGGTGAGGGATATGAGCCTTGTGGGGGTCCAATTGGTGCACCAAGTGTGGATGTGTAGTTGGTGCTGCCCTCCCTGAATGTGGGGTATGTGTCTGAGTGGTTAGGTAGGGATGGTGGCTTTAATAATCAAATCTCCCAAGTGTTCCTAGAGATTTAAAGCTGTTGCAATAGTCTAATCCTTCAGTTCAGTCTCAACACAGTTTTCTCTGCCACTGACCCACAAGTCCTTGGTGTTGGCGTATGGTCCCTGAGACTTGCAATTGGGTCCCTCTTCCAAGTCATGCCCTCATAGGGCCTCTGGTGAAGGAAGACTATGCTATGTCACAAGTGAGCATTGTCCCCTGAGGGAAGTTCTGGGCCACAGGGCCATGCAGGGGCATTCCCAGCCTGCTGAAAGTATGGCTGAATTGGGCATGTTAATTTCCCCCTTTTCACACAGCTCCACCTTCCCAGCTCTGGGAAAATTAGCTGTGGGTGAGCAAAAGTCTATTGTCCATGCCAGATATTGTGTGTGTGTGTGTTGCCAAAAAACACTGCCCATCACACTGGGTTGTTTGGCACAGCTCTGGGCTGTGGCACTGGTGTTGGGCAGAAGTCTTCCCAGTCCACTGGGAAGATGGCTGTAAAGGGATGCCCCCCTTTTCTCAGGAAGTTACGGTGAATTTTCTCAGCCATTAGATTTATTACTTTGTCTCTCAGAGCTATCTTAGCTCTGCTCTTGCCTGGGCCCAAATTGCAAGTCTTTGAGCCTTATTTTAATGGGGTTCTTAGAGTAATTGTTTTAGAAAAAGAGAAAAATATTTAAAAAAAAAAGAAAAGAAAAGAAAAAGAAGCACCCTCCTTGCAGATCTAATGGGCTGTCGAAATACTAAGAGACAAGGAGTTTAGGGCCATTAAGAAACAATCAAGAAAGCAGAGAAACTGGCTTTTCAGACAAGGGGCCTCAGCCTCTGGATTTGCACATGTGCTTGATTCTGTTTGAGCCCTGCCCTTCTCCATATTATGTTCACCTGAACTCCAAAAAGTCTATATTCTTATTTTGTTTTTTTGTTTTTTTGTTTTTTTGTTTTTTTGCTGTTTTTGCTAGCCCTGTCTCCTCTCCACCAGGGTGACTGCTCCCAGATTCTCTGGTGTCTGGTCTCAGTCTATCTGTGTTTTGAGTTTTTGATCAGTAGTCTGAGTTTTCAATCAGAGCTGCAACTGCAGCTCTCCCTCCTGGTTCCCAGCACTGATGGCCCCTCCTCCCATGGGTCTGTGCCTGGCAGGGAGGGGCACAGATCCCCTGGCCATGGGAAATTACAGATTTTGCTGATCTCAGCTGTTCCATGTGTTCATGGGTGTTGTATGAAGTATGCCCCAAGTCAAATTGTTCTGTGGTGTCTGATCCATGCAGTTCCTGGCTTTCTACCCATTGCCCTGGAGGAGTAACTAAAACCCACACCTCACCACTCAACCATCTTGCCTAAGCCTTACTTGTTAAACAAAGTTGCCTGTATCAGTGGTGCCAACCAACCTGTTGTGCCAAAGACCTGGGCCCATTCCTCAACTTCTTGAGAAAACTGTCCTCAGAGTAAACAAACTGTCCCCCATTTGGATATGAAATGATAGCCATAAGATCTATAGGTAACGGAAGAATTTCTAGCTCATCTTTCCCAAAAACACTAGCATAGGCAAGAACAACTCAAGCCACATCCCTATGAAATCCCAAAGATCATGTTTGTCTTGATATCATTTGTGGGTTTACGGCAACTCTAGTTAAAGTTGGGTTACATCATCAGGGTTGAGATTAAGGAATTTAGGAGATGAAGGTTGAGATGAAGGAATTTCAGATGAAGGAATTTAGTAAAACAACATAAAAAACTTGGGAAACCATTTGAAGCATCATCTGATTTTAGCTCAGTTAAATGAGGGGAGGTTATAAATGGGGAGGGGGACTCAGTTCAGAGGCAGGAAAATTAAATAAGCAGGAATTGAGAGACTTGTCTGAGTGAATGAGACAGAGACTGTGAACCCTACAAGGGTACCAGAGGTCTGATTTCATACAATACCAACTATGGAGTGTTGAGAATAAGATGCAGAAATATATTTCCTATGATTCAATTTTGTTAGTTATTTAAAAGTAGTTCTCCTAAAGTGCTTTAAAAGAATGTCATAATGTCTCATGGAAAAATAATTAGGAGACAGATTTGTGGAAATTGTAAGGCTTTCTTTTCCCCTGGAGAATGACTCCACTTTTAGGAAAAATAAAATATTACTTTGCTTACTTAGGAAAAGGCCATCTTTGATTAAAACTCAGACACAGTTTTAGCTTCTATCAAGGCCTCAGTAACTACTGAATTAGTACTTCTCAACAAGAGGTGAGAGCAGGGTGATGAAGGGAGTATATCAGAAACCCTTAGGAAATTTAAAAATTACACATCCCCAGCCCACTTGTCTCCATCACTCCCAAAGGGTTTACCAGAATTTGTGCAGAGGTGATAGAGAGGAAAGGACAGGGGTGGTCACACTTACACAATTATTAAAGAAAATCTTCCCAAGTGATATGACACATCCCTGCATAAACATTTCCCCATCTGAGAAATGCTGAACTATGATGAGGAGCTAATGGCTAAAAGTTAAATTTGATAACTGATGAGTCTATCTTGCAAAAATAAATAGGATTTCAAAGACAAGTATAATCTAATATTTGATTTTATTAATTTTAAAATGTAATTACAAAAGTATGCATGCTCATTAAAACAAGTGACCTTATCAAGGATGAATGAAGCAAAAGTTATTTCTCCATTCCTAGGAACGATAAACATAATGCTATATAAACAGAAATGGGTGGTATCTTAGTTTGACAGCACTGTTATAACAAAACACCAAAGAATGGTTGGATTAAAGAACAGGAATTTATTGTCTCACAGTTTGGAAGCTAGAAGTCCAAAATCAAGGTATCAGCAGACCATCCCTTCTCTGAAAGTCTGTAGCATTCTGATGATGGCTTGCTGGCAATCAATCTCTGACTCTATCACATGGCAATCTGTCTCTGTCTCTTCCTCTGGCTTGTAATTCTGTGTCCAAATTTCCTTTGCTTATAAGGACTCTATCATACTGGATTAAGGAACACCATAATATAGTTTGACTTCATCTTACTAGGATCTCCAAAGATCCTATTTACAAATGAGTCCACACTCACAGGAATCACAGTTAGGACATAAACCTGTCTCTGTAGGGGGAAATGATTCAATCTACCACAGGTAGATATTGCTTACAGGTAGATATTGCTTGTTTTCACAAAAGTGCAATCTTTTACTGTGTGATTTGTTTTCCTCATTCAGTGTATGGTGGACATCCAACCAGATCAATTGGTATAGATATAACTAATTTTTAAAACAGTTGACATAGTAATCCAAAGCAGGAATGTTCCATCCTTTAATTGACCATTTCTTTCCAGATGGACCTTCAGTTTGGTTTGTTTTTACAGTACAAATAAAAAAAAATAAATATTTTGTACCTATAGCTGTTTGCATTGGTGTTTTTATTTTTAAAGGATAGATTTCCCAAAGTGAGTTTGCTGGGAAAAAGAATATGTGTATTTTTACTAATACTAGACATTACCATAATTATTTCTTAATAAGTTTTTAGCAATATACCCTCCCTCCAGAATTGTGTGTGACTGGCTCTTTCCATCCTCACCAATAGGGAGTATTTTGACTACCTGTTTTTTGTGGAAAATGGTTAAGCTGTTGCAGCATTCTTTCTCTCCCTCACCCATCCTGAAGCTAAGAAGATTTCTGTATGTTTCTTGAAGGAAATTGCATGCTTACTATGCATTTTTCCACTGGGTCAGTTGCAAGATCTTTGTCTGTCATATATGTCATAAATTTCAGTTTATTGTTTCTTTTGATTTGATGTTTCATGACTTTTGATGTTCAAAACTTAATTTTAATGGAGTAAAAAATATGCCAATGTTTTACTACATGACTTCTGGGTTATCCATCTTATAAAGGTCTTTCCTATTCAAAGATTATGAAACAGCATCCTAAATTTTCTTCTCATACAGTATTGATTCATTTAAGACATCAATCCATCTGTAATTATTGTTGTACAATGTGGGAGGAAAGCAGCTGACTTAATTTTGTTCCTTGAGTACCCAATTATTCCAGCATAATTTATAAATAAATCATCCTTTGCTGACTGATGCAAAATACCTCCTTGGTCATATATTAATCCATATATACTTGGATGCATATTTGAAATTTCTATTTGTTCCCACTAATCTACATGGCTCTTTTTTTATTTGATTAGAATGGAATTAGAGTAGGTTTTAATATCTGGAAAGGCTAATGTTCCTTCACTATGATTTTCATATTAGACTATTCATTTTACAAATTATTTTTGTTTTATTCACATATAAAAATAAATACCCTTTGGAAATTTGATTGAAATTGTTTTCAATTTATGAAATGATTTGGAAAATGTGAGATATAAAGTAATATCCATTAAACATTTCATATATACTTTCTAGAGCTCATTGCAACTAGGCAGGGCTACATGATTAGTTCTGGCCAATGGGTTATAAGTAGAAGTGACCTGTGTCACTTCTGGCTTGAAACATAGAAAAGTAGGGGCAAGTTCTTCAGTTTTCTCTTTTGCCCAGCTGTGGCAAGCCTTGAAACCTTCTGTTGAGTTAGTTCTCTCACAATATAGTTGTCTATGTCCATTAGTGGAATAGAGTCCTCTGTACATAAAAAACAAGCAAGAAATAAATCTTTGTTATGTTTGGCCACTACAATTTTAGGATTAATTTGTTAATGAAGGTTAACTCAGCCTATCTTGACTAATACAGAATTGATATTTTAATTAACTAAAGTATTTTCATTTAGGAACTGGGTATGTCTCTCCATTAGTTCAGTTGAAAATTTTTGCCCATTGAAAAAATATATACCTTTCTTCATGTAGGACTTATAGTTTTCTTTTAAAATTATTCCTATGTATTCCTATGTAGATTTTTTCATGATTATGAATGGGATATGATTTTACAATATCCAGATCTATTTATTGGGTTACAGTGTAATAGAGAAAAGCTAATAATTTTGTATATTTATTTAACATACAATAACCCTACCAATTTTTCTTAATTTCCAAGTACTTAGTATATTCGTTCATCTTGGCTTCCAATAAAAATGACTTCGAACTGAAAAAAATTATTTTCTCTCTTTGTACCTCAGTGCCTATGTTGAATAGTAAACATTCCTGTCTTAATACATAATCTACAACCCCCCAAAAAAGTTGACAGCAGACATCCTTATCATATTCCTAATTTTATTGAATTGCAGTGGTGCACCACTCTTTACTATGATGTGTAAACACTTTATCATGTTTAAGGAGTTTCCATCTATGCCTACTAAACTTTGAGTTTTCTTAAGTAATGGCTATTGAATGCCTTCTTCATTTTATGTTTTTCTCTAAATTTGTTGAGGTAGTCAGACATACTGATAGATTTTCAAATGTAGAAGGCAAATTAAAATTGCAGTGACTTGGGAGGAAACAAAGATGGCAGATTAGGAGTGACAGAGCAAAATTCTCTTCCATGAAAAACACTAGATAAAAGACAAAGTGCTCCAGAATAGCGGTTCCAGGATTCCACCGCTTGGGCAGGAACTTCTCCACCTATAGTTACTGTGTACCTGGAGAAACTGAGAGACTGTGTTCAGAGACATGGGAGTGTTTGTTCAGTCTGGAAAGCTGCCAGGGAATCAGCAGCCAGAGTTGCAGTCCAGTGCAGTAAGGAGAAACCAAGAGACAGTGTTCAGTGGCAGGTTTGTATAACACCAAGAAATCCACTGAGGAAATGGCAGCTGGAGTCACAATCTAGCATGGTAGAGAGAAACCAAGAGACTGTGTTCAGAGGTGGGTTAGTGGAAGACCTGTGGAACCACAGTAGAATGTGGTGGGAAGTACCTTCCAGATCCTGGGCACTCACCTCAGTATTTGGTGTGGGTGATAACATTTTGCACACCCACAGTTAAGAACCCCTGACCCAGGGACAGGCTGCTGAAGCAGGTGGACAGAGAAGTGGATAATTTCCACACCTTGAGCAGCCATCTTTGCAGCTGGCTGGGATACACACCTTCACAGTGCTGTGGCTGAGAGCTTCCTTGAGGGAATTTGGGATTTGGCCAGCTTGTGACAGCATACAGTGCTCCTCCATGGAAGCCTCCAGTATGCACAGCCTAGAGGCAGGTGTGCCACATGGAAGTGCCAGTAGCCTAACACCAATCCCAAGGACTTGTGGGCCTAAGGTAGAGAGGGATTGTGGGGACTCTGAGTTGAAGGGTTAGACACATTCTGTAGCCCCAAGGTACTCCAGCCACATCCCCAGGAACAGCTGGCTTAGATGTATTATGTCCCCTAAAATGCCATGTTCTTTGATGCAATCTTGTGTGGGCAGATGTATTAGTGTTGGTTAGGTTGGAATCCTTTGATTGAATGTTTGCATGGAGATGTGACTCTATCAACTGTGGGCAAGACATTTGCATGGATAATTTCCATGGAGGTGTTACCCACCCATTTAGAGTCAATCTGAATTAAATCACTGGAGCCATATAAAAGAGCTGCAATTTACAGAGACATTTTGAAGATGGCCACTGAAAGCAGAGTTTTGATTATGCTTTGGAGGTACTAGACCTGAGTTTGCCCTGAGAAGCTGACACAGACACATTCTGGAGAATGCCATTTTTGAAACATATTCAGAGCAGCTAAGAGTGACATATTGGAGAACTACTGCAATCTAGATAGGAACATCCTGGGAGAAAATCCTTTTGAAACCAGAACTCCAGAGCAGACACCAGCTACATACCTCTCCAGCTAACAGAGGTTTTCTGGATGCCATTGACCATCCTTCAGTAAACGTACCCTATTGTTTATGTCTTACTTTGGACATTTAATGGCCTTAAGACTGTAACTTTGTAACCAGATAAACCCCATTTATAAAACTCAATACCCTTCTGGAATTTTGCATAATGGTAGCATTAGCAAACCAGAAAAAGGTCTTAGAGAGCTGTCTCCCAGCCAATCTGCACAGGGCATGCTACCCACCCACAGGGCTGGTGGTCCCCACTGCACACAGAAAATTACTGCACAGATTGGACCCCCACATGGTCAGGGCCCCCACTCGATGCATAGAAAAGTTGGGGGGAACTGGCTTGAGGGTAAGAGGTAGCTCAGAAGAGACATCTGCTGGTAGGTCAGGGAAAGTACACCCCACTAAGCTGTAGCTCTGTCAAATTATAGATAACTGTTTAAATAAGCCTCCATATCCTAAAAGAAACCTAAAAGAAGCAAAAGAAAAGAGGGCAAAACAACAGAAAATTTTAAAGCATATGAAGAAACCAGAAGATATGGATAAACTAAGTGCCCAAATTAAAAAACCAGAGGAGACACAGAACTTGGAGAAATTAATCAAAGAAGTAATCACAAACATCAATACCATGGCTCAGGATATAAAGGACATCAAGAAGACCCAAGAAGAGCATAAAGAAAAATTTTCAAGAGTAAATTAAAAAACATAGCAGATCTTATGGCAATAAGAAAAACTTGATCAAATTGAAAAGATTCTTGAAACACACACCAAATTTGAAGAAGTGAAGGAATGAATAAGCAAACTCAAAGAAACTGCACTGGAAAGTGAAAGCGCAAAAGAACAGATGGAGACAAAAATTGAAAAATTTGAAGTAGATCTCAGGGAAATGATGGGCAACATGAAGCACACAAGACTAAGAATAATTGGTGTTCCAAAAGGGGAAGAGAAGAGTAAAGAACTAGGAAGAGTATTCAAAGACATTCCTGGGGAAAACTTCCAAGCCCTTCTAAACAACATAAATACACAAATTGTAGATACCCAACAAACTCCAAACAGAATAAATCCAAATAAACACACTCCAAGACATATTCTGAGATTGTCAAATGCTGAAGAGAAGGAGCTAGTTCTGAAAGCAGCAAGAGAGAAGCAATTCATCACATACAAGGGAAAAAACATAAGACTAAGTACTGACTACTCAGTGACCACCACATAGGCAAGAAGGCAGTGGTATGACATATTTAAAATTAAGAAAGAGAAAAATTGCTAACCAAGAATTCTTTATCCAGCAAAGCTCTTCTTCAGATTTGAGGGTGAGCTTAAAATCTTCACAGACAAACAAATGTTGAGACAATTTGCTAACACAAGACCTGCCCTATAAGAAATACTAAAGGAAGCCCAACTGGCTTAGAATCAAAGGAGATAGAGGTCTGGAGAAGGGCACAGAACTAAAGAGTTTTAGTAAGGATACATTAAAGGAAGAAAAGAGAGAAATGGGAAAATATATCTGACAAATAAAAAACACAGGATATGATGACTGATTCAAGAACTGCCTTCACAGTAATAACATTGAATGTGAATGGATTAAACTCCCCAATTAAAAGATATAGATTGGAAGAATGGATTATAAAACATACCCCATCAATGTGTTGCTTACAAGAGACTTAGACCCAGAGACACAAGGAAATTGAAAGTGAAAGGATAGAAAAAAAGATTCCTTCTAAGCTACAGCCAAAAGAAAGCAGGAGTAACAACATTAATGTCAGATAACATAGACTTTAAATGCAAGGATGTCTTTAAAGACTAAGACAAACACTATATACTAATAAAAGGGACAATTCAACAAGAATAAATAACAATCATAGATATCTATGCACCTAATCAGGGTGCCCCAAAGTACATGACACAAACATTGGCAAAACAGAAGGAAGAAATAGGTGTTTCACAATAACTGTAGGAGACTTTAATACATCAATTTCTCCTATAGTTAGATCAACCAGACAGAAGACCAATAAGGAAACTGAAAACCTAAACAATGTGAAATATGAATTTGACTTAGACCAATATAGAGCATTACATATCAAATTACCAGGATACACATTCTTTGCTAGTGCTCCTGGAATGTTCTCCAGGATAGATCATATGCTGAGGCATAAAATAAGCCTCAATAAATTTAAAAAGATTGATTCAAAGCACATTCTCGAGGTGGGGCAAGATGGCAGACTGGTGAGCTGTATGTTTTAGTTACTCCTCCAGGAAAGTAGGTAGAAAGCCAGGAACTGCATGGACTGGACACCACAGAGCAATCTGACTTTGGGCATACTTCATACAACACTCATGAAAACGTGGAAATGCTGAGATCAGCAAAATCTGTAAGTTTTTGTGGCCAGGGGACCCGCGCCCCTCCCTGCCAGGCTCAGTCCCATGGGAGGAGGGGCTGTCAGCTCCGGGAAGGAGAAGGGAGAACTGCAGTGGCAGCCCTTATCAGAAACTCATTCTACTGATCCAAACTCCAACCATAGATAGACTGAGACCAGACACCAGAGAATCTGAGAGCAGCCAGCCCAGCAGAGAGGAGACAGGCATAGAAAAAAACAACACGAAAAACTCCAAAATAAAAGCAGAGGATTATTGGAGTTCTGGTGAACATAGAAAGGGGAAGGGCAGAGCTCAGGCCCTGCGGCTCATATGCAAATCCCGAAGAAAAGCTGATCTCTCTGCCCTGTGGACCTTTCCTTAATGGCCCTGGTTGCTTTGTCTCTTAGCATTTCAATAACCCATTAGATCTCTGAGGAGGGCCCTTTTTTTTTTTTTTTAATCCTTTTTTCTTTTTCTAAAACAATTACTCTAAAAAGCCCAATACAGAAAGCTTCAAAGACTTGCAATTTGGGCTGGTCAAGACAAGAGCAAAACTAAGAGAGCTCTGAGACAAAAGGCAATAATCCAGTGGCTGAGAAAATTCACTAAACACCACGACTTCCCATGAAAAGGGGGGTGTCCGCTCACAGCCATCATCCTGGTGGACAGGAAACACTCCTGCTCATCGCCAGCCCCATAGCCCAGAGCTGCCCCACACAACCCAGTGTGACGGAAGCACTTCAAATAACAGGCACACACCACAAAACTGGGTGTGGAAATTAGCCTTCCGTGCAACCTCAGCTGATTATCCCAGAGTTGGGAAGGTGGAGCAGTGTGAATTAACAAAGCCCCATTCAGCCATCATTTCAGCAGACTGGGAGCCTCCCTACACAGCCCAGCAGCCCAGAACTGCCCTGGGGGGACGGCACTCACCTGTGACATAGCACAGTCATCCCTCAACAGAGGACCCGGGGTGCACAGCCTGGAAGAGGGGCCCACTTGCAAGTCTCAAGAGCTATACGACAATACCAAGGACTTGTGGGTCAGTGGCAGAGACAAACTGTGGCATGACTGAACTGAAGGATTAGACTATTGCAGCAGCTTTAAATCTCTAGAATCACCAGGGAGATTTGATTGTTTGGGCCACCCCCCCCCCTCCCTGACTGCCCAGCAACACACCGCATATACAGGGCACGCAACACCAACTACACACGCAAGCTTGGTACACCAACTGGACCCCACAAGACTAACTCCCCCACTCACTACAAAGGCTAAGCAGGGGAGAACCTGCTTGTGGAGAACAGGTGGCTCGTGGACGCCACCTGCTGGTTAGTTAGAGAAAGTGTACTCCACGAAGCTGTAGATCTGATAAATTAGAGATAAGGACTTCAATTGGTCTACAAATCCTAAAAGAATCCTATCAAGTTCAGCAAATGCCAAGAGGCCAAAAACAACAGAAAATTATAAAGCATATGAAAAAACCAGACGATATGGATAACCCAAGCCCAAGCACCCAAATCAAAAGATCCGAAGAGACACAGCACGTAGAGCGGCTACTCAAAGAACTAAAGATGAACAATGAGACCATACTATGGGATACAAAGGAGATCAAGAAGACCCTAGAAGAGCATAAAGAAGACATTGCAAGACTAAATAAAAAAATGGATGATCTTATGGAAATTAAAGAAACTGTTGACCAAATTAAAAAGATACTGGACACTCACAGTACAAGACTAGAGGAAGTTGAACAACGAATCAGTGACCTGGAAGATGACAGAATGGAAAATGAAAGCATAAAAGAAAGAATGGGGAAAAAAATTGAAAAAATCGAAATGGACCTCAGGGATATGATAGATAATATGAAACGTCCGAATATAAGACTCATTGGTGTTCCAGAAGGGGAAGAAAAGGGTAAAGGTCTAGGAAGAGTATTCAAAGAAATTCTTGAGGAAAACTTCCCAAATCTTCTAAATAACATAAATACACAAATCATAAATGCTCAGCGAACTCCAAATACAATAAATCCAAATAAACCCACTCCAAGATATATTCTGATAACACTGTCAAACACAGAAGAGAAGGAGCAAGTTCTGAAAGCAGCAAGAGAAAAGCAATTCACCACATACAAAGGAAACAGCATAAGACTAAGTAGTGACTACTCAGCAGCCACCATGGAGGCGAGAAGGCAGTGGCATGATATATTTAAAATTCTGAGTGAGAAAAATTTCCAGCCAAGAATACTTTATCCAGCAAAGCTCTCCTTCAAATTTGAGGGAGAGCTTAAATTTTTCACAGACAAACAAATGCTGAGAGAATTTGCTAACAAGAGACCTGCCCTACTAGAGATACTAAAGGGAGCCCTACAGACAGAGAAACAAAGAAAGGACAGAGAGACGTGGAGAAAGGTTCAGTACTAAAGAGATTCGGTATGGGTACAATAAAGGATATTAATAGACAGAGGGGAAAAATATGACAAACATAAACCAAAGGAAAAGATGGCTGATTCAAGAAATGCCTTCACGGTTATAACGTTGAATGTAAATGGATTAAACTCCCCAATTAAAAGATATAGATTCACAGAATAAATGAAGCATCAATATGTTGCATACAAGAGACTCATCTTAGACACAGGGACACAAAGAAACTGAAAGTGAAAGGATGGAAAAAATATTTCATGCAAGCTACAGCCAAAAGAAAGCAGGAGTAGCAATATTGATCTCAGATAAAATAGACTTTAAATGCAGGGATGTTTTGAGAGACAAAGAAGGCCACTACATACTAATAAAAGGGCAATTCAACAAGAAGAAATAACAATCATAAATGTCTATGCACCCAATCAAGGTGCCACAAAATACATGAGAGAAACACTGGCAAAACTAAAGGTAGCAATTGATGCTTCCACAATAATTGTGGGAGACTTCAACACATCACTCTCTCCTGTAGATAGATCAACCAGACAGAAGACCAATAAGGAAATTGAAAACCTAAACAATCTGATAAATGAATTAGATTTAACAGACATATACAGGACATTACATCCCAAATCACCAGGATACACATACTTTTCTAGTGCTCATGGAACTTTCTCCAGAATAGATCATATGCTGGCACATAAAACAAGCCTCAATAAATTTAAAAAGATTGAAATTATTCAAAGCACATTCTCTGACCACAATGGAATACAATTAGAAGTCAATAACCATCAAAGACTTAGAAAATTCACAAATACCTGGAGGTTAAACAACACACTCCTAAACAATCAGTGGGTTAATGAAGAAATAGCTAGAGAAATTGCTAAATATATAGAGATGAATGAAAATGAGAACACAACATACCAAAACCTGATGGATGCAGCAAAAGCAGTGCTAAGAGGGAAATTTATAGCACTAAATGCATATATTACAAAGGAAGAAAGAGCCAAATCAAAGAACTAATGGATCAACTGAAGAAGCTAGAAAATGAACAGCAAACCAATCCTAAACCAAGCAGAAGAAAAGAAATAACAAGGATTAAACCAGAAATAAATGACATAGAGAACAAAAAAACAATAGAGAGGATAAATATCACCAAAAGTTGGTTCCTTGAGAAGATCAACAAGATTGACAAGCCCCTAGCTAGACTGACAAACACAAAACGAGGGAAGACCCATATAAACAAAATAATGAATGAAAAAGGTGACATAACTGCAGATCCTGAAGAAATTAAAAAAATTATAAGAGGATACTATGAACAACTGTATGGCAACAAACTGGATAATGTAGAGGAAATGGACAATTTCCTGGAAACATATGAACAACCTAGACTGACCAGAGAAGAAATAGAAGACCTCAACCAACCCATCACAAGCAAAGAGATCCAATCAGTCATCAAAAATCTTCCCACAAATAAATGCGCAGGGCCAGATGGCTTCACAGGGGAATTCTACCAAACTTTCCAGAAAGAACTGACACCAATCTTACTCAACCTCTTTCAAAACATTGAAGAAAATGGAACACTACCTAACTCATTTTATGAAGCTAACATCAATCTAATACGAAAACCAGGCAAAGATGCTACAAAAAAGGAAAACTACCAGCCAATCTCCCTAATGAATATAGATGCAAAAATCCTCAACAAAATACTTGCAAATCGAATCCAAAGACACATTAAAAAAATCATACACCATGACCAAGTGGGGTTCATTCCAGGCATGCAAGGATGTTTCAACATAAGAAAATCAGTAAATATATTACAACATATTAACAAGTCAAAAGGGAAAAATCAATTGATCATCTCAATAGATGCTGAAAAAGCATTTGACAAAATCCAACATCCCTTTTTGATAAAAACACTTCAAAAGGTAGGAATTGAAGGAAACTTCCTCGACATGATAAAGAGCATATATGAAAAACCCACAGCCAGCATAGTACTCAATGGTAAGAGACTGAAAGCCTTCCCTCTAAGATCAGGAACAAGACAAGGATGCCCGCTGTCACCACTGTTACTCAACATTGTGCTGGAAGTGCTAGCCAGGGCAATCCGGCAAGACAAAGAAATAAAAGGCATCCAAATTGGAAAAGAAGAAGTAAAACTATCATTGTTTGCAGATGATATGATCTTATATCTAGAAAACCCTGAGAAATCAACGATAAACCTACTAGAGCTAATAAACAAATTTAGCGAAGTAGCGGGATACAAGATTAATGCACATAAGTCAGTAATGTTTCTATATGCTAGAAATGAACAAACTGAAGAGACACTCAAGAAAAAGATACCATTTTCAACAGCAACTAGAAAAATCAAGTACCTAGGAATAAACTTAACCAAGGATGTAAAAGACCTATAGAAAGAAAACTACATAAGTCTACTAAAAGAAATAGAAGTGGAACTTAAAAGATGGAAAAATATTCCATGTTCATGGATAGGAAGACTAAATGTCATTAAGATGTCAATTCTACCCAAACTCATGTACAGATTCAATGCAATCCCAATCAAAATTCCAACAACCTACTTTGCAGACTTGGAAAAGCTAGTTATCAAATTGATTTGGAAAGGGAAGATGCCTCGAATTGCTAAAGACACTCTAAAAAGGAAAAATGAACTGGGAGGACTTACACTCCCTGACTTTGAAGCTTATTATAAAGCCACAGTTGCCAAAACAGCATGGTACTGGCACAAAGATAGACATATACATCAATGGAATCGAATTGAGAATTCAGAGATAGACCCTCAGAACTATGGCCGACTGATCTTTGATAAGGCCCCCAAAGTCACTGAACTGAGTCATAATGGTCTTTTCAACAAATGGGGCTGGGAGAGTTGGATATCCATATCCAAAAGAATGAAAGAGGACACCTACCTCACCCCCTACACAAAAATTAACTCAAAATGGATGAAAGATCTCAATATAAAAGAAGGTACCATAAAACTCCTAGAAGATAATGTAGGAAAACATCTTCAAGACCTTGTATTAGGCGGCCACTTCCTAGACTTTACACCCAAGGCACAAGCAACAAAAGAGAAAATAGATAAATGGGAACTCCTCAAGCTTAGAAGTTTCTGCACCTCAAAGGAATTTCTCAAAAAGGTAAAGAGGCAGCCAACTCAATGGGAAAAAATTTTTGGAAACCATGTATCTGACAAAAGACTGATATCTTGCATATATAAAGAAATCCTACAACTCAATGACAATAGTACAGACAGCCCAAGTATAAAATGGGCAAAAGATATGAAAAGGCAGTTCTCTGAGGAGGAAATACAAATGGTCAAGAAACACATGAAAAAATGTTCAGCTTCACTAGCTATTAGAGAGATGCAAATTAAGACCACAATGAGATACCATCTAACACCGATTAGAATGGCTGCCATTAAACAAACAGGAAACTACAAATGCTGGAGGGGATGTGGAGAAATTGGAACTCTTATTCATTGTTGGTGGGACTGTATAATGGTGCAGCCACTCTGGAAGTCAGTCTGGCAGTTACTTAGAAAACTAGATATAGAGTTACCGTTCGATCCAGCGATTGCACTTCTCGGTATATACCCGGAAGGTCGGAAAGCAGTGACACGAACAGATATCTGCACGCCAATGTTCATAGCAGCATTATTCACAATTGCCAAGAGATGGAAACAACCCAAATGTCCTTCAGCACATGAGTGGATAAAGAAAATGTGGTATATACACACAATGGAATACTACACGGCAGTAAGAAGGAACGATCTCGTGAAACATATGACAACATGGATGAACCTTGAAGACATAATGCTGAGCGAAATAAGCCAGGCACAAAAAGAGAAATATTATATGCTACCACTAATGTGAACTTTGAAAAATGTAAAACAAATGGTTTATAATGTAGAATGTAGGGGAACTAGCAATAGAGAGCAATTAAGGAAGGGGGAACAATAATCCAAGAAGAACAGATAAGCTATTTAACGTTCTGGGGATGCCCAGGAATGACTATGGTCTGTTAATTTCTGATGGATATAGTAGGAACAAGTTCACAAACATGTTGCTATATTAGGTAACTTTCTTGGGGTAAAGTAGGAACATGTTGGAAGTTAAGCAGTTATCTCAGGTTAGTTGTCTTTTTCTTACTCCCTTGTTATGGTCTCTTTGAAATGTTCTTTTATTGTATGTTTGTTTTCTTTTTAACTTTTTTTTCATACAGTTGATTTAAAAAAGAAGGGAAAGTTAAAAAAAAAAAAAGAAAAACAAGGAAAAAACGATGTAGTGCCCCCTTGAGGAGCCTGTGGAGAATGCAGGGGTATTCTCCTACCCCACCTCCATGGTTGCTAACATGACCACAGACATAGGGGACTGGTGGTTTGATGGGTTGAGCCCTCTACCATAGGTTTTACCCTTGGGAAAACGGTTGCTGCAAAGGAGAGGCTAGGCCTCCCTATAATTGTGCCTAAGAGCCTCCTCCCGAATGCCTCTTTGTTGCTCAGATGTGGCCCTCTCTCTCTGGCTAAGCCAACTTGAAAGGTGAAATCACTGCCCTCCCCCCTACATGGGATCAGACACCCAGGGAAGTGAATCTCCCTGGCAACGTGGAATATGACTCCCGGGGAGGAATGTAGACCTGGCATCGTGGGACGGAGAACATCTTCTTGACCAAAAGGGGGATGTGAAAGGAAATGAAATAAGCTTCAGTGGCAGAGAGATTCCAAACGGAGCCGAGTGGTCACTCTGGTGGGCACTCTTACGCACACTTTAGACAACCCTTTTTAGGTTCTAAAGAATTGGGGTAGCTGGTGGTGAATACCTGAAACTATCAAACTACAACCCAGAACCCATGAATCTTGAAGACAGTTGTATAAAAATGTAGCTTATGAGGGGTGACAATGGGATTGGGAAAGCCATAAGGACCACACTCCACTTTGTCTAGTTTATGGATGGATGAGTAGAAAAATAGGGGAAGGAAACAAACAGACAAAATTACCCAGTGTTCTTTTTTACTTCAATTGCTCTTTTTCACTCTAATTATTATTCTTGTTATTTTTGTGTGTGTGCTAATGAAGGTGTCAGGGATTGATTTAGGTGATGAATGTACAACTATGTAATGGTACTGTGAACAATCGAAAATGCGATTTGTTTTGTATGACTGCGTGGTATGTGAATATATCTCAATAAAATGAAGATAAAAAACAAAACAAATGAACAAAAAAAACAAAGCGCATTCTCTAATCAAAATGGAATACAACTATAAGTCAATAAACATCAAAGAATTAGAACTTCACAAATATTGTGAGGTTAAACAACACACTCCTAAACAATCAGTGGGTTAAAGAAGAAATTGCAAGAGAAACTGCTAAATATCTACACATGAATGAAAATGAGAGCACAGCAGATCAAAACTTATGGGATGCAGTGAAGGTAGTATTGAGGGGGAAATTTACAGCTCTAAATGCATACACTAAAAAGGAACAAAGCTAAAATCAAGGACTAACGGAACAACTGAAGAACTAGAAAATGTAGAGCAAATCAATCCTAAACCACGTAGAAGAAATGAAATAACAAGATGAATGCAGAAATAAATGATGTAGAGAACAAAAAAAAATAGAATAAATAAAACCAAAAGTTGGTTCTTTGAGAAGATCAGCAAGATTGACAACCCCTTAGCTAGACTGACAAATCAAAAAGAGAAGAGACCCAAACAGACAAAATAATAAATGAGAGAGGGACCATTACTGCAGATCCTGAAGAAATTTTAAAAATCATAAGAGGATACTATGAACAACTCTATACAACAAACTAGATAATTTAGAGGAAAGGACAATTTCCTGGAAACACATGAAAAACCTACACTGACCAGAGAAGAAACAGAAGACCTCAACAAAACAATCACAAGCAAGGAGATCCAATCAGTCATCAGAAAGCTTCCCACAAATAAATGCCCAGGGCCAGATGGCTTCACAGGGGAATTCTACCAAACTTTCCAGAAAGAACTAACAACAATCTTACTTCAACTCTTTCAAAACACTGAAGAAAATGGAACACTACCTAACGTCATTTTATGAAGCTAACATCACTCTATTACGAAAACCAGGTAAAGGTGCCACAAGAAAGGAAAACTATAGGCTAATCTCCCTCATGAATATAGATACAAAAATTCTCAACAAAATACTTCCAAATTGAATCCAAAGACACATTAAAAAAAGTCACACACCATGACAAAGTGTTTTTCATTCCAGACATGCAAGGATGGTTCAACATAAGAAAATCAATCAAAGTAATACAACACATTAACAAATCAAAAGGGAAAAATCAAATGATCATCTCAATAGATGATGAAAAAGCATTTGACAAAATCCAACATCCTTTTCTGATAAAAACACTTGAAAAGGTAGGAATTGAAGGAAACTTCCTCAATATGGTAAACAGCATATATGAAAAACCCACAGCTAGCATAGTACTTGTTCTAGTTTGCTAATGCTTCTGGGATGCAAAACACCAGAAATGGATTGGCTTTTATAAAGGGGGTTTATTTTGTCACAAAGTTACAGTCTTAAGGCCATAAAGTGTCTAAGATAACACATCAACAATCAGATACCTTCACTGGAGGATGGCCAGTGGTATCTGGAAAACCTCTGTTAGCTGGGAAGGCACATGGCTGGCATCTGCTCCAAGTTCTGGTTTCAACATAGCTTTTTCCCAGGACATTCCTGCCTAGGCTTCAACTTCTCTTCAAAATGTCACTCTCAGTTGCTCTTGGGATGTTTGTCCTCCCTTAGCTTCTCTGGAGCAAAAGTCTGCTTTCAAAGGTCATCTCCAAAATGTCTCTGTAAGCTGAAGCTCCTTTCTCAGCTTCCACGCATTCTTCAAAGTGTCCGTTGTGGCTGTAGCAAGCTTGCTCCTTCTGCCTGAGCCCATATAGTGCTCCAGTGAGCCAATCAAGGCCCATGCTGAATGGGTGGGGCCATACCTTTGTGGAAATTATCCAATCAGAGTTATCACCCACAGTTGGGCGGGGCACATTTCCATGGAAACAACCTAATCCAAATGTTCCAACTTAATCCCCACTAACATATCTGCCCCCACAAGATTGTATCAAAGAACATGGCTTTTTCTGGGGCACAGAATATATACAAACCAGTATAGTACTCATGGCAAGAGATTGAAAGCCTGCCCTCTAAGATCAGGAGAAAGACAAAGATGCACGCTGTCACCACTGTTAGTCAACATTGTGCTAGAAGTGCTAGTCAGAGAAATCCAGAAACACAAAGAAATAAAAGGCATTCAAATTGGAAAGGAAGAACTAAACTGTCATTATTTGCAGATGATATGATCTTATATTAGGAAAACCCTGAGAAATCGATGACAGAGCTACTTGAGCTAATAAACAAATGTAGCAAAGTAGCAGGATACAAGATTAATGCACATAAGTCAGTAATGTTCCATACATTGGAAATTACCCAACTGAAGGGACACTCAAGAAAAAGATCCCATTCTAAATAGCAACTAAAAAAAAAAAATAAGGTAACTAGGAACAAACATAACCAAGGATGTAAAAGACTTATACATAGAAAATTACATACCTTTACTAAAAGATATAGAAGGGGACATAAAAAGATGGAAAAATATTTCATGTTCAAGGATAGGAAGACTAAATGTCATTAAGATGTCAATTCTACCCAAACACATTTACAGATTCTATTGAATTCCAATCAAAATTCCAATGACCTACTTTGCAGAATTGTAAAAGCTAGTTATCAAATTTATTTGGAAGGAAAGGATGCCTTGAATTGCTAAAAACATTCTAAAAAATAAAAACAAAGTGGGAGGACTTATACTTCCTGACTTTCAAGCTCACTATAATCTCACAGTAGTCAAAACAGCATGGTATTGATACAAAGATAGACATATTGATTAATGGAACTGAATTGAGAATTCAGAAATAAACCCCCAGATCTACAGTCAACTTATCTTTGATAAGGCCCCCAAAGTCACTGAACTGAGTCATAATGGTCTTTTCAAAAAATGGGGCTGGGAGAACTGGATATCTATATCCAAAAGAATGAAAGAGGACCCCTAACTCACACACTACACAAAAGTTAACTCAAAGTGGATCAAAGACCTCAATATAAGAGATAGCATCATAAAACTCCTAGAAAATAAGGTAAAGAAACATCTTCAAGACCTAGTATTAGGAGGTCGCTTCTTAGACCTTGCACCCAAAGTACAAGCAATGAAAAAAAAATAGATAAATGAGAACTCCTCAAAATTAAAACTTCTGTACTTCAAAGGAATTTGTCAAAAAGGTAAAGAGGCAGCCACCTCAATGGGAAAAAATATTTGGAAACCACGTTTCTGACAAAAGACACATATGTAAAAAAAATCCTACAACTCAATGACAATAGTACAAACAACCCAATTATAAAATGGGCCAAAGATATGAAAAGACATTTCTCTGAAGAGAAAATACAAATGGCTAAAAACCACATGAAAAAATGTTCATCTTCACTAGCTATTAGGGAGATGCAAATGAAGACCAAATGAGATATCATCTCACACCAATTAGAATGGCTGTCATGAAACAAACAGGAAACTTCAAATCCTGGAGAGGATGTGGAGAAATTGGAGCTCTTATTCATTGCTGGTGGGGCTGTATAATGGTACAGCCACTCTGTAGGACAGCCTGGCTCTTCCTTAGAAAACTAGATATCAAGTTACCCTTGGATCCAGCAATTTCACTTCTCAGTATTATACCCAGAAGATCTGAAAGCAGTGACACGAACAGATATCTGCACACTGATGTTCATAGCAGCATTATTCACAATTGCCAAGAGACGGAAACAATTCAGATGTCCTTCAACAGATGAGTGGATAAACAAAATGTGCTATATATACATGATGGAATACCACATGACAGTAAGAAGGAATGATGTCATGAAACATACGACAACATGGATGAACCTTGAAGACATAATGCTGATTGAAATAAGCCAGACACAAAAAGAGAGATATTGTACATTACCACTAATGTGAACTCTGTGGAAAATGTAAAATAAATATTTTATATTGTAGAATGTCTAGAGATAGACAGCAACTAGTGAAGGAGGAACAATAATCTAATAAGAACAGACAAGATATTTAGGGTAATCTCAAGGTTATGGGAATGCTTAGGAATGATTATGGCTTGCAGATTTTCTTGGGTATGGTGGGAACATGTTAGAAGCAATGTAGTTATTTTAGGTTATTTGTTTTTCTTATTCCTTTGTTTTGTTTTGTTTGAATTTTTTAAGTTTGTTGATAAAGTAAAAAAAAAGCTATTGCATTTTAAAAATTTGCTTCAATGTAGTATTTTAGTTTAACCAGTTTTTCTCATGATTTTGTTTGATTATGGTTTGTTAATTTTCCTGGGGTATGGTAGGAACATGATAGAAGCAATGTTAGATTATTTGTTTTTCTTTTTCCTTTGTTTTCTTAGAATTTGTTAAATTTCTTGGGGTATGATGTGGATATTGTGCTGGTTTGGATGTATTATGTCCCCCCAGTTGCCATGCTCTTTGATGCAATCTTGTGGGGGCTGATGTATTTAGTGTTGATTAGATTGTAATTCTTTGAGTGATTCCATGGATAGGGGACCCACCCAACTGTAGGTGAAAACTCTGATTGGAAAATTTCCATGAATGTGTGGCCCCACCCACTCAGCATGGGCCTTGATTAGTTTACTAGAGCATTATATAAGCTCAGACAGAAGAAGCGAGCTTGCCACAGCCAAGAGGGACACTTTGAAGCATGCAGAGGAGTTGAGAGAGGAGCTCCAGATGAGAGACAGTTTGGAGATGGCCACTGAAAGCAGATTTTTACTCTGGAGAAGCTAAGAGAGGAAAAACACCCCAAGAGCAACTAAGAGTGACATTTTTGAGTAACTGCAGCCTAGAGAGGAATATCCTGGGAGAAAGCCATTTTGAAACCAGAACTTGGAGCAGATGCCAGCCACTTGCCTTCCCTGCTAACAGAGGTTTTCCAGATGCCATTGACCATCCTCCAGTGAAGTTACCCGATTGTTGATGTGTTACTTTGGTTACTTATGGCCTTAAGACTTTAACTGTGTAACCAAATAAACCCCCTTTATAAAAGCCAGTACATTTCTGGTGTTTTGCATTCCAGCAGCATTAGCAAACTAGAACAGACATATAGGAAGAAATGCAGTTATTTGTTTTTCTTATTCCTTTTTTCTGTTGTGCTTCAATTGTTTTTTTTTTAATTTTTTGATAAAGTAAAAAAACCTTGGTTTTTTAAAAATTAGCTTCATTATAATTATTTTAGGTTATTTGGTTTTTCTTATACCTTTGATTACAGTTTGTTAATTTTCTTGGGTTTGGTAGGAACACATTGGATGCAAAATATTTATTTTAGGTTACTTGTTTTTCTTAATCCTTTGTTTTGTTTTAAATGTTTGTATTTTGTTTGCTTGTTTGAATTTTTTGATAAATAAATTTTTAAAAATTAAATAAATTAAAAAAAAAACTGTTCTGACTAGAAACTGTAAGGATGAAGACAGAAGGAACTGTGCATTGACATTGTATTTTAGTTGGTCCTTTTGTTTCTCAGGAAGATGTCGGTTAACTATGCCGACAATGTGTTATATGAATACTGCATTGAGAAAACAGTAAATATACGATTACAGATGGAGCCAGTCACCACTCACTGTCAGAGAGAGGAAATTATAGATAAGCAAAAAGGGAATATTAGAAAGAAACTGGTGGTACTGGATTAGACTTGGAGACATCAGTATGAACTCATGTTTATTTTATATATGTACATACAGATAATTAGACATAGAAAACATTTCTAGATTTGTGAATATACATGAGTTTATACACACACACACACACACACACACATACACACATATTCCAGCTTTTTCCACAGAAATGACCTAGAATAACCCCACTAGCTATGAGCAACTGTTGGGTTCTAAATATCATCCTCCAATAAAAGGAACCAGAACTCCTTGGAGATATGGCTGATTTTAGAACCAGGAGAAGGAAAATAAAAGATGATCCTGGAGCAACTTATAGTACCAGAAAGGAAGTGCTAAAAAAAAAGAAAACAAAATCATAAAGTCTGAGGACATGCCAAAGGAACATAGGAGCCAACCTAAAAGTGCTCCCAATGTCCAAAGCTGGAACAATTTGAGCAAACAAATAAGATAGTATTGGAATATAACCCAAAGAAAAAATAAATGTACATGAGTCCATGCTGATATAATGATTGAATAAATCATTAAATGGTGGAAACAAGACAAATCTTCCTTACAGAAGAATTACCCCCTCCAGGAGGGGGAATTTAATAGCTACCTTCCTTCCTACCTGCCGGGGGTTGGGAGAGTGCAATGGCAATCAGGATTTGTGACTCTCTTTCAAAGTACAGTATATGAAAAGAGAACAAAATGCAACTTTACAGTGGAGAGATTTGGCAAACAGCACATTAAACAAGCTTAACATCACTAGTAATGTCATGCGGATATCATGTACCCCTTGATGTGATGGCAGGGCACTTCATCTCTGTGGTAGTCATCCCAAAACCCATAATCCCAATCTAACCATGAGTAAACATAAGACTAACCCAAATTTATGGACAGTATATAGGATAACTGACCTAGTACTCCTCAAGACTATAAAGGTCATGAAAAACAAGGAAAAACAGAAACTGTCACAGATTGAAAGAGACTAAGGAGATGATGACCAAAAGCAATGTGTTATCCTGGATTGGATCTTGGAACAGAAAAAGGATATTAGTGAAAAAACTGATGAAATATGAATAAAGTCTCAATTTAATTAATAGTCATGTAGCAACATGCATATACTCTGGTAATATAAGATTACATTAGGGGAAAACAACTGGGTGAGGTATATACAAGAATTCTCTCCCCTGTGTTTACAACTGTTCTGTAAGTCTAAATTATTCTAAATTATTCCAAAATATTCCAAAGTACAAAGGTTATTTTTTTAAATCTTGAAGAGCTATTTCCTTTGGGTACTATTATTAAAATAAAATGGCCACCTACATTGGGTGTGGCCTGGAGAGACTCCTATGCAAGAAATGACTCTCCAGAAGACAAAATCTATTGACCACAAGGATGAGACCTGTTAAGAAAACAGAACAATTCCTATAAAGATTCAGTTTGAGGAACATATACACTTAGTAATAAACCAGTTTCAATACAGTAGAGACAGCCTATCAGAAATGGATAAGTATATCATAGTATCTAACCTATATCTGTTCTCCAGTTTTTAAGGACTTCCTATGTAATAAGGAGATTAAATATCAACCAATCACTACAACTCCTGACTTAGAAGCCCCTAAATGCCATTATAAGCAGCTATGAGTAGATGGCTACTGAAACTTTCACTCAAATTTTCAGTTTGAGATCACCCTGCCAATGAATAGTTATTCTCTCTCAATAAACCCTTTTAGTGCTTTAATTTATATGTGGTAAATTGTTTCTTTTAAAGTATGTTATAATTAATGTTTACTTTTAAATAGTTTTAGTTCCAATTTGACTTTCTATGTAATCTTCAGTTCCAGCTTATTATTTGCTTTCTGTTGCCCTTTGGTTTTCTGTTTCTCAATTCCAATATTACTGTCTTCTTTTAGACAAAGATAAAATATTTTTCAGACTTCCAGTTTATTTTATCTATTATTTTTAAAGATATAATTTCTGCTTTTACGTGATTGCTCTAGCAATTAAAGATAAATCCTTAACTTTTCACTATCTGCTTAGAGTTAATAATACATCCGCTCACCCCTCTAAACAGGACACAGAATCTTTCAATCCATTTTAGATACATTCATTATATTATTTTAAGAATATGTACATGTATCTCAGTGTGTTTGCTGGTTTGGATGTATTATGTCCCCCAAAATGCCGTTATCTTTGATGCAGTCTTGTGTGGGCAGGAAACATACTGGGGTTGATCGGGTTGGAGACTTTTGATTGGATGTTTCTGTGAAGATGTGATCACTCAATCGAGGGTGAGACCTTTCATTGGACAATTTCCATTGAGGTGTGGCCCCGCCCATTCAGCATGGGCCTTGATTAGTTTACTGGTGCACTATATAAGCTCAGACAGGAGTGAGCTTTCTACAGCCATGAGGGACACTTGGAGGAACACACAGAGAGCTGAGAGCAACTGAGAGTGACATTTTGAAGAGGAGCTGCAGCTAAGAGAAGACAAAACACCCCGAGAGAAACATTTTGGAGAACGCCATTTTGAAACGTAACCTGGGAGCAAGCAGATGACAGCCACGAACCTTCTGAGCTAACAGAGATTTTCCAGACACCAACGGTCATCCTTCAATGAAGGTACCCCCTTTCCTTGGACACTTTATGGCCTTAAGACTATAACTTTGTAACCAAATAAACCCCCTTTATAAAAGCTGATCCATTTTCTGGTGTTTTGCATTCTGGCAGCATTAGCAAACCTGAACACTCAGTTTTCCAACTTTTGGCAAAAATTTAACAGAATTTGTCCTTTTTTTTAAATAAGAGAAGTAGGTTTACAGAAAGATTGATCATGTAGAAAGTATAGAATTCCCATATATGCCCTCCTCACACACATTGTTCACCCTATTATTAATACTTTGCATTAGTGCAGTATCTTTGTTACAACTGATAAAAAATATTATAATTATACTGTTAACTATAGTTGTTCTAGTTTGCTAATGCTGCAGAATGCAAAACACCAGAGATGGACTGGCTTTTATAAAAAGGGGATTTATTTGGCTATACAGTTACAGTCTTAAGGCCATAAAGTGTTCAAGGTAACACATCAGTAATCAGGTACCTTCACTGGAGGATGGCAAATGGCGTCCGGAAAACCTCTGTTAGCTGGGAAGGCACGTGGCTGGCATCTGCTCCAAAGTTCTGGTTTCAAAATGGCTTTCTCCCAGGACATTCCTCTCTAGCAAGCTTGCTCCTCTTCAGAACATTACTCACAGCTGCACTGAGTTCCCTCTCTTTGAGTCAGCTCATTTATATGGCTCCACTGATCAAGGCCCACCCTGAATGGGTGGGGTCACACCTCCATGGGAGTATCCCACCAAAGTCACCACCCACAGCTGGGTGGGGCACATTCCAAGCAAATGTAACCAGCACCAAAACGTCTGTCCCGCAAGACCACAAAGATAATGGCATTTGGGGGACACAATACATTCAAACTGGCACAATAGTCCTTAGTTTACATTAGGTTTAATTGTGTTTTATAATTTTATGATCTTTAAAAATTTTTATTCTGCTAACATATATGCAAACTAAACTTTCCCCTTTTAACAACATCCAAATATACAATTCAATAGTGTTAATTACATCCACAATGTTGGGCTACCATCACCACCATCCATTAAATAAATTTTTCATCACCCCAAACAGAACCTCTATATCAATAAAACATTTCCTACTCCACTCAGATCTATAATAAGCTGGATCCTATTTTCTGACTATATATTTGCATATACTACTTATTTTATATAAGTGAAGTCATACAGTGTTTGTACACTTCTGCCTAGCTTATTTTACTCAACATTATATCTACAAGATCAATAGTACGGTAAAATACATCAAAACTTCATTCATTTTTACAGCTGAATAATATTCCATTGTATGTATATGCTGTATCTATGTACCACATTTTGTTTAAAAATTCATCTATTGATGGACATTTCACCTTTTCCATCTTTAGGCAACTGTGAATAATGTCACTATGAACATGTGTGTACAAATATTTGTACAAATGCCTAGAGTTGGGATGGCCAGGTCATATGGTAATTCTATACTTAATGTTTCGAGGAACTGCCAAACTCTATTCCAGAGCACGTACTTCATTTTATGTTTACACTAGCAATGAACTAGTGTATCTATTTCTCCACATTCTCTCCAACACTTATTTTCAATTTTTCAATAGTAGCCATTATAGTGGGTGTAAAATGGTATCTCATTGAACTTTTAATGTGCATTTCCTTAATGACTAATGATGTAGAGCATCTTTTCATGTACTTATTGACCATTTGTGTATTTCCTTCATGGAAATGTCTATTCCAGGTTTTTTTTTTTTTTTTTTTTTTTTGCCCAAGTTTTTATTGGGTTGCTTGTCTTTTTGGTGTTCAGTTGTAGGAATTTTTATATATTCTGGATATTAAACCCTTACAAGATACAGGGTTTACAAATATTTTCTCCCAAGATGTAGGCTGCATTTTTAGTTTCATGATAAGGTCATATGATGTACAAAAGTTTTTAATTTTGAGTAAGTCCTATTTATCTATTTTTTCTTTTATTGTTCACGCTCTTAAGGTAAGGCCTAAGAAATCCTTCCTGCACATAATGTCCAAACAATACTTCCCCATGTCTTCTTCTAGTTTTATAGTTTTGGTTGCTATATTTAGATCTTTGATGCATTTGATTTAATATTTGTATATGGTGTTAGGTTGGGGTCCACTTTAATTTTTTTGCATATGGATATACATTTTCCCCAGCTCCATTTGTTGAAAAGACTGTTCATTCTCCATTAAGTGTACATGCTACCCTTGTCAAAAAGTAATTAGCTTTTATTTCTGAACTCTCAATTCAATTCCATTGGTTTCTATGTCTGTCCTAGTGCCAGTAAAATGCTGTTTTGATTACTGTAGCTTTGTAAGAGTTTTTTAAATTGGAAAGTATGAGTACTCCAATTTTGTGTGTGTGATCCCTGTTCCAATGTAGAAAAGCATGAATGGCAGTGAACCCCACACTCAAAACAGCAGTGCAAAATGTCACTGGGAAGGTACCTAAGGAGTTTCATAGAATCCATAATGCTCCCTCTCTTTTTATTAAAGCCTCAGTAATCAAGACAGTGTACTATTCACAAAAGTGTAGGCATAAAATAATGGAATGGGAATGAGTTAAATTCTTATATGTATGTTAAATTGATTTTTAATAAAAATATCAACACAATTCCTTGGAAGAAAGGATGGCCTTTTCAAAGAATGGTGCTGGGACACTTGGATATCCACCTGCAATATATGAACTTACTTTATGGTAAGTTTTGAAATCAGTTAGTTTAAGTCTTCCAATTTTGTTTTTTCAAAATTGTTTTGGCTACTCTAAGTTATTTGCATCTCTGCATAAATTTTAGAATTATCCTATCAATTAATACAAAAAACCTACTTGGATTTTGATAGGGACCAACTTGAATTTATAGATCAATTTGGGTAGAATTGCCATCTTGACAATAGTATTTCCATCCTTTTACATGGAATGTTTCTACACTTTTTAATAACTCAAGTTTCTCTCAGCAATGTCTTATAGCTTTACCTGTATGAGTCTTGTGCTTTCTTTGTCAAATTTTACCTAAGTATTTTATTTTATAATGGAATTATTTTCTTAATTTAATTTTCGAATTGATAATTTCTAATATATATTAACAAAATGAAATTTTGAATATTAGCCTTATATCATGCAATTTTCTAAATTCATTTATTATTTCTGGTAGATTTTTTATGAATTTCTTGATGTTTTCTGTATATAGCATCATGTTATCTGAAACAGAATTTTAATTCTTCCTTTCCAATTCTGATACATTTAATATGATTTGTTTGCTTTTTTGTTTGTTTTGTTTGTTTTTGTTTTTTCGGGTTTTTTTTGTTTTTTTAATCTTCATTTTATTGAGATATATTCACATACCACACAGTCATACAAAACAAATCGTACATTTGATTGTTCACAGTACCATTACATAGTTGTACATTCATCACCTAAATCAATCCCTGACACCTTCATTAGCACACACACAAAAATAATAAGAATAATAATTAAAATGAAAACAATTAAAGTAAAAAAGAACACTGGGTACCTTTGTCTGTTTGTTTGTTTCCTTCCCTTATTTTTCTACTCATCCATCCATAAACTAGACAAAGTGGAGTGTGGTCCTTATGGCTTTCCCAATCCCATTGTCACCCCTCATAAGCTACATTTTTATACAACTGTCTTCAAGATTCATGGGTTCTGGGTTGTAGTTTGATAGTTTCAGGTATTCACCACCAGCTACCCCAATTCTTTAGAACCTAAAAAGGGTTGTCTAAAGTGTGCGTAAGAGTGCCCACCAGAGTGACCTCTCGGCTCCGTTTGGAATCTCTCTGCCACTGAAGCTTATTTCATTTCCTTTCACATCCCCCTTTTGGTCAAGAAGATGTTCTCCGTCCCACGATGCCAGGTCTACATTCCTCCCCGGGAGTCATATTCCACGTTGCCAGGGAGATTCACTTCCCTGGGTGTCTGATCCCACGTAGGGGGGAGGGCAGTGATTTCACCTTTCAAGTTGGCTTAGCCAAAGAGAGAGGGCCACATCTGAGCAACAAAGAGGCATTCGGGAGGAGGCTCTTAGGCACAATTATAGGGAGGCCTAGCCTCTCCTTTGCAGCAACTGTCTTCCTAAGGGTAAAACCTATGGTAGAGGGCTCAACCCATCAAACCACCAGTCCCCTATGTCTGTGGTCATGTTAGCAACCATTGAGGTGGGGTAGGCCAATACCCCTGCATTCTCCACAGGCTCCTCAAGGGGGCACTACATATTTTTTTCCTTGTTTTTCTTTTTTTTTTTTTAACTTTCCCTTCTTTTTTAAATCAACTGTATGAAAAAAAATTTAAAAAAAAACAGACAATAAAAGAACATTTCAAAGAGACCATAACAAGGGAGTAAGAAAAAGACAACTAACCTAAGATAACTGCTTTACTTCCAACCTGTTCCTACTTTACCCCAAGAAAGTTACCTAATATAGCAACATTTCTGTGAACTTGTTCCTACTGTATCCATCAGAAATTAACAGACCATAGTCATTCCTGGGCATCCCCAGAACGTTAAATAGCTTATCTGTTCTTCTTGGATTATTGTTCCCCCTTCCTTAATTGCTCTCTATTGCTAGTTCCCCTACATTCTACATTATGAACCATTTGTTTTACATTTTTCAAAGTTCACATTAGTGGTAGCATACAATATTTCTCTTTTCATGCCTGGCTTATTTCACTCAGCATTATGTCTTCAAGGTTCATCCATGTTGTCATATGTTTCATGAGATGGTTCCTTCTTACTGCCGTGTAGTATTCCATTGTGTGTATATACCACATTTTCTTTATCCACTCATCTGTTGAAGGACATTTGGGTTGTTTCCATCTCTTGGCAATTGTGAATAATGCTGTTGTGAACACTGGCGTGCAGATATCTGTTCGTGTCACTGCTTTCCGATCTTCCGGGTATATACCGAGAAGTGCAATCGCTGGATCGAACAGTAACTCTATATCTAGTTTTCTAAGGAACTACCAGGCTGATTTGCACAGTGGCTGAACCATTATACATTATACAATTGAACATTATACAATTCTGATACATTTAATGTGATTTGTTTGCTTTTTGTTTTGTTTGTTCATTGATTTTGCCTTATTGCACTATCTAGAACATCCAGGGCAATGTTAAAATAGAAGTGGCAGATGCAAGGATCTGTGCCTTGTTAGCAATATTAGGGAGAAACAATACATTTCTTCAACATTAAGTATGATGATAGCTTTGGATATTTCATAGTTACCCTTTATCAGATTGAACAAGTTTTCTTTTACACCTAGTTTGTTGAGTCTTTTTAAATCATAAATAAGTGCTGTATTTTGAGTGCTTTTTTGCATATGCTGAGGTAATCATTTGATTTTATTTCTTTATTATATTAAAACTGTGTAGAGAAGAGAGGACCCACAGAAGTTCAGAGAGGAAGCCACTGGAACCAGAGGATGAAAGCAATGTAACCTGGGAGTGAAGGATCAACAGACTCCAGCCATGTGTCTGCCCATGTGACAGAGGTGTCCCAGATGCCAGCAGCTTTTCTTCAGCAAAGGTATCACCCTGTTGATGCCTTAATTGGGACATTTTCATGGCTTAGAACTGTAAATTGTACAGTTAATAAATACCCATTGTAAAAGCCAACCCATTTCTGGTATATTGCATTCTGGCAGCTTTGGAAAACTGAAACACATTTTGTTGCCAAGTACTGGAGTGCTGTGATTTGCAAATACCAGAAATGCTGGAACAGCTTTATAAATGGGTAAAGGGAAGATTCTGGAAGAATTGTGAGAAGCAGGATAGGAAAGGCCTAGATTACTTTGAGGAGACTGTTAGTAGAAATATGGACATGAAAGGTACTTCTGTTGAGGTGTTAGACAGAAATGATGAATGTGTCATTGCAAACTGGAAGAAAAGTTATCCTTGTTTTAAAGTGGCAGAGAATTGGGCAAAATTGAATCCTGGTGTTGGATGGAAGGCAGAATTTGAAAGTGATGAGCTTGGATTTCTAGCTCAGGGAATTTCCAAACTAAACATGGAAAATGCAGTCTGGCTTCTCCTTGCAGCTTATAATAAAACATGAGAGGAAAGGGATACATTGAGAACTGAACTCGGGTACAAAGAAACCAGAAATTGATTGGAAAATTCTGAGCTTCCAGAAAATGAGTCCACAGAGAATAGTGCCCCATGTGAGGATTTAACTTAATATAGAACAAGACATTTCAGTGTGAGTGTGGCCTGGTGATGGAGTTATCCAGAATGGATTTGTGGAAAGTCCTATTGTCTGATGGTTGGGACCTCTGTGTGTTGCACGCAAAACCAACCAATCTGTATAAAGGGAACCACTGCCAGCCTGGATGAAAAGGGACAGAAAAGGTACAGACTGAAGGAAAAATGACTTCAAAGGCAGAGCATGGAAGCCAAAGTCTGGAGCCAAGACACCTAGCAGACCCACACATGCACATCAAAAGGGTTAGTATGCCCTGGAATTTGCAAAGGGTGGTCTTCCTCCCCATTATTCCGGAAGTGTTACCATCCCAGAGCCTTCAGATGCCTCAGGGTTTGAGGAGAGCTTGGCTGTCCCATTGTTCAGGGAGAGTGCTGCCATCCCAAGCTTCAGAGAGGGAGGAGCACATTCCCCAGGGATTGGGGAGAGTCTTGTCCGCACCACACTATTCTGAGAGGGTTGAGCTTGTGCCCCATAGGTGGCAGAATCCAGCAACCACCATGATGTTTGAGGAAGTTGGGACCTAGAGTTTGGCAGTCACCCCAATACTTGAAGAGGGTGGTGTGGAAAACAGAGCCTGAAGTTCCTCCTCTCCTTCCTGCATACTTGAGGTCAGGGTCAGAACACTGTCAAAGCACATCTCCTTAAAATATGCACGGATGTGAGAATGCAGCTGGGGAACTGTTTTTCTTTTATTGTCCTTGAGAATAAGATAAGACCCATTTTGCAGACAGATGTAAACAACTGTGGGAAAATGTCTACATGCACAGTAAAGCATTACTCTACCCTAAAAGCATAATAAATAAGGGTCTTGGAAATGGGACACACACAGTCATCAGACAGGCAGTGTGTCCCCTGCTTCCAGTCTCCAAAAGATATTTTTGTCTCTAATCTTAATTTCTGCATCACCCCTGGCAACAAGTGGCATCCAAAGAGGGGCTTGAATCTCAAAGCAGCTGGTCCGCTCCATTCCGGGGAAGGCTCATTTAATTGACTAAGGTGTGTGATATCAGTGCAGGAACTCAGGTGGAGCAGAGGCCTCACTACTTCTCTAGGTAAGAAGACTCCTGAGCATTTTGTTAAAGTAGGATCACTGTGGGGAATGGAGACAGCATAACCAAGTATCAACCTTATGTCTATCTCCTCCATCAGCTCTTAAAAGCTGGCAGTGCTAAGGGTAATGAATCTCATATTCTAGAGCTCTTTCAAATTGTAGAGAAGTATTGCTCTTGGTTTCCTTCTCTTGGCTCCCTGGAATCCAGTGATTGTGATAAGGTGGGTAAAGAGTTAAAAAAATTGCATATACAGGGTGTCCCTTTGCCAGTCACTATTTGGTCCACTTGGACCTTAATTAAGTCAGTTTTAAAGCCCCTCCTGATGGAGGATGAGGAGGAGAATAATGATAATAGTCTGGCAGACACAGAGGGTGAGGATTCTCTCCCCCTTAAGCCATACTCTCTATCGCCCTCTGCCCCCCCCCACCTCAATTTAAGGAGCTTCCACCACCTCCTCCTGCTCCCCCACCTGTACTGGGAACAAAAACCCCCAGCTATCTTCTATTCAACAAAGCACTTTAAATTTAAAATTTTGAAAACTGGTCAGCTACATCCTTAAGAAGAAATATGAATTAGGAAACAAAATATCAGTCTCATCCTTAATAACCTGGGAGCTAGTTTGTACTGCCCTATGTCCCCTTCAATCATCCATTCAGCCCAGGGCTCTCCCTGAGAAGTCTGAAAAAAGGATGTAATTAAAGAGGAGGAAGATTGGCAGCCTCTGCCTCCTCTGCCTTTGCAGAATGAGCAACACAAAAAACAAATTCCTATTCCTAACAATTCTCAGCATCCTGTAATGGAACAATGTAACACCTATACAGTCCATTAATCCCTGCCAAAAGATTGTTTATTACTGTTTCAGAACACATTAACTAAAGTGTTTTAAATGTCTAGCAGTGATCTAGTAAGTTTGATTTTAATGGTAATAGCATGTTGTATAAAAGGTATAAAGAATGTTTTTCTGATTAGAGGGAAAGAGAAAGTGGCTTAGTTCTAAATAGCTGGTTGTTTAAGAATGTAGGATAAAGCTGGAATGAATACAGAAAGTTGCAAAAAGTTTATGAAGTGGAAAATTTGTGTTTGTAGTCAAGTTTAAGGAATGGATACAAAAAAGCTGTAAAAGGTTTGTGGAAACCATTATGTCTGTGGTCAAAGTTAAAAAATGGTAAAAACTAGTAACTGCTTAACAATAGAAACTCACAACTTAAAAAAAGAAAAAATGTGGTTTTGTAAAACAAAATAGCACTAAATATTCTAACCACCAACTAAAGCAGTAATTAATATTCAGTGTTGTATATATGTGCCTAATAATTCACAAAATATACTCCTGCTGTTTTACTATCAACCTAACTACTCTCTTCCTGCTTCTCCTATCCTGCTTCTGATCATAATTGTATGTTGTAAAATATATGCTTAAAAACAATTTCCAAAATCATTTTAATAACTTTTAATATGAAATATTTTTTAAAATGTGCTTTTATTAAAAGTTTCCTTAGATTATTAAAGTATCATTTCTTAGTAAAAGGCTATAAAAATGTTTTCCTAAGTGATCAATGTAAAAGGCAAAAAATCGGTTTTGTCAAAATAACTGCTCTGCAATTTTGTCATGTGCAGTCAATTATTTCATTTTCTCAAAAAACCCCCGCAAGTCAATTGTGTGTGTGTGTGTGTGTGTGTGTTTTGTGTTATAAAAAATAATTCCTAAAAAGGGGTTCCTCCCAGCAGTGCCCAATTCAAATGGCCATTTTATTTAACTTATTTATTGTCTCATTAAAAATATACATATATAAAAAAATATTTTCTCACTCATAACTTGTTTGTCATTAAATGAGATTTACCACAATCAAATCTATTTGATTATATTATGGATTATAATATAATATAATATAATATAATATAATATAATAGTATTATATTATAAATATGCTTGTCCTACTCTTAACAGAGATAATGTATCTCTCTGAATTCTACTACCTCTAAATATTTATGAATAGATTTCACTGAGGACATACTATATTTAATTATGTCCGTCTGCACATAATAAACACTAAAAAGATATTTTAAGATATATTTTAAAACATTGAATTATTAAAGTAATTATGTAAGTAAAGTGGAAACTATTTTTAAAAATTGTATAAATATAGTCCCGTAAGTATACTGTGAAAATAAAGCCTGGGGAAATATAACCACTTTACTTAGTTATCTTTTAAATTGAAAAGAGTTAAATAAAGAACTTAAACTTTATATATGTGTGTGCGTGTGTGTGTGTGTGTGTGTGTGTGTAATGTCTATCATGCTTCAATGATAGCAGTACTTAGAAAAATATAGGGGAATATAATTCATGCTATTATTAATAGCCTCTGCTTTTAAAAACACTTAACTTACTTTCCTTTTTGTAAGTACTTTTACCAGTCCAAGTCCATTTATCTAAATTAAATTTAATTCACTTGCAATATCCTCAACTCTAAAAATTCTTATTGATGTATTGTGCTCATATTTCTCCTACTTGGTGAAATTATAGATTTAATCTTGTAAATTTAAACTGCAATTAATATCAAAGTGTATAATATATACCAGTTATATTTGAAAGTGTTCATTTAAGGAATGTAATATATAATTTATAATCATGAATACATCAGAAACTTTATAATTCAAGTGAACAAAGTATAAAATTAGTGAAATATAAAGGATCTGCTTCTTTATTCTTTGTATGACCAAATAGTGAGCAATAGAAATAAATTTCCTCAACTATTTCACATTCTTTCTGTTATTCTAATAACAAAGCAATGCTTTGCAAAATGAAGAGTTGAGTTAGGGTAAATATTGAAACACCAAATTTCTTCAACCTACTGGTGTAATCAACTACAGTTTAATAAATATTTTATAAATTAACAGTGATTTATTATGTCACTACAGTAAAATTATTAAGATCTTAATTTGAACTCATTTTGTAAAATGTCATTTCCAATGATCTAAATACGATGCACTTAAATGCTATTCCAAACCTCATCAACTTTACATTTTGTAACAAAACACTAAAACAATATTAACAAAAACAAAAAGGGGGAGATGAGAGTATGGATAAAATCACTCCTGTGGTCCATCTTTCCCGTGTTTTGTCTACCTTAAATTATTTAAATTGCTATGAAAAGCTTGATGGCACTCCTGCGGAAAGACATTTCTTCAGCCCTCCTATTACATCCAAATATATTTTTACTAAAAGTCCTCCTATGTGGTAAAGGACCCTGTGACAGGGCAGTGGACAATAGGAAAATTGTTAACATGGGGGTGAGGTTTCGCTTGTGTCTCTCCAGGTGAAGATCAGCCTCCTATTTAAGTGCCCACATGACACTTGAAACTGTACCATGAGCAGGAAAAAGAGAAAGTTCATGTGGGACGTAGAACCTCCAGTGATGCAGATGGAGGGCCTCTCACTGAAAACGACTCACATTGGACCGACGCCAGCCACCACTGAGGCTTTTCCTCCTACATAGGGACAAATTAAAAATTTGTGCCAACAGGCTGAATGGCTGGTATGGCAAGAGCTCCAGCCGTACACCCCCTCTAATCTGGTGATAGCTTTATTTGCTATTGTAACTACTACTGTAAGTATGTTTCCTTTAGTAGATGCCCATGCTCGTAATTACACTTATTGGGCATATATTCCCAATCCTCTTCTATTACGGCCTGTGAAATGGAATGATCCAGCCCCTCTTATTTATCTCAATGATACAGCATGGCTTCCTGGCCCAGAGGATGACAGGCTACCAGAATATCCTAAAGAGGAAGGCACTCAGTATAATTCTACTTTGGCCGTCTTACATTTACTGCTATGTTTGGGACATGAAAAAGAATGTTTATCTTTTGAGCAACAAGCATAGCTTTCAATAATTCCAAAGGGTGGAAATGTCTCTCATTCTAAGTTATATTTGTTGACAGGTCAGAGTTTTGCATACCAACATAATAGTAGTATAAATGATGGAACCCCACAGCATCCTGTCTGCCAAGCACCAAAGTATTGGTCTCCAGACTTAATGAGAATACATTGGGAAACTTGTCAAGGGACTAATAGTGTGCTACTGCTTAATGGTTCCTATGGAATTGTAGCTGACTGGTCCCCTGAGGGGTTCACAGTGTAGAATTGCAGTAGCCAAAACGAGTCCTGCTCAGCACATGAACAGTTAAAATGGAAAATTCATATGCATAATTTGGCATTCCTTCTAAATGATACTAATAGTATGCAAACAGAAGCCAGAAAACCTATAATATGGCATGGTATGGAAATGGTCCCAGCATGGCCTTTTTAAAATAATTTTGCCCCTCAAACATCTATTTGGAAGATTCCAATGGCTCTACAGTATATTAAAATATGGAATGGAACATATTCCCATAAAAATAATTATACTTTAAACTTCACTGAGTTCAAACACTTCAGTGGGCAAGCTTGTGTTAGAGACCCACATGTATTTTGGATAAGTAATCTCTCTCTTAACATGAGTTCTAAGGAAGTTTCTTGTAATGCTAATGCCACTTGTGCATTATATCTTTGTGCAAATAGAACCTTAAGTAACACCAATCCTACCTTAATTATCTTACAAAGATGAAAGGGCCTCTGGATACAAGTGACTCAGGAAAGGCCCTAGGAATTGTCTCCTGATATGTATATACTATTAACATTACTAAATAAAGTGTTACATAGAGTAAAAAGATTTCTAGGCATCTTAATTGCAATTATTATAGGTTTGATAGCAATAACCACAGCCGCTGCTGTAGCCAGCACTGCGCTTCATCAATCAGTACAGACGACACACTTTGTAGAAACATGGCATGAGAATGCTAGTAAAGCTTGGGGAGAACAGCTGAGAACTGATAAGAATGTTACCCAGCATTTAGTTGACTTAGAAAATACTGTTCTCTTACTTGGAGAAGAAATAGAATATCTAAGGCATAGAATACGATTAAAATGTGATTGGAATATAACCACCTTTTGCATAACTCCACATGAATACAATTCTTTGGCAGTAAGTTGGGATAAAATTAAAAAACATTTAATGGGACATCATGAAAATTTATCTATTGATATTTCTGAGTTGCAAGCTGATGTTCACGCAATTCAACAAGCTAATCTCCAAGTTTTATCCTCATCTAAAATCTTTCACAGCATTGCTGATGGAATACAACAGCTAAATCCTTTACCATGGGTTAAAAGCTTAAGTAGTAAAATGTTAAAAAGTGTCTTTATAATATTAATTTGTCTTTTATGTTTATGTCCAGTCCTCTGATGCACAAGACAAGCAGTCTCTGATTTAACTGAGAAATCTGCAATCCCAGCCATCATGTCTGCAAAAAAAAAAAGGTGGGGGGGAGATGTGGAAAACAGAGCCTGAAGTTTCTCCTCTCCTTCCCACATACTTGAGGTGGGGGCCTGGAAAACTGGGCTCCTGCTGAGACAGAACACTGTCAAAGCACATCTCCTTAAAGTATGCATAGATGTGAGAATGCAGCTGGGGAACTGTTTTTCTGTTATTGACCTTGAGAATAAGACCCATTTTGCAGACAGATGTAAACAACCAAGGGAAAATGTCTACATGCACAGTAAAGCATTACTCTACCCTAAAAGCATAATAAATAAGGGTCTTGGAAATGGGACACACACTCGCCAGACAGGTGGTATGTCCCCTGCTCCCAGTCTCCAAAAGATATTTTTGTCTCTAATCTTAATTTCTGCATCGCCCCTGGCAACAGGGTGGGGCCAAGATCATGGCCATCTCCCCAATGTTTGGAGATGTTGGGGCCCTCATCCCAGTGTTTGCAGAGAGCAGGGCTGATACACAAGTCCCTGGAAAGGATGGGGCTGCTTCTCTCTCAAGCCCCAAGGACAAAATGTCATTCTGTAGATGCCTTTCATACCTGGAAATCTAATGAAGTATGCCCTGCAGGTTTTTGGAACTGTTTGGGATGGGTAACCCTTGTTTTCCTTCCAATTTCACCCTATGAAAATGAGAATGTTCACTCTATGACTGTACCTCCTTTGTATATTGGAAGCAAATAGCTTGTCCTAAGTTTTCCCAGGTCCACAGCCAGAGGGGAATTTTGCCCCAAGACAGACCCATAGCTGTAACTGATTTTGATGAGATTTTGTACTTAATATTGTTACTGTAGTGATTTAAGTCTTTTGTGATATTTTGATGGAACGAACATACTCTGCTTATGGAAAGAATATGTCTTCATGGGGTCCAGAGTGTGGAGTGTGGTGGTTTGGAAGCTTTTATGTACTCCAGAAAAGGGGTGCAGACCTGTTGTAAGTGGGACATTTTGATTAGGTTATTTCAATTGAGATGTAACCCACCCCATTCAACGTGGGTCTTAATCCTCTTACTGGAGTCATTTAAAAGGGGATAAGGGACACACAGATCAAGCCCAGAGAAGTTTAGAGAAAAGCACCAGAGAAGCTAAGAGAGGACCCACAGAAGCTCAGAGAAGAAGCCGCTGGAACCAGAAGCTGAAAGCAATGAAACCTGGGAGTGAAGGACCAGCAGGCTCCAGCCATGTGCCTTCCCATGTGACAGAGGTGTCTCAGATACCAACAGACTTTCTTCAGAGAAGTCAAGGTACATGGACAGCAGAGAAGATGAACAGATCCATGCTGTTGCTTATGAAATCCAGCATCACTTCACTACATTATGCAGAAGAGTTAGATGCAGGTTGGATCTCCGACTGGCTTGAGGGCAGAAGAACTGGCAGTTCACACCTGCCCCCCATCCACCCAGGTGATTGTATGGATCTCCTCACAAGGAAATTCAGGAGCTGTAGGACTTTGTTGGCTCAGCCATGGTGCTCCTTTTCTGGCTGGATTCTTGTTCTGCCCCATGGCCTGCATATTGGATTTGGAGGCTGATTTATTTGACTGTGAGTTACCTTGATCAGCACCAGCTTACTATCCCAAAATCAGAATACCATTTTAATAACAGTAACAATTCTAGGAATTTATCTGACAGAAATCATGTTACAACTGTGTGAAATGTATGTTCCTTGATATTCACAAAAACTTTGTATTAGTGAAAAAAGGCCAATAACTTAAATATCTGTCAGTAGGAGAAAGGTTAAACTGATACAACCAAGCTGTGAAAAAAAAACTGTGCAGAACATCAATTGATTTTAGATGTTAAACCAACCTTGTATTCATGGAATAAATCCCTTTTATATATTCCTTAATTCAGTTTACTAATATTTTAAGTATTATTGTGTCTATATTATCAAGGGATATTAGTCGGTAGTTTTCTTTTCTTGCCATGTTTTTCTTTGGTTTTGGTGTCAAAGTAATATTCATCCCATTGAATAAGTTGGGAAGTGTTCTCTCCTCCTCTACTTCATGAAAGAATTTGTGAAGTACTGTTATTATTCCTTTTGGAAATACTTAATGCAATTCATCAGTGGAGACTCCTGAACTTGGGCTATTCTTAGTGGAATCAATTTTAATAATTTAAGCCATTTACTTGTTAAAGATCTGTCTTAGTTTCCTGACTGCTAAAGCAAATATTCATGCAGTGAATGGGCTTAAACAATGAGAATTTATCAGCCATGGATAGAGGCTAGAAGTCCAAAATCAAGGCATCAGCAAGGCAACCCTTTCTCTCCCAAAATTGACTTCATAGTGGTGGCTGCCAGAGATCCTCGGGCCTTGGCTTTTCTGTCACATGGCAGCGCACATGGCAATATCTTCTTCTTTCTCCTCCAGGTTTGTTGACTTACAGCTTCTTCCCAAGGCCATCTCTCCCTATGTCTGAACTTCATTTTGTGTTTAATGGACACCAGTAATGCAGATTAAAGCCCAACCTGATTCAGTTGGGTCACACATTAACTGAAGTAGCATTTTCAAGAGATCTTATTTACAATGGGTCCACATTACCAGAATACAAACCAAGATTAAGAACATGTCCATGATGGTTTGGAATGCCAAGCACTCTATCTTGGGGCTTGCCCTTATGAAGCTCATTACTGCAAAGGAGAGGCTAAACCTGCTTATAATTGTGCCTAAGATTCTTCCCGAGTACCTCTTTGTTGCTCAGATGTGGCCCTCCCTCTAGCTAAGCCAACTCAGCAGATGAACCCACTGCCTTCCCCCCTACATGGTACCTGACACCCAGGGGTGTAAATCTCCCTGTCAGTGCAGGATATGACTCCTGGGGATGAATCTGGACCCAGTATTGTGGGATTGAGAACATCTTGACCAAAAGGGGGATGCAAAATGAAATGAAATAAAGTTTCATTGGCTGAGAGATTCAAATGGAGTTGAGAGGTCACTCTGGTGGACATTCTTATGCACTATACATATAACACTTATTATGTTTGAATGTATTGGAATAGCTAAATACCTGAAACTATCAAACTCCAACCCAGTAGCCTTGACTCTTGAAGATGATTGTATAACAGTGAAGCTTACAGTGGGTGTGATTGTGAAAACCTTATGGCTGATACTCCCTTTATCCAGTGTATGGATGGATGAGTAGAAAAATAGGACCAAAAACTAAATGAAAAATAGGGTGGGAAGGGGGGATTTGCATGTTCTTTTTTACTTTTATTTTTTATTCTTATTCTTTCTGGTGTTAGGAAAATGTTCAAAAATAGATTGGGGTGATGAATGCACAACTATATGATGGTATTATGAACAGTTGATTGTATGGTATGTGAATATATCTCAATAAAACTGAATTTAATTTAAAAAATAAAACAACCAAAAAACGAACATGTCCAAACTGGGAAACACAATTCAATCTACCACAAGGTCAACTCAAATTTTAAAATTTTTCTTATAAGTATTTATTAATTTGTGACCTTCTAGAGATCTACCCATTTCATCTAAGTTCTCTAATTTTTGGCATATTGTGTTCATAACATTCCCTTATAATCCTTTTAATTTATGTATAGTCAGAACTGGTGCCCCAATTTCATTGCTGATTTTAGTCATCCACATCAGTTCTTTTTTTCTTCAACTGTCCAGCTAAACTTTTGTCAATTTTACTGCTTTTTAGTTTTCGAATAACCAACTTTTCATTTCATGGATTTTCTTTCTTGTTTTTCTGTTTTCTATTTTATTGCCTTCCATTGTAATCTTTATTATTTATTTTCTTTTGTTGCTTTGGACTTAGTTTGCTCTTCTTTTTCAAGTTTCTTTAGGGACAAATGAAGCTACTGACTTCAAACCTTTTTCTTTTCTGATATAGGTGTTTAAAGCTGTAAATTTCTCTCTAAGTATTGCTTTAGCTGGAGCCCATAAATTTTGATACACTGTGTTTTCATTTTTATTTTGTTCAAAATATTTTCTAATTCCCCTTGTGATTTTTTTCCTTTGATCGATCAGTTATTTAGAATGTGTTATTTAATTCCCAGATATTTATGAATTTGCCAGATTACTTTCTGTAGATAATTTCTAATTTATTTCCACCATGGTCAGAGAATATGTTGTATAAGGTTTCAAAGTTTGAATTTATTGAGGATGTTCGAAGTGTGCTTGAAAAGAATATTTGTATTCAGATTTTGTGTGGAATGTTCTATATGTGTCATTTAGGTCAAGTTCATTGATGTTGTTTTTCAGTTCTATATCCTTGCTGATTTTCTGTATAGTTGTTCTATCAATCATTGAGAGCAGTGTATTGAAATCAACCCAGTACAGGTGGAGGAGCAGGAGGAGGTGGTGGAAGCTCCTTAAATTGAGGTGAGGGTGGGCAGAGGGTGATAAAGAGTATGGCTTAAGGAGGAGAGAATCCTCACCCTCTGGCTCTACCAGATTATTATCATTATTCTCCTCCTCATCCTCCAGCAGGAGGGGCTTTAAAACTGACTTAATTAAGGTCCAAGTGGACCAAATAGCGAAGGCCAGGATGAACTCTCCATGTCCAAGAGAAAGAGGCAGCTACAGTGGATGTGTAGCTGGTTTCTCAGGCCTAGAGAAAAGTCCTACCCAAGATGCAGCCTTGAACTCATCACAGGTGTCACAAGAGAGGTGGGAAACAGACTCTTTATCTCTTGGCTTTTACAGAGGATACTGAGGTCCTTGAAGCCTGGGACCACAAGTCACATAATATTAACCAGTGTTCTCTTTTCCTGTTCCATAGCTGCTTGGCAATGAAGAGTCTCATAGGCCTGACAAGATATCTCTTTTTTAGAGGTTGAGCATTCCAGAACCCCAAGGACACATGCCCAAGGATTTTAAAGAATGATATTTATTGATAGTAGTTGTCTACAAGACATCAGCTACCCCTATGATGTGTCACAGTGTCAGTAACTGACTTCTTGGAGAAGAGGAAGCCCAGATGTTGAACTTACTAGGCAAAGAAATTAAATCACCTCTTTAAAATATGCTTAAAGATCTAAGTGAACACATGGTTAGGATGACTCACCAAACAGAGAATATCAACAATGAGGTAGAATTTATTTTTAAAAAATCATCACTTTGTAGCCAAAATGTACAATAATTGAAATGAAACTGTAACTAATGGGGCCACTGGTAGATTTTAACTGGCAGAGGAAAGAACCAGTCTGAGGTGCAGAAAGAAACAGAAACAGAAAGTAACAGAGCATCAAAACCTGTGAGACACCACAAAGCATATGAACACATATAATGTGAGTCCCAGAAGAAGAGAGAAAGGGACAGAAAGAATATTTGCAGGAATCATGTCAGTAATATTCCCAAATTTGATGTGTGACTTTAATGTATATCTCCAAGAAGCACAACAAACTCCAAGTAAGATAACCTCATAGAGGGCCACATCAAGACACATCATAATCAAAATTGCAAAAGCCTAAAACATAGGACCTTTTTTACCATTTTAAAAGATTTTATTAAGATTTATTCACATACCACATCATCCAAAGTATACAATCAATTGTTCACATTACCATCATATAGTTGTTCCCTCATCACCCCAGTCTATTTTTTAACATTATCCTTGTACCAGAAAAAGTGAAAATAAGAATAAATAAGAGTAAAAAATGAACACTCTAATCATCCCCCCTTACCATCCTATTTTTCCTTTAGTTTTTTGCCCCTATTTTTCTATTCATTAATCCATACACTGGATAAAGGGGGGTGTGATCCACAAGGCTTTCACAATCACATTGTCACCCTTTGTAAGCTAAATTGTTATAGAATTGTCTTCAAGCTTCAAGGCTACTTGGTTGTAGCTTGGTAGTTTCAGGTATTTACTACTAGCTAGTCCAATGTATTAAAACCTAAAAAGTTATCTATATTGTGCATAAGAGTGCCCACCAGAGTGACCTCTCGACTCCATGTGGAATCTGTCAGCCAGTGAAACTTTATTTCATTCCACATCCCCCTTTTGCTCAAGAAGATGTTCTCCATTCCATGATGCTGGGTCTAGATTCCTCCCTGGGAGTCATATCCTGCATTGCCGGGGAGATTTACAACCCTGGGTGTCAAATTCCACATACGGGGGAGGGCAGTGATTTCACCTTTCAAGTTGGCTTAGCTAGAGAGAGAGGGCCACATCTGAGCAACAAAGAGGGATTCAGGGGGAGACTCTTAGGCACACTTATAAGCAGGTGTAGCCTCTCCTTTGCAGTAACAGGCTTCTTAAGGGCAAATCCCACGATAGAGGGTGCAGCACATCAAACCACCAGTCCTCAGTGTTTGTGAGAACATCAGCAAACATCCAAGGGAGGAGGCCCAACACCTCTGCATTTTCCCCCAGCTCCTCAGGGGGGGCTCTGCACATTTTTTTCATTTTTTAATTGACTTTATCAAAAAACTAAAAAAAAAAAATACAATAAAAGAACATTTCAAACAAAACCAAAACAAAGGAATAAGAAAAAAAAATCTAAAATAACTACATTACTTCCATAATTTTCCTACCTGACCCAAAGAAAATATACAGACTATAACCCAGCAAAGGAACAAGAAAAACAGATAACCTAAAATAACATTTCTGTGAATTGTTCCTACTAAAACACAGGATCTTGAATGCAGCAAAAGAGAAGTGGCTCTTCCTGTACAGGGATCCTCAACAAGATCAACAAATATTTCTAATGAAAAAGCATGTAGGACAAAAGGCAATGGGATGACATTCAAAATATTGCATGTAAAACACTGTCAACCACGAATTCTATATGTACAGCAAACCTATGCTTTAAAAATGAAAGAAAAATTAAGACAGTAGGTAAACAAAAACAGAGAATTCACTAATATACACGCACTATGATAAATCCTATAAGAAATCCTTCAGGCTGAAATGAAAGGACAACAGACAATAAATCAAACCCACATGAAGAAATAAAAAGCACCAGTTAAGGTAACTACATAAGTAAATACAAAAGACACTATGAATGTGTTATTATTTGTAACTCTTTTCTTCTCCTTTCTAATTTAAAGAACAACTGCATAAAGCAATAATTATAAAACTGTTCATGGATTTCTAATATATAAAAAGTAATTTGTCAATAACAGCATAAACGAGGGAGGAGCTACTAGAGCTATATTGAAGCAAAGTTTTTATATTCTTGAAATTAAGTTGGTATTAAAACAAATATAAGAGGTTTTAGTTACTCCTCCAGGAAAGTAGGTAGAAAGCCAGGATCTGCGTTGAGTGGACATCAGAGAGTAATCCGACTTTCGGCATACTTCATACAACACTCATGAAAACGTCGAACTGCTGAGATCAGCGAAATCTGTAAGTTTTGTGGCCAGGGGACCCGCACCCCTCCCTGCCAGGCTCAGTCCCGTGGGAGGAGGGGCTGTCAGCTCCAGGAAGGAGAAGGGAGAACTGCAGTGGCAGCCCTTATCAGAAACTCATTCTACTGATCCAAACTCCAACCACACACAGACTGAGACCAGACACCAGAGAATCTGAGAGCAGCCAGCCCAGCAGAGAGGAGACAGGCATAGAAAAAAAACAACACGAAAAACTCCAAAATAAAAGCGGAGGATTTTTGGAGTTCTGGTGAACATAGAAAGGGGAAGGGCAGAGCTCAGGACCTGAGGCTCATATGCAAATCCTGAAGAAAAGCTGATCTCTCTGCCCTGTGGACCTTTCCTTAATGGCCCTAATTGCTTTGTCTCTTAGCATTTAAATAACCCATTAGATCTGTGAGAAGGGCCCTTTTTTTTCTTTTTTTTTAAATCCTCTTTTCTTTTTCTAAAACAATTACTCTAAGAAGCCCAATACAGAAAGCCTCAAAGACTTGCAATTTGGGCAGGTCAAGACAAGAGAAGAACTAAGAGAGCTCTGAGACAAAAGGCAATAATCCAGTGGCTGAGAAAATTCAGTAAACACCACGACTTCCCATGAAAAGGGGGGTGTCCGCTCACAGCCATCATCCTGGTGTACAGGAAACACTCCTGCTCATCACCAGCCCCATAGCCCAGAGCTGCCCCAGACAACCCAGTGTGATGGAAGCGCTTCAAATAACAGGCAAACACAACAAAACAGGGCGTGGACATTAGCCTTCCCTGCAAACTCAGCTGATTGTCTCAGAGTTGGGAAGGTGGAGCAGTGTAAATTAACAAAGCCCCATTCAGCCATCATTTCAGCAGACTGGGAGCCTCCCTACACAGCCCAGCAGCCCAGAACTGCCCTGGGGGGATGGCACTCACCTGTGACATAGCACAGTCATCCCTCAACAGAGGACCCAGGATGCACAGCCTGGAAGACGGACCCACTTGCAAGTCTCAGGAGCCATACGCCAATACCAAGGACTTGTGGGTCAGTGGCAGAGACAAACTGTGGCAGGACTGAAATGAAGGATTAGACTATTGCAGCAGCTTTAAAACTCTAGGATCACCAGGGAGATTTGAGTGTTAGAGCCACACTCCCTCCCTGACTGTCCAGAAACATGCCCCATATACAGGGCAGGCAACACCAACTACACACGCAAGCTTGGTACAACAATTGGACCCCACAAGACTCACTCCCCCACTCACCAAAAAGGCTAAGCAGGGGAGAACTGGCTTGAGGAGAACAGGTGGCTCGTGGATGCCACCTGCTGGTTAGTTAGAGAAAGTGTACTCCACGAAGCTGTAGATCTGATAAATTAGAGATAAGGACTTCAATTGGTCTACAAATCCTAAAAGAACCCTATCAACTTCAGCAAATGCCAAGAGGCCAAAAACAACAGAAAATTATAAAGCATATGAAAAAACCAGACGATATGGATAACCCAAGCCCAAGCACCCAAATCAAAAGATCTGAAGAGTCACACCACCTAGAACAACTACTCAAAGAACTAAAGATGAACAATGAGACCATAGTACGGGATACAAAGGATATCAAGGAGACCCTAGAAGAGCATAAAGAAGACATTGCAAGACTCAATAAAAAAATGGATGATCTTATGGAAATTAAAGAAACTGTTGACCAAATTAAAAAGATTCTGGACACTCATAGTACAAGACTAGAGGAAGTTGAACAATGAATCAGTGACCTTGAAGATGACAGAATGGAAAATGAAAGCATAAAAGAAACAATGGGGAAAAAATTGAAAAAATCGAAATGGACCTCAGGGATATGATAGATAATATGAAACGTGCGAATATAAGACTCATTGGTGTTCCAGAAGAGGAAGTAAAGGGTAAAGGTCTAGGAAGAGTATTCAAAGAAATTGTTGGGGAAAACTTCCCAAATCTTCTAAACAACATAAATACACAAATCATAAATGCTCAGCGAACTCCAAATAGAATAAATCCAAATAAACCCACTCCGAGACATATTCTGATCACACTGTCAAACACAGAAGAGAAGGAGCAAGTTCTGAAAGCAGCAAGAGTAAAGCAATTCACCACATACAAAGGAAACAGCATAAGACTAAGTAGTGACTACTCAGCAGCCACCATGCAGGCGAGAAGGCAGTGGCACGATATATTTAAAATTCTGAGTGAGAAAAACTTCCAGCCAAGAATACTTTATCCAGAAAAGCTCTCCTTCAAATTTGAGAGAGAGCTTAAATTTTCAGAGACAAACAAATGCTGAGAGAATTTGCTAACAAGAGATCTGCCCTACTGGAGATACTAAAGGGAGCCCTACAGACAGAGAAACAAAGAAAGGACAGAGAGACTTGGAGAAAGGTTCAGTACTAAAGAGATTAAGTATGGATACAATAAAGGATATTAATAGAGAGAGGGGAAAAATATGACAAACATAAACCAAAGGATAAGATGGCCGATTCAAGAAATGCCTTCACGGTTATAACGTTGAATGTAAATGGATTAAACTCCCCAATTAAAAGATATAGATTCACAGACTGGATCAAAATAAATGAACCATCAATATGTTGCATACAAGAGACTCATCTTAGACACAGGGACACAAAGAAACTGAAAGTGAAAGGATGGAAAAAAATATTTCATGAAAGCTACAGCCAAAAGAAAGCAGGTGTAGCAATATTAATCTCAGATAAAATAGACTTTAAATGCAGGGATGTTTTGAAAGACAAAGAAGGCCACTACATACTAATAAAAGGGGCAATTCAACAAGAAGAAAGAGCAATCATAAATGTCTATGTACCCAATCAAGGTGCCACAAAATACATGAGAGAAACACTGGCAAAACTAAAGGAAGCAATTGATTTTTCCACAATAATTGTGGGAGACCAACACATCACTCTCTCCTATAGATAGATCAACCAGAGAGAAGACCAATAAGGAAATTGAAAACCTAAACAATCTGATAAATGAATAAGATTTAACAGACATATACAGGACATTACATCCCAAATCACCAGGATACACATACTTTTCTAGTGCTCATGGAACTTTCTCCAGAATAGATCATATGCTGGCACATAAAACAAGCCTCAATAAATTTAAAAAGATTGAAATTATTCAAAGCACATTCTCTGACCACAATGGAATACAATTAGAAGTCAATAACCATCAGAGACTTAGAAAATTCACAAATACCTGGAGGTTAAACAACACACTCCTAAACAATCAGTGGGTTAAAGAAGAAATAGCAAGAGAAATTGCTAAATATATAGAGACGAATGAAATGAGAACACAACATACCAAAACCTATGGGATGCAGCAAAAGCAGTGCTAAGGGGGAAATTTATAGCACTAAACGCATATATTAAAAAGGAAGAAAGAGCCAAAATCAAAGAACTAATGGATCAACTGAAGAAGCTAGAAAATGAACAGCAAACCAATCCTAAACCAAGTACAAGAAAAGAAATAACAAGGATTAAAGCAGAAATAAATGACATAGAGAACAAAAAAACAATAGAGAGGATAAATATCACCAAAAGTTGGTTTTTTGAGAAGATCAACAAGATTGACAAGCCCCTAGCTAGTCTGACAAAATCAAAAAGAGAGAAGACCCATATAAACAAAATAATGAATGAAAAAGGTGACATAACTGCAGATCCTGAAGAAATTAAAAAAATTATAAGAGGATACTGTGAACAACTGCATGGCAACAAACTGGATAACGTCGAGGAAATGGACAATTTCCTGGAAACATATGAACAACCTAGACTGACCAGAGAAGAAATAGAAGACCTCAACCAACCCATCACAAGCAAAGAGATCCAATCAGTCATCAAAACTCTTCCCACAAATAAATGCCCATGGCCAGATGGCTTCACAGGGGAATTCTACCAAACTTTCCAGAAAGAACTGACACCAATCTTACTCAAACTCTTTCAAAACATTGAAGAAAATGGAATACTACCTAACTCATTTTATGAAGCTAACATCAATCTAATACCAAAACCAGGCAAAGATGCTACTAAAAAGGAAAACTACCGGCCAATCTCCCTAATGAATATAGATGCAAAAATCCTCAACAAAATACTTGCAAATCGAATCCAAAGACACATTAAAAAAATCATACACCATGACCAAGTGGGGTTCATTCCACGCATGCAAGGATGGTTCAACATAAGAAAATCAATCAATGTATTACAACACATTAACAAGTCAAAAGGGAAAAATCAATTGATCATCTCAATAGATGCTGAAAAAACATTTGACAAAATCCAACATCCCTTTTTGATAAAAACACTTCAAGGTAGGAATTGAAGGAAACTTCCTCAACATGATAAAGAGCATATATGAAAAACCCACAGCCAGCATAGTACTCAATGGTGAGAGACTGAAAGCCTTCCCTCTAAGATCAGGAACAAGACAAGGATGCCCGCTGTCACCACTGTTATTCAACATTGTGCTGGAAGTGCTAGCCAGGGCAATCCGGCAAGACAAAGAAATAAAAGGCATCCAAATTGGAAAAGAAGAAGTAAAACTGTCATTGTTTGCAGATGATATGATCTTATATCTAGAAAACCCTGAGAAATCAACGATAAACCTACTAGAGCTAATAAACAAATTTAGCAAAGTAGCGGGATACAAGATTAATGCACATAAGTCAGTAATGTTTCTATATGCTAGAAATGAACAAACTGAAGAGACTCTCAAGAAAAAAGATACCATTTTCAATAGCAACTAAAAACATCAAGTACCTAGGAATAAACTTAACCAAAGATGTAAAAGACCTATACAAAGAAAACTACATAACTCTACTAAAAGAAATAGAAGGGGACCTTAAAAGATGGAAATATATTCCATGTTCATGGATAGGAAGGCTAAATGTCATTAAGATGTCAATTCTACCCAAACTCATCTACAGATTCAATGCAATGCCAATCAAAATTCCAGCAACCTACTTTGCAGACTTGAAAAAGCTAGTTATCAAATTTATTTGGAAAGGGAAGATGCCTCGAATTGCTAAAGACACTCTAAAATAGAAAAACGAAGTGGGAGGACTTACACTCCCTGACTTTGAAGCTTATTATAAAGCCACAGTTGCTAAAACAGCATGGTATTGGCACAAAGATAGACATATACATCAATGGAATCGAATTGAGAATTCAGAGATAGACCCTCAGATCTATGGCCGACTGATCTTTGATAAGGCCCCCAAAGTCACTGAACTGAGTCATAATGGTCTTTTCAACAAATGGGGCTGAGAGAGTTGGATATCCATATCCAAAAGAATGAAAGAGGACCCCTACCTCACCCCCTACACAAAAATTAACTCAAAATGAACCAAAGATCTCAATATAAAAGAAAGTACCATAAAACTCCTAGAAGATAATGTAGGAAAACATCTTCAAGACCTTGTATTAGGCGGCCACTTCCTAGACTTTACACCCAAAGCACAAGCAACAAAAGAGAAAATAGATAAATGGGAACTCCTCAGGCTTAGAAGTTTCTGCACCTCAAAGGAATTTCTCAAAAAGGTAAAGAGGCAGCCAATTCAATGGGAAAAAATTTTTGGAAACCATGTATCTGACAAAAGACTGATATCTTGCATATATAAAGAAATCCTACAACTCAATGACAATAGTACAGACAGCCCAATTATAAAATGGGCAAAAGATATGAAAAGACAGTTCTCTGAAGAGGAAATACAAATGGCCAAGAAACACATGAAAAAATGTTCAGCTTCACTAGCTATTAAAGAGATGCAAATTAAGACCACAATGAGATACCATCTAATACCAGTTAGAATGGCTGCCATTAAACAAACAGGAAACTACAAATGCTGGGGGGGGTGTGGAGAAATTGGAACTCTTATTCATTGTTGGTGGGACTGTATAATGGTTCAGCCACTCTGGAAGTCAGTCTGGCAGTTCCTTAGAAAACTAGATATAGAGTTACCATTCGATCCAGCGATTGCACTTCTCGGTATATACCCGGGAGATCGGAAAGCAGTGACACGAACAGATATCTGCATACCAATGTTCATAGCAGCATTATTCACAATTGCCAAGACATGGAAACAACCCAAATGTCCTTCAACAGATGAGTGGATAAATAAAATGTGGTATATACACACGATGGAATGCTACGCGGCAGTAAGAAGGAACGATCTCGTGAAACATATGACAACATGGATGAACCTCGAAGACATAATGCTGAGCGAAATAAGCCAGGCACAAAAAGAGAAATATTATATGCTACCAGTAATGTGAACTTTGAAAAATGTAAAACAAATGGTTTATAATGTAGAATGTAGGGGAACTAGCAATAGAGAGCAATTAAGGAAGGGGGAACAATAATCCAAGAAGAACAGATAAGCTATTTAATATTCTGGGGATGCCCAGGAATGACTATGGTCTGTTAATTTCTGATGGATATAGTAGGAACAAGTCCACAGAAATGTTGCTATATTAAGTAACTTTCTTGGGGTAAAGTAGGAACATCTTGGAAGTAAAGCAGTTATCTTAGGTTAGTTGTCTTTTTCTTACTCCCTTGTTATGGTCTCTTTGAAATGTTCTTTTATTGTATGTTTGTTTTCTTTTTAACTTTTTTTTCATACAGTAGATTTAAAAATGAAGGGAAAGTTAAAGAAAAAAAAAAAGAAAAACAAGGAAAAAAAGATGTAGTGCCCCCTTGAGGAGCCTGTGGGGAATGCAGGGGTATTCGCCTACCCCACTTTGATGGTTGCTAACATGACCACAGACATAGGGGACTGGTGGTTTGATGGGTTGAGCCCTCTACCATAGGTTTTACCCTTGGGAAGACGGTTACTGCAAAGGAGAGGCTAGGCCTCCCTATGGTTGTGCCTAAGAGCCTCCTCCCGAATGCCTCTTTGTTGCTCAGATGTGGCCCTCTCTCTCTGGCTAAGCCAACTCTGCAGGTAAACTCACTGCCCTCTCCCCTATGTGGGACATGACTCCCATGGCTGTAAACTTCCCTGGCAATGTGAGACATGACTCATGGGGATGAAATTGGCCCTGGAAACATGGGATTGAGAAAGCTTTCTTGGACCAAAAGGGGAAAGAGAAATGAAACAAAATTAAGTTTCAGTGACTGAGAGATTTCAAATAGAGTCAAGAGGTCATTCTGGAGGTTATTCTTATGCATTATACAGATATCCCTATTTAGTTTTTAGTGTATTGGAATAGCTAGAAGGAAATGCCTGCAACTGTTGAACTGCAACCCAGTAGCCTTGATTCTTACAGATGATTGTATAACTATATAGCTTACACTGTGTAGACCATGTGATGGTGAAAACTTTGTGGCTCCCACTCCCTTTATCCAGTGTATGGACAAATGAATAGAAAATGAGGACAAAAAGTAAATGAATAATAGGGAGGGATTGGGAGTATGGGATGTTTTGGGTGTTCTATTGTACTTTAACTTTTTTCTTATTCTTTTTTGTGTGTGGTAATGAAAATCTTCAAAAATTGACTGTGGTGATGAATGTACAAGTATATAATGGTACTGTGAACAATTGATTGTACAACATGGATGACTGTATTATATGTGAATCTATCTCAATAAAACTGAATTTAAAAAAATCAATCAAGAGAAAAAACCATAAAAAATGAAATCACATTTATATAGAAAAAGATACAAAATGGTAGACGTATCTTGCATTATCAATAATTGCATTAAATATAAATGGACTAAACACTCCAATCAAAATAAGAATGAATAGAGGAAAACATGATTCAATTATATGCTGTCTACAAAGGACACACTTTAGACACAGAGACCCAAGCAGGGTGAAAATAAAAGGATTGATAAAGGTATATCATGCAAACTATGCAAAAGTGAGTTGGGTTGGCTATATTAATTTCAGAAAAAACAGACTTTAAGACAATAACTATATGAAATAAAGAGGTTCAATTTATAATCATAAAAGTTTAAATCTGTCAGGGAAATGTAGCAATTATAAAGATACATGCACCTAACACCACAGCTTGAAAATGCATGAAGCACTTTTTGATAATTGAAGAAGATATAGAAAACTCAACAAAAATAGTTAGACACATTGATACCACTTTCAATAATGGATAGAACAATTATGCAGAAGATCAACAAGGCAATAGAAAACTTGATCAAAATTATAAAGCAACTAGACCTAACAGACATATATAGAACACCATATAGTAGCAGACTATCATTATTCTCTAGCACACATGGAACATTCCCCAGGGTAGGCCAAATGCTAGGCCAAAAAGGAAGTATTAAGAAATTTTAAAATATTGAAATCATACAAAATATGTCCTCTTACCACAATGGAATGAAATTAGGAATCAATAAAAGATTGAAGTTTTAAAATTCAAAAATATTTGGAAATTAACAACTGATAACTGATGGCCAAAGAAGAAATCAAAGGGTAATTAGAAAATATTTTAAGATGAATGAAAATGGAAACATAAGAAACCAATGTTTATGGGATGCAGCTAAGGAAGTACTGGGAATGAAATTTATATTGTAAAAATCTATATAAAAAAGAAGAAATATTTGAAATTAATGACCAAACCTCCATCTTAAGACAAGATAAAGAGTAAACTATACACAAAGCAAGCAAAGGAAAGGCATAATAAATATTAGAGTGAAAATTAATTAAATATAGAAAAGAAAAATAGAGAAAAGGAAATCAAAAGTTGCTTCTTTGAAAAGATCAACTAAATTGACAAAACTGTAGACTGAATAGGAAAAGGAGACTAACTCAAGTTATTGTAAGAGTAATAAGGACAGCATATCACTACTGACCTTACAGAAATAAAAACGGTATATGGAAATAGTATGAACTACTGTATGCTAAAAATTAAAAAACCTAGATGAAGTGAAGAATTTCCTAGAAACATACAAACTATGAAACTAAGTCAGGAATAGAAAATCTGACCAGACCTATAACAAGTAAAGAGAATGAATTAGTTATAATAATTAAAAAAAAAAAAAAAAAAAAACTCATCACATAGAAAAGCCCAGGCCCAAATTGCTTTACTGGTGAAATCTACCAAACATTTAAAGAATGTCACAACTTTTCCAAGAAATGAAACAGGAGAGCATACTTCCTAACTTATTTGATAAGGCCATTATTTCACTGATACCAAATCTAGACAGAGCAATCACAAGAAAGAAAACTACAGACCAATATTTCTTATGCATACAGACAAAAGTATCTTCAAAAGCTTGTTACTGCAAAGGGGAGGGTAAACCTGCTTATAATTGTGCCTAAGAGTCTCCCCCTGAGTGCCTCTTTGTTGCTCAGATATGGCCCTCTCTCTCTAACTAAGCCACCTTGGCAGGTAATCTCACTGCCCTCCCCCCTACATGGGACCTGACTCCCAGGGGTATAAATCTCCCTGGCAATGCAGGATATGACTCCCAGGGATGAATTTGGACCCAGCATCAAGAGACTGAGAACATCTTCTTGACCAAAAGGGGGATGCAAAATGAAACAAAATAAAGCTTCAGTGGCTGAGAGATTTCAAATGGAGTCAAGAGGTCACTCAGGTGGACATTCTTACGCCCTATATAGATAACACTTTTTACGTTTTAATGTATTGAAATAGCTAGAAGTAAATACCTGAAACTACCAAACTCCAACCCAGTAGCCTTGACTCTTGAAGATGATTGTATAACAATGTAGATTACAAGGGGTGACAGTGTGATTGTGAAAACCTTGTAGATTGCAATGCCTTTATTCAGTGTATAGACAGATGAGTAGAAAAATGGGGACAAAATCTAGATGAAAAATAGGGTGGGATGGGGGGATGATTTGGGTGTTCTTTTTTATTTTTATTTTTAATTCTGATTCTGATTCTTTCTGGTATAAGGAAAATGTTCAAAAATAGATTGGGGTGATAAATGTACAGCTATAAGATGGTACTGTGAACAGTTGATTGTACACCATGGATGACTGTATGGTATGTGAATATATCTCAATAAAAATGCATTTGAAAAAAGTATCTTCAAAAAAAATACTAGCAGACTGAATCTAGAATAAATATAAGTGATTATACACCAGGAATAAGTGGATGTATCACAGGAATGTGAGGTTGGTTTAACATATGAAAATCAATCAATGTGATCAACCATATAAATAGAATAAAAGACAAAACCCACCAGATTATCTCAAGAGAGGCAGACAAATAATTTGACAAAAGAGAACACTTAATGAAAAAAAAATGTAAAGAACAGGGAATAAAAAGGAACTTCCACTGTAGCTGCCTTTTTCTCTTGGACATGAAGAGTTCTTCCTGTCCTTCCTCCCCATTTGCGGCCTCCATCTGGCAGTGTGCATGTCCTCAGCTAGAAATAGTCAGTCTGGACAGCTTAGCCTCCACTTATTCTAATCAGGTCCTTTTTCCTCCAGGCAATGGAGCACAAGAATTTTGTGTGGCATGAGACCCATAGCAAGCTACCAGATGCTGCTAAATTTCACTTGGAATTGGCCTGTCCTATGCATTGATTCTGCTACCAAAAGGAGCCCATGCCCCATACCATGGAGACACCAGGTGAAAGCCTGCTAACTATTGCTCCAACGGCAGAAACAGGATATCCACAGGGCTCCCACTTGTCCACAGGGCTCCCACTTATCTTTGAGTGGTTTCCTCTAGTCCTACCCCTAACTGGGAGGAAACTGAGGCCCCACCCCACAACTTTCTGTATCTGACCTGCAGGGCAGCTGCTGGTTCAGTCCTGGATCCTCACTCACCAGGTTCTACACCAAGATCTCGCCCAGTGCCCAGATCTCCTGTAAGGCTTGGAGGAGAATGAAGAAGGCCTAGCTTGGGGCCCAAACCCTTTCCACTTCCTCATAGACTGACACACCTCCACTGCTAGGCCTGAAGGGAAGGAAGCTGGAACCACTTAACGAGTTTTCTCAAACTATTTCCTCACGATGGCAGTAGTGCTCACTTATGGCAATAAGCCTTGTCCTTGTGCACTCTTCTCCCGCCCATCCAGTCTGAAAAAATGCCACCAAAGGACAACAGCACCAGGACATGGCTGCTTTGCATCTTGCCCAGTTTCAGAAAACCTTTCACTCCTTTGGATTTACATCTGATATCAAACCACCTACATTCACCAGGCATCTTGTTCTTTCAGAAATTCAATTTCCACTTGACCAAGTCTATGCAGATCTACTTTTCTTCACTCGGCATTGTATGCCCAGCCTTTTCCCATACCAGAAGTCTAGGGAGGGTATCTCTAGCCTCCAAATCACAAATACAAGTGGTCTTTAACTTGGCTGGCCTCCCAGGCAATCTAGGGCAATCCCTTCCATTGTCTAGCCTTAGGTTTTGAACTGTTGGCAGCTGTTTGGCAGGAGTCATAAGAGGAGGGCCCAGGTAGTTCTCACTATTATGTGTCATATAATGTGTTTGGGACCCCTTCCCTCCATAGGGATTTCATGTAGCTGCCTACTTGTTCAGGACAGATGATAGAAGTCATCAGACCTCCCCAGGGGAGGAAAAAAATATATCATTAACAAAACATTGAAAATTCCCTCCTCTGATCACCGTTGACAACAAATCTCCACACCCTTGTCTCACTAGACCCTGCTGAAACTGTTCGCACACCCCCTTTGTCCTAATCCTTATCAGCCACCCCCTGGCACCCCTGTTTTTGTGGAGTACTAACTTCCATCTTTCCCAGCCCACTGCCATCATGGAACAAATCATCTCCTGTAAGTTCTATTAAAATCATGCCTTATTCCATGCATGGCATGTTCTTGGTCCTAGGGCAAAGCTGGGTTATGACAATTGGTGGGCACAGACAGGGGGATCTAAAAGCTGGTGGCTATAGCAAGCATGAATTCTATACGAAGGGAGAGTCCATTGGGGGAATCCCAAATTGTCCCATATCGTCTACAAGAGGAGAGGTGGCTGCCATCCTAGACAAACTGGGATGGCTGCAAGAGTATGGGGATGCTCTGAAAACTCCAGCAGAGTTGCTAAGTGTTTAGCCACAGACAGCACACAGAGTAGACAGAAGAGAAAGTAAAACTAGAGAGATAAGCACCTTGCCCAGGCTGAAATGAAGGACTCTCTGACTGGTTGCTGCTCTGAGTGGATGATCAGTTAGAGACTTTGGCATGCAAATATGCATTAGTCAAAGGCCATAAATTGCCTTGGGCTTGAGTCCCAATATAATTTTAGCTACTTGGGATACTGTGGGACCTCATAGACCCCTCCTCAGAAGAGGAAGGGGAGGAAGAATGGAAACCTTTTGAATGAAGTAAAAAAAAAAATTGGAAAGATTTTAGTTATGAGCCTATGAGAAAAACATTAATTTTTGTAACACAATCTGGCCTCAGAATGATTTAAAATCAAGAGAGAAATGACCTTATGGAAAGAACACAGTATTAGAATTGTTCAGAAAAAGGGTAGAAATGGGATGAAATGATGTATATTCAACCCTGTATTTGTCCCTCTCAAAAGCATTTCTGTGTTTCTGTTTCTTGTGACTAACTTTCTTTTTGTGTCGTCTGCCTGTTCAATGTATTGTTCTCATGGTCTGCCTGTTTAATGTATATTCTTATACTTCCAGATGGTAACAACAAATTCACAAAAATTCTTAAACAGCTCTATTTGAATTGCTTAAATAAATAAAAACACACACACACACACACACACACACACACACACACACACACACGCATATATACTCTTGGAGTCCCAAAAGAAAAAAGCATTTAAAAAACCCTCTTTGCAATGAGGTTCAAAGCTTTACTTCTATAATTACTATAAATAAACCTGGACATTAAAAGGAAACAGCCCCTGGAATTTCCCCAAGGCAACAGAACACTGCCAGAGGGCTGCCTCTGGAAAAGGCAAAGAACTTTCCCAATTGTCTGGATCACAGCTTTAAGAGAAACAGAGCTAATAATTGTAAACAATTAAAAGTAGGGCATAGAAACTTCCAAATCCCACCACCCTGATTTAAAACTTTTAAATCCAACTTCAACAAGATAAGCCTCTTTCTTGCAGTCTCACTTATCCCTGCCCCCAAGGCCTAAGCACCTAAGGCAGCTATGAGGGAAGGGCTGGGTGCAGAAAGATGGGGGAGGTGAAGTTTAAAATTCTTTTTTTTTTTTCAAACTGGGCCTGGAAATTAGAAATGGTAGGCAGGCATAGAAAAAATGCTGCCTAATAGGACATATTTGTTAGTGCTTTTTTTAAGTAACTCCCTGGGAAAATCATGCCAGCCTGCATTTGCTTTCTCCAGAGGAGGCCCACAATGGACTTTTACTGTGCTTCCCTAAGGCTATGTACATAGCCCGATCGTCTGCCACAATCTCATGGCAAAGTGGAAAAGCCCCACAAGTGTAACTCTATTTCACTACCAGTAACTCTGTAAGATGCAGTTTCCCCGTGCCACAAACGTCAAAGCAACTAATGGCTTTCTTGGGGTTGTTGTGGTATTGGAGACCTTTGTTCTTCACTTAGCCCAAGTGTTAAAAACCTTGTTTTTCTTAAGTAGGAAAGGCTATCCTTGGGAATGGAACCCCTCCCAATAGGCTGTGTTTAAAAAGGCAAAAAGGGCAAAAAGAGATTCTTGGACCACTGTCCTATATAGAGGATTCAACAGCTAAAGTTGCTGCACCTGAGATAGCTGTTTAAATGACAAGAATTGTGGAAAGACATCTGGGATGCCTGCCAATGATGAAAGGTAACTGCTGCCAACAGTTGATGGACATCACTAAAAGTGCCTTTCATGCCATTGTCTTTGGTACGGATAGAACTGAGAATCTTTCCCAATAGAATCTTGTGCCTTGGCCTTTGTTATTCTGGGAAGGGTCTGCTCATTTCCTTTCCATGCCATTTTACCTTTAACTTTGGATTGGCTCTAAATCTGATATCTGTGTCAATGGTTGAACAGTATTAAGCATTAGTAATAGTTGTTTTGTCTCCTGGTTGTCATTGTTTGTGGTGTCCTGACTGAAGCACTGAAATTCAACTAGCCGCCTTTGCCTTAGGCATCCATCCACTGTCCAGGTAGATGGTCCTCTATTAATATACCCAGAAAGAGATAAACACAACATCCTTGAGCCTAAGGAATTCAAGGTTTAAGACCACCCCTGCTGTCACCCACACATCTAGCTTCAAATACAAGGCACTGTCCCTATACATATGGCTGTAATATTCCAAGAAGATGGCCAAGTCAAACTATTCCTCAATAGGGCACAGCCCAGCTCATCTATTTCTAGGTTTTCTCTTTGTATTTACTTTAGCTGAAATAGGTTGGGGAGTTTAGAGGTCATTTTTCTCCTTTGCAGGATACCTGGAGCCCTTGTGGCATCCTTTCCAGAGGGTTTCCAAGGTACTAATGAAAGCAAATGGCACCTATGACCACAGGCCATCCCTGACCTCAACCACGATCAGCCTGACGGAGAGCTAGGCACAGGTGAGAATGTCACAAATGTCAGTTCTCATGGAACAGCATCGTCCCCACAGTAGTTGATGGAAGCTTGCCTTTCAGTGTGATAGACCTGGCTGAGTCTTCAGAGTCTAGGAGAATTCATACTTCAATAGGATCTTGAGCCATTAGAAAGTCACAGCAAAGCATGAGACCAACATTCCTCCCCCTTTTTAAGAATAGAGTGAATAGAGCATCATGAGGAAAGAGACTCCCAGGAAATTTTAGCCACTCTTCATGATTTAGCAACTGTTAGGCATGGAGTCCCCGAAGGGCTCAAAACAAAAATGTGTGGATATCTTCCAAGGTCATTGAGGAATCTCCATCAGGAGCCAAGTGTGGAGCTGGCAGAGAGAATATTAGCTAGTATGAGGTAGATAATGGTTTTCTCAGCCCTAAATAATGTCATTCTCCTCAGGGAAAAGCCAAAAGGACATAAGCCTCCCTCCTGCCCTCTTAGTGAGAGATCAAATGAAAGCAGGGTACTGTCAAGACAAAGGATTTTATCCTGGGCCTGATAATGAACCTGCAAAGCTAGCTAGTGACCTCAGAGAATTTCTCAAGGCTTTCCTCTCCATTCTTGGTTTTCATCCACTTTGAGCCAATCTGTTCTCCTACAAGATGTTTTGGCACATGTTGGCATGTCAGTGTATTACCATTCATTCTACACAGGTCCTTCTTGCTCCAAGCATTTGTGCTCTACACTTTGTTGTGGCTAAGATCCCACTACTGTCTAGAATTACATGGTACCAGGAACTGTCCTGTCCTTTGGGCTATGACACTACTGACACAAGGGATATAATCCCCATAGCACTGAGACAGCCAGCCTACCAAAAACTCCAAAGGGCATGGCCAGGAGGCAAATGCCCCCAAAGCCAACAATTGTCTTCCAGTGGCTTACTCTAGTCCTGCCCTCACTGGGAAGAAACCAAAGCCTGCCCTACAACTTCTTGTTTCTGACCTATCTGGTGGTTGCTGGCTCACTCCTACACCTTCACTAACCAGGTACTACAGTAGGACTCTGCTTTTGCTTTTATTTCCTGGAAGACCTCAGAGGGATAAGTAGGGAGGTCAGGGTTGGGTCCAGGGCCTGCTTAGCCTCCCCAGAGGTGAAACCTTCCTCAACTGTCAAGTCTTACAGACAGGAAACACTCACAGTTTGGAACTTGATCAAACTCTTTCTTCACAATGGCAGTAGTGCTCCAGAAATGGAAACAAGACCAGCCTTCAGGAAAATTTCTCCTGTCCATCCAGTTTCAAAACGTATCACCAGGAGACAAAGACATCAGAAACACAGCTGCCTGGCAACTTGCACAGTTTTAGGAAACCTGCTATCACCATTGTTCCTTTGCTTTTGCTTTCCATCAGAGATCTAAATCACCCACCCTGATCAGGCACCTTCTCTTTCCAAGAATTCAATTTCAATTTTACCTGGTCTTCACAGTATTGCTCTTCACCACTCCAGTACTTTTTCTAAAAGTTGTCAAGTTGTCCTATGGTATCAGGAATCCAGGCCTAAGAGGGCAAAGAAAATGGTTGCACTTAAGGGCCTGGAGAAGAGCAAAGCTAGGCCCCAGGGAAAGCGGTTCTTGACTTGGCTCACACCCCAGGTTCCCTGGGAGTCCTCCTCCATTTTCTGGCCTAGACACCAGGTCTTGTGTGTTGAGTGGGAAGCAACCATTTGGCAGGAGCCTTAAGAAGTTCCAGATAGCTCTCAAGAATGCTTGCCATACAATGCCTCACTTGCAGTGACACATATATTTGAGTATGTATAAATTCCAATTATGTAGGACATAGGATTGTGTCTCATGGTTTTATCATTTAACATTGTAGCATAAGCATTTTCCAATGTCATTAAATGACCTTCAATAACTTCCTATGACTTTGTTGTGCCGGTGTGTCACTGTTTTTCTTTTAAGGATTAGTCTTGTAACATTTTCTTATTAGTAGTTCAGACATGGATGTTGAAAAGAATTCAAAAATAACCACTCAAGACTAAAAGTGCTCGCATAAAACTTTGTTGTAAACACAAATAACCTTTTGCATACTTATTTCTACTGTTACAATATGCACACCATAGTCCTATATTTATGATCATACACAACTATAAATTAACATTTAATTTGAAGTTATTTTTACATCATGTTTTAGATCCAAAATTTCCACTTCTGATTTCTGGGCAGTTTGACATAAAAAAATTTGCAAGACCTGGATTTTAGAAAATAAAACAGTTGCAAAGAACTTCTTGATTGTTCTATTCATTAAAAAAATATTAAGTTCTCATTTAAAATTTTTTTGATTCACACAAACCCTTAATAATAACCAGGGCATAAAATGCCTATAATGCCACTAGTCAGGAATATTTACTTTGAGACTTACCTTACCTAATTTTTACTATGCTGACATATGTGTGTGTGTGGGTGTATTCTAAAATAATGAAGAGACAGTACATATTTATACCTCAGAACTCTAGGGTTTCTTTTCTATCCTTCTCAATTTTTGTCCCAAAATTTTATCATAAAATTTTATCATTAAGAACTGCTGTAAAGAAAGAAAACCAAATTCAATAAATTGAATGGTTGATATTTGCATCTCTTAAATTCAATGACTCAGATGTGTACTCTTAGAAAATTTTCAGATGGATATATATTCATACCCTTTATATGAAATTACAATCTTTCATTAATGTCTCTGTTCATATAAATAAAATGCTTATAGTTTCAATAGAATACAGACCCATATATATGTTGACCAAGAATGGTAAGTTCAAACAGACTCTATAATACTGGCATGACTGTGAATACACAGCTTTTTAAAAATTTTTTATACACATAGATGGATACACACACAAACACATACACATATACTGCTCTTTAAAACTATGTGGGTGAATTCTGTGTGAAGTTTTGCACAGTCTTCAGCATCACTTTATATGGTTTGAATACTTCCATATCAACATATATTTCGAGTGCTTGAAATTTCTTGTATTTTACTCTAGAAGACCTTTGAGAAATTATAAAGTACGAAATAAATCAGTTCTTCTCAATCAGTGAGAAGAACCACTTTTAAAATATCTTTACCATGCATTCTCATTTCTTTCCTATGCATATATAAAATGTACTTTTAGAAAATAATGTTCAAATTAATGTATCTTGAGTGTGAAAACAAATTTTCCTCACTTTTTTATAGTTTAAAGTTTTTCAAATATCTTAATAATTCTTTGGAATACTGACACATTTTTAAATTTTACCTTTTTTTCTAAATATAAATAACATTCTTTATGAAATAAGTTGTTTTTCAAAATTACAAAAAAAGTTATGAAGTGAGGCATCATTATAAATTACAGCATATCTCTTTAATCTCTGCTTTAATAAAGGCAGTTGGACTCTCAGATCTAATTCTGCAGTCGATCAGTTGCAATACGTTGTTTGGTTGCAGTTTACGGAGAAAATACGGCCTAATGCAGATAAGTCGGTGGAGATCTAGTTATTGAGGCAAACTAGACAAAGATAATGCAGGCATCCTAAGAAAGAAGTGAAACAGAGTACAAGATTTGATTCAGGACAGTAGTCAAGGAACTTGTAGGCAGGCTAGTTTGGGACAGAACAGTGGTCAGTCATATTAATACTCCCCCAGATTAGACAATGAACTGAGATAAAGAGGAATGCTGAAAGAATATGACCAAGTCTCCAATTCCTTACTTTCCTTCAACAAAATTTACAGAGCTTTTAAAAAAGAGACTGAAAAATGGATTTGGTTACCAAAAAATCCTTCATGTTTATGGACTGTTGAGGACACACCTTAAGTCCTCAAATAGCCACTCTTGCATAATCTCTTCCCACCAAACATGTGAGTAAACTGGCTTCTAACAAATAATTTGGTAACAAATAATTTTTATTGAGGTAAAATTCATGTAACATAAAATTAAATATTTTAAGTGTACAATTCACTGGTATTTAGTACATTCACAATACTGTTCAACCATCACCTCTATCTAGTTCTGAAACATTTTCATCACCTGAAAAGCAAAACCCATACCCAATAAGCAGTCACTCCCCATTTCCTATTCCACTAGCAACCACAAATCTGCTTTATGACTCTATGGATTCGCCTCCTCTGGATATTTCATATAAAGAAATCACTGAATGTGTGACCTTTTGTCTCTGGCTCCTTTCACTTAGCATTACGCTTTTGAGGTACTTCTATGTTGTAGCATATACCAGTATTTCTTTCCTTTTTATGGCTGAATGGTAGTCCACTGCATGGTTACACCACATTTTGTTTATCCATTCATTTGTTGATGGACAATGGGTTGTTTTCACCTTTTACCTACTATGGAACAGCGCTGCTATGAACATCCATGTATAAGTTTCGTTTGTATCCTCTCATTTTTTTCTATATGTTTTAAGTTTTCCACTTAGTGTTTACCCTGTGGATTACAATTAAACATCTCAAATTTATGAAATGACAACCAGCTTAGTTTCAATAGAATACAAACCCTCAGCCACCTTCTTCTGTTATTGTTTCAAATTATGTCTTTATACATTGTGTGCCCATTAATATTGATGTAGAAATACTTTGTATTCATTGGCCTTTTAAATTATATAGGTACACAATAGGAATTACAAACCAAAAATGTGATACTACTTGCTTTTAGGTTTACCTGTGTGGCTACTTCACCATTGTTATTTATTTGTTTGTATGGTTTTGAGTTACTTCCTAGTGCTCATTCATTTCAGCCTGGAGGACAACTTTTAGCATTTCTTATGGAGAAGATGTACTAGTGATGAACTCTCTGTTTTTGTTTACTCTAGGAATGTCTTAATTTCTCCTTCATTTTTGAAAGACAGTTGCCAGCTATGGAATTCTTGTTGGATAGTTTTTTTTGTCTTTCAGCACTTAAAAAATATGCCATTTCACTCCCTTCTGATGCCACGGTTTCTGAGGAGATAATGGCTATTAATCTTACCGACAATTCTTTATACAATGACAAGTCTCTTCTCTCTTGCTGCTTTCAAAATTCTGTCTTTACATATTTTACCATAATAATGATCAGTGTGGATCTCTTTGAGATTATCCTGCTTTGGGTTTACTGAGATCCAGTGATATGTAGATTTATGTTTTTATCTCAAATTTGGGGAGTTTCAGCCCCTTTTTCTGCAAATATTCTTTCTGACCTCTTCTCTCTTTCCTCCCATCCTACAACTGACCCTTAGGATAGCTTCATTTTTCCTCATTATTGTCTATTTCTGTTCCTTAGACTGGAAAATCTATTGACCTATTTTCAGTTTCACTGATTCTTTCTTCTGCCCACACAAATCTCCTGTTAAAACCCTCTAGTAAATTTTTCATATCAATTATTGTACTTTTCAGCCCCTGTATTTCTGTTTGGTTCCTTTTAATAATATCTATATCTTTATTGATATTCTCTGTTTGGTGACGTATTGGCCTCCTGGTTTTCTTTAGTTCTTTACCCATTGTTTCCTTTAGTTCTTTTAGTGTATTTAAGACAGCCAACTTAAAGTCTTTGTCTTGTAAGTCCAATGCCTGGGCTTCCTCATGGACAGTTTTAATTAATTTATTTTTTTCCGGTGAATGGGTCATAATTTCTTTGCACACTTCCTAATTTTTGTTGAAAACTGGACATTTTTAATATTATAATGTGGAAACTCTGAAAATCAAATTCTTCTCCTTTTCCAGGATTAGTTGTTGGTACTTGTTTTTGGTTGTTGTTGTTTGCCTGTTTAGTGACTTTTCTAAACAAGTTTTGTAAAATCTGTATTCCTTGTCATGTGTGGTCACTGAAGTCTCTATTCTGTTAGCTTAGTGGTCACCTAGTGATTTTACAGAATTTCCTTGCACACCTGGAGACAAAGAAAGAAAAACAAGCTCTCTCCCAGTCTTTGGGAGAAGGAACATCCAAATGCAACTTCAATATCTAGTCAAGCTAATTACAACTCTTCCTTAGCCTTCACTTCCTGCTTGTGCTGAGCCTGAAGGTCAGTGAGTGGTGAAAGGTTAGGGTCTTCTCAGACCTTTGCTGAGCATGTGTCCAGCCTTGGGCATGCACATGCCCTTCTTGAATCCCTGGTATATACTGGAGTTTTTAAAGCCCTTATTCCCCCACATATCTTGTTTCCCAGGCTTTTCCTTACGAGGCCTTTTGGTCTCTTTATTGCATGTCACAACTGTTGTCCCTTGCCCCAGTATGCTGTGGCCAATATTTGTGCTTTTAGGTGCTTTCAACCAACACTGACAAGGAAATCACCCCAGCCTTGGGAATGCTCTGAGTTATGCAAAACATAGGAAAAGTCCTTGCAATGGTCCTTCAGGGCACCACAGGTTGAAATGAACAAACACAATTTTTTGAGATCAATGTCCAAATTGCTCTCTGGCACTAACATCCTACATCAGGAGTGTGGGATGCTGTCCTTACGCCAGGCTGTGGTGGCATGTGGGCAATGTAAAATGCCACAGGGCTCTCTTGCCACAAAGCAGTTGCTTCTTTATTCATCAAGCTTTCCCATGGCTGTCAAAAATTTTTAAATAGATGCTAGATTTCTGTACAAATTGATTTTGATCATTTTTGCCAGTTTATCAGTTGCTTTTCTGAAGGGACTGAGCACTGCAATTCCCTACTTTGCCATTTTTTGGTGACCTCTTTGTCACTTGATTCACATTTCAGAAACAATCATGTTTGTTTTCAATGTATCTGCAATAATAGCCTTGTATGAAGGAAGTGAGGTCACAGGTAATGCCACCTCCAGCAGAACAGGTCTTTTAATATGTGAGTACATTTTCAATCCTCTTCACTGCTTTTGATAGCCATTTGTGCACATTTTCTCCCCTAAGAAGCTCTAAAGTCTGGTTTAACTGGATGGATCCACTTGTCTTCAACACCTCCTAACTTCAGGCAATGGAGCACCAGAATTTTGTGTGGTATGAGACCCACAGCAAGCTACCAGATGTTTCTAAATTTCACTTGGAATTGGCCTGTCTTCTGCATTTATTCTGCTACCAAAAGGAGCCCATGCCCCATATCACAGAGACAGCACATGAAAGCCTGACAACTATTGCTCCAAGGGGCAGAAACAGGATATCCACAGGAGTCTCACTTGTCCACAGGGCTCCTACTTGTCTTTGAGTGGTTTCCTCTAGTCCCGCCCCTAAATGGGAGGAAACTGAGACCCCGCCCCACAATGTCCCATGCCTGACCTGCAGGGCAGCTGCTGGTTCAGTCCTGGATCCTCACTCACCAGGTTCTACACCAAGATCCCACCCAGTGTCCAGATCTCCTGTAAGGCTTGGAGGAGTATGCACAATGCCTAGCTTGGGGCCCAAACCCTTTCCACTTCCTCATAGACCAACACACCTCCACTGCTAGGCCTGAAGGGAAGGAAGCTGGAACCACTTAACGAGTTTTCTTAAACTATTTCCTCATGATTGCAGTAGTGCTCCACTTATGCCAACAGGCCCGGTCCTTGTGCACTCTTCCCCCGTCCATCCAGTCTGAAAAAACACCACCAGAGGACAAAAGCACCAGGACATGGCTGCCTTGCATCTTGCCCAGCTTGAGGAAATCTCACACTGTGGTACTTTTGCTTTGGGTTTCCATATGGAATCAAACTGAGGCCCAAAACATCCATCCTCACCAGGCATTTTGTTCTTTCAGTAATTCAATTTCCATTTGACCAAGTCTATGTAGGTCTACTGTTTTCCACTCAGCATTGCATATCCAGCCTTTTTCAATGTCATCAAATTGTTGGCTTCCGTGGATAAGTTACATGGATCCAGGAAGAAAAGGAAGAAGTAATTACTGAAGCCTGGAGGTGGGCATCTCTAACCTCCAATTCACAAATCCAAAAGGTCTTGATGTGACTTGCCTTCCAGGCAAACTGGGGAGTCCTCCTCCATTTTCTGGCCTTGAAGTATTGACTTGTTGGCAGCCATTTGGCAGGAGCCATAAGAGGAGAACCCAGATAGCTCTCATCCCTTATGAGATGAGAACCCAGATAGCTCTCATCCCTCATCTTATGATGCCCTACTTTGATTGCTACATATACTTAATATGTATAAATTCCAATCAAGTCATTTATAATTTTATCTCATGGTTTCAGCTTTTAACTTGGAAACACATATTATTTTATGCTTCCTATTTAAAAATATTTTATTTCATTTTATTTTATATTTTTAATTCTATCTCTTCTCATTTGAAAAGTAATATTGTCGCTTGCAAGTTCTTCAGAGAATAAGGAAATGTATCATTGATATTAATGACAAATCTAACATAAGAGCCTAGAAATATTTAAACTTGTAAAATAGATTGAGGTCTAATTCATTATTTGTTTATGATGGGCTATTTTTTGGACCACTTCTTCACCCACCTCCCTCCACCAAAAACAAAATTTCAAGGATGAAATACAAAATTCTCTGTAAAACTATCAGAAATTCCACAAAAGAGAAATGAACTGTAGAATTAAAATCTATGGCAGAGAGAGTTAAGGGAAGCTCCAAAGTATCCAGTCTCCTTGCCTTCTGGGTATTTGCTTAGCTGGGCAAAATTGGATTTCAGTTTCAGGGATGCACTGGTGACAAAGAACAGAAGTAAAACCCTAAAGGAATCTATAAGTATTAAAAAATTATGCAGTACTTAAATGTCTTCCTCCATAGAAAACCCCTATTACAGATGGTGTACAGGTTAGTTCTACAACTTTTCAAGCAAAAGATTATTTCAATCCTATAAAAAATCTTTTAGAAGGGACATTAAGATGGGTTACTCTCCAACATATTCTGTGACACTTTTAGAAACATGATATTCAAACCAGACATGGATCATGCCTGAAGAGAAATTGAGAGAACAATTTCATTTATGACTATGGATGTAAAAATTCAAATGAAATATTATCAAACTAAATCCATCATTATATAAATGATAGTAAGCGATGAACAATTTGTATTTATCCTATGAATGCAATGGTATTTTAACTTTGAAAAAGAAATGTAATTTGCCATATTTCCAAATAAAGAGAAATGTATATGGTCATCTCAATAGATGCAGAAAAATCAAAATATTTGGTAAACTCAACATCATTCATGGTGGAAGCTTGGAAGCAACGACTATAAAGGACCCAGACCCAAAAATGACATACCATCACTTCTGCATTGTATTAAGCAAATTAAGTCACGAAGGCAGCCCAAATTCAAGAAATAGACTCTACCTCTTAATGGAAGGAGGGGCAGTCACATTTCAAGAAGTATGGACATAGGGATGGGAAATTTAGAGCATTTTTACACTCAATTTGGTGGGTGCCTACCAAAACACCAACATGAAACATAATGCTTAATGGGGAAACCTGAAAAGAATTTCTTTTACAACTATGAATAATAAAATGGTGCTCAATAATAGCACTTCTATTGAACATTGTACTGAAGGTCCTAGTTGCACAATGAAAAAAATAAAAAAAATTGAAACATTGGGAATAGAAAAGAAAAAATAAAACTGCCATTACTTATATATAGCATGATGGCTTACAAAGAATATACAAAGGAATCTAGGGACAAATCACCATAAATAATGAGAATTTATCAAACTCTCTGAGTATAAAATCAATTTATAAAATTAAACTGTATTTCCATACAGTGACAAAAAATTAGAAAAACTAATTATTTTAAAAGATACCATTTACCATACCCCCAATAACTATAAATTAATTAGTAATAAAAGATGTGCAAAACTTAGCTAGAAAATCTTATAAATTTACTGGAAACATAGTAAAGAAATCTCAAAGAGAGATGCCAAGATCAAGTATAGGAAGATATAATACCATAAAGATATGAATTCTACCTGAATTTATTCATCAATTCAATGCTACTCCATTTTTTCATTTCAAAATATACCTTTTTATGTTTCAGTTCCTTTAGCTTCAAAGTGTATTTGGCTGTTACTGATATTGCCACTGCTGCTTTCCTTCTGTGTGTAGATGTCTGATACTTGTGCAATCCTTAATTTTCAAACTTTTAATAATTACTGGCTTTAAGTGACTTAATTGTAAAAAGCAAAAAGAGTATTTTGATATTGTTTAGCCGACCAATCTGACATTCTCTGTCTCCTGAGGACAGAATTCAGTTAGCTAGCATTTGGTGTAATGAACAAAACACTTACTTTTATTCTTCCCATAAATCTTTTTTTTAACTTGATTTTATTGAAATACATTCACATACCACACAGTCATACAAAACAAATCGAACATTCGATTGTTCACAGTACCATTACATAGTTGTACATTCATCACCTAAATCAATCCCTGACACCTTCATTAGCACACACACAAAAATAACAAGAATAATAATTAAAGTGAAAAAGAGCAATTAAAGTAAAAAGAAACACCGGGTACCTTTGTCTGTTTGTTTGTTTGTTTCCTTCCCCTGCTTTTCTACTCATCCATCCATAAACTAGACAAAGTAGAGTGTGGTCTTTATGGCTTTCCCAATCCCATTGTCACCCCTCATAAGCTACAATTTTATACAATCGTCTTCGAGATTCATGGGTTCTGGGTTGAAGTTTGATAGTTTCAGGTATCCACCACCATCTACCCCAATTCTTTAGAACCTAAAAAGGGTTGTCTAAAGTGTGCGTAAGAGTGCCCACCAGAGCGACCTCTCGGCTCCTTTTGGAATCTCTCTGCCACTGAAGCTTATTTCATTTCCTTTCACATCCCCCTTTTGGTCAAGAAAATGTTCTCCGTCCCACGATGCCAGGTCTACATTCCTCCCGAGGAGTCATATTTCACGTTGCCAGGGAGATTCACTCCCCTGGGTGTCTGATCCCACGTAGGGGGGAGGGCAGTGATTTCACCTTTCAAGTTGGCTTAGCCAGAGAGAGAGGGCCACATCTGAGCAACAAAGAGGCATTCGGGAGGAGGCTCTTAGGCACAATTATAGGGAGCCCTAGCCTCTCCTTTGCAGCAACCGTCTTCCGAAGGGTAAAACCTATGGTAGAGGGCTCAGCGCATCAAACCACCAGTCCCCTATGTCTGTAGTCATGTTAGCAACCATCCAGGTGGGGTAGGCCAATACCCCTGCATTCTCCACAGACTCCTCAAGAGGGCACTACATATTTTTTTCCTTGTTTTTCTTTTTTTTTTTTTTAACTTTCCCTTCTTTTTTAAATCAACTGTATGAAAAAAAAATAAAAAAAAAAACGTACAATAAAAGAAAATTTCAAAGAGACCATACCAAGGGAATAAGACAACTAACCTAAGATAACTGCTTAACTTTCAACCTGTTCCTACTTTACCCCAAGAAAGTTACCTAATATAGCAACATTTCTGTGAACTTGTTCCTACTATAAACATCAGAAATTAACAGACCATAGTCATTCCCGGGCATCCCCAGAACGTTAAATAGCTTATCTGTTCTTCTTGGATTATTGTTCCCCCTTCCTTAATTGCTCTCTATTGCTAGTTCCCCTACATTCTACATTATAAACCATTTGTTTTACATTTTTCAAAGTTCACATTACTGGTAGCATATAATATTTCTCTTTTTTGTGCCTGGCTTATTTCGCTCAGCATTATGTCTTCAAGGTTCATCCATGTTGTCATATGTTTCACGAGATCGTTCCTTCTTACTGCTGTGTAGTATTCCATCGTGTGTATATGCCACATTTTCTTTATCCACTCATCTGCTGAAGGACATTTGGGTTGTTTCCATCTCTTGGCAATTGTGAATAATGCTGCTATGAACATTGGCGTGCAGATATCTGTTCGTGTCACTGCTTTCCGATCTCCCGGGTATATACCGAGAAGTGCAATCGCTGGATCGAACGGTAACTCTATATCTAGTTTTCTAAGGAACTGCCAGACTGACTTCCAGAGTGGCTGAACCATTATACAGTCCCACCAACAATGAATAAGAGTTCCAATTTCTCCACATCCCCTCCAGCATTTGTAGTTTCCTGTTTGTTTAATAGCAGTGATTCTAATTGGTGTGACATGGTATCTCATTGTGGTCTTAATTTGCATCTCTCTAATAGCTGGTGAAGCTGAATATTTTTCCATGTTTCTTGGTCATTTGTAGTTCCTCTTCAGAGAACTGTCTTTTCATATCTTTTGCCCATTTTATAATTGGGCCGCCTGTGCTATTGTCATTGAGTTGTAGGATTTCTTTATATATGCAAGATATCAGTCTTTTGTCAGATACATGGTTTTCAAAATTTTTTTCCCATTGAGTTGGCTGCCTCTTTACCTTTTTGAGAAATTCCTTTGAGGTGCAGAAACTTCTAAGCTTGAGGACTTCCCATTTATCTATTTTTCCTTTTGTTGCTTGTGCTTTGGGTGTAAAGTCTAGGAAGTGGCCGCCTAATACAAGGTCTTGAAGATGTTTTCCTACATTATCTTCTAGGAGTTTTATGGTACTTTCTTTAATATTGAGATCTTTCATCCATTTTGAGTTAATTTTTGTGTAGGGTGTGAGGTAGGGGTCCTCTTTCATTCTTTGGGATATGGATATCCAACTCTCCCAGCCCCATTTGTTGAATAGACCATTATGACTCAGTTCAGTGACTTTGGGAGCCTTATCAAAGATCAGTTGGCCATAGATCTGAGGGTCTACCTCTGAATTCTCAATTTCATTCCATTGATCTATATGTCTATCTTTGTGCCAGTACCATGCTGTTTTGGCAACTGTGGCTTTATAATAAGCTTCAGAGTCAGGGAGTGTAAGTCATCCCACTTCGTTTTTCTTTTTTAGAGTGTCTTTAGCAATTCAAGGCATCTTCCCTTTCCAAACAAATTTGAAAACTAGCTTTTCCAAGCCTGCAAAGTAGGTTGTTGGAATTTTGATTCGGATTGCATTGTATCTATAGATGAGTTTGGGTAGAATTGACATCTTAATGACATTTAGTCTTCCTATCCATGAACATGGAATATATTTCCATCCTTTAAGGTCCCCTTCTATTTCTTTCAGTAGAGTTATGTAGTTTTCTTTCTATAGGTCTTTTACATTTTTGGTTAAGTTTATTCCTAGGTACTTGATTTTTTTAGTTGCTATTGAAAATGGTATCTTTTTCTTGAGTGTCTCTTCAGTTTGTTCATTGCTAGCATATAGAAACATAACCTTGTATCCCACTACTTCGCTAAATTTGTTTATTAGCTCTAGTAGCTGTATCATCGATTTCTCAGGGTTTTCTAGATATAAGATCATATCATCTGTAAACAATGACAGTTTTAACTCTTCCTTTCCAATTTGCATGCCTATTATTTCTTTGTCTTGCCGGATTGCCCTGGCTAGCACCTCCAGCGCAATGTTGAATAACAGTGGTGACAGCAGGCATCCTTGTCTTGTTCCTGATCTTAGAGGGAAGGCTTTCAGTCTCTCACCATTGAGTACTATGCTGGCTGTGGGTTTTTCATATATGCTCTTTATCATATTGAAGAAGTTTCCTTCAATTCCTAACTTTTGAAGTGTTTTTATCAAAAACGGATGTTGGATTTTGTCAAATGCTTTTTCAGCATGTATTGAGATGATTATTTGATTTTTCCCTTTCGAATTGTTAATGTACTGTAATACGTTGATTGATTTTCTTATGCTGAACCATCCTTTCATGACTGGAATGAACCCCACTTGGTCACAGTGTACGATTTTTTTAATGTGTCTTTGGATTCGATTTGGAAGTATTTTGTTGAGGATTTCTGCGTCTATATTCATTAGGGAGATTGGCCGGTAGTTGTACTTTTTGTAGCATCTTTGCCTGGTTTTGGTATTAGATTGATGTTAGCTTCATAAAATGAGTTAGGTAGTGTTCCATTTTCTTCAATGTTTTGAAAGAGTTTGAGTAAGACTGGTGTCAGTTCTTTCTGGAAAGTTTGGTAGAATTCCCCTGTGAAGCCATCTGGCCCTGGGCATTTATTTGTGGGAAGATTTTTGATGACTGATTGGATCTCTTTGCTTGTGATGGGTTGGTTGAGGTCTTCTATTTCTTCTCTGGTCAGTCTAGATTGCTCATATGTTTCCAGGAAATTGTCCATTTCCTCTACATTATCCAGTTTGTTGCCATGCAGTTGTTCATAGTATCCTGTTGTAATTTTTTTAATTTCTTCAGGATCTGTAGTTATGTCACCTTTTTCATTCATTATTTTGTTTATATGGGTCTTGTCTCTTTTTGATTTTGTCAGTCTAGCTAAGGGCTTGTCAATCTTGTTGATCTTCTCAAAGAACCAACTTTTGGTGATATTTATCCTCTCTATTGTTTTTTTGTTCTCTATGTCATTTATTTCTGCTTTAATCCTTGTTATTTCTTTTCTTCTACGTGGTTTAGGCTTGGTTTGCTGTTCATTTTCTAGCTTCTTCAGTTGATCCATTAGTTCTTTGATTTTGGCTCTTTCTTCCTTTGTAATATATGCGTTTAGTGCTAGAAATTTCCCCCTTAGCACTGCTTTTGCTGCATCCCATAGGTTTTGGTATGTTGTGTTCACATTTTCATTTGTCTCTATATATTTAGCAATTTCTCTTGCTATTTCTTCTTTAACCCACTGATTGTTTAGGAATGTGTTGTTTAACCTCCAGGTATTTGTGAATTTTCTAAGCCTCTGATGGTTATTGACTTCTAATTGTATTCCACTGTGGTCAGAGAATGTGCTTTGAATAATTTCAATCTTTTTAAATTTATTGAGGCTTGTTTTATGTCCCAGCATATGATCTATTCTCGAGAAAGTTCCGTGAGCACTAGAAAAGTATGTGTATCCTGGTGATTTGGGATGTAATATCCTGTATATGTCTGTTAAATCTTATTCATTTATCAGATTGTTTAGGTTTTCAATTTCCTTATTGGTCTTCTGTCTGGTTGATCTATCTATAGGAGAGAGTGATGTGTTGAAGTCTCCCACAATTATTGTGGAAAAATCAATTGCTTCCTTTAGTTTTGCCAGTGTTTCTCTCATGTATTTTGTGGCACCTTGATTGGGTACATAGACATTTATGATTGCTCTTTCTTCTTGTTGAATTGCCCCTTTTATTAGTATGTAGTGGCCTTCTTTGTCTCTCAAAACATCCCTGCATTTAAAGTCTATTTTATCTGAGATTAATATTGCTACACCTGCTTTCTTTTGGCTGTAGCTTGCATGAAATATTTTTTTCCATCCTTTCACTTTCAGTTTCTTTGTGTCCCTGTGTCTAAGATGAGTCTCTTGTATGCAACATATTGATGGTTCATTTATTTTGATCCATTCTGTGAATCTATATCTTTTAATTGGGGAGTTTAATCCATTTACATTCAACGTTATAACCGTGAAGGCATTTCTTGAATCAGCCATCTTATCCTTTGGTTTATGTTTTTCATATTTTTCCCCTCTCTCTATTAATATCCTTTATTATACACATACTGAATCTCTTTAGTACTGAACCTTTCTCCAAGTCTCTCTGTCCTTTCTTTGTTTCTCTGTCTGTAGGGCTCCCTTTAGTGTCTCCAGTAGGGCAGGTCTCTTGTTAGCAAATTCTCTCAGCATTTGTTTGTGTGTGAAAAATTTAAGCTCTCCCTCAAATTTGAAGGACAGCTTTGCTGGATAAAGTATTCTTGGTTGGAAGTTTTTCTCACTCAGAATTTTAAATATATCATGCCACTGCCGTCTCACCTCCATGGTGGCTGATGAGTAGTCACTACTTACTCTTATGCTGCCTCCTTTGTACGTGGTGAACTGCTTTTCTCTTGCTGCTTTCAGAACTTGCTGCATCTCTTCCGTGTTTGACAGTGTGATCAGAATATGTCTCGGAGTAGGTTTACTTGGATTTATTCTATTTGGAGTTCGCTGAGCATTTATGATTTGTGTATTTATGTTGTTTAGAAGATTTGGGAAGTTTTCCCCAACAATTTCTTTGAATACTCTTCCTAGACCTTTACCCTTTTCTTCCCCTTCTGGAACACCAATGAGTCTTATATTCGGACGTCTTATATTATCTATGATATCGTGAGGTCCGTTTCGATTTTTTCAATTTTTTCCCCATTCTTTCTTTTATGCTTTCATTTTCCATTCTGTCATCTTCAAGGTCACTGATTCGTTGTTCAACTTCCTCCAGTCTTGTGCTATGAGTGTCCAGAATCTTTTTAATTTGGTCAACAGTTTCTTTAATTTCCATAAGATCATCTATTTTTTTATTTAGTCTTGCAATGTCTTCTTTATGCTCTTCTAGGGTCTTCTTGATATCCTTTGTATCCCGTACTATGGTCTCATTGTTCATCTCTAGTTCTTTGAGTAGCTGCTCTAGGTGCTGTGTCTCTTTGGATCTTTTGATTTGGGTGCTTGGGCTTGGGTTATCCATACTGTCTGGTTTTTTCATATGCTTTAAAATTTTCTGTTGTTTTTGGCCTCTTGGCATTTGCTGAACTTGATAGGGTTCTTTGAGGTTTTGTAGACCAATTGAAGTCCTTATCTCTAATCTATCAGATCTACAGCTTCGTGGAGTACACTTTCTCTAACTAACCAGCAGGTGGCATCCACGAGCCACCTGTTCTCCACAAACCAGTTCGCCCATTTAGCCTTTGTGGTGAGTGGGGGAGTGAGTCTTGTGGGGTCCAACTGGTGTACCAAGCTTGCATGTGTAGTTGGTGTTGCCCACCCTGTATATGGGGCGTGTTTCTGGGCAGTCAGGGAGGGGGTGTGGCTCTAACTATCAAATCTCCCTGGTGATCCTAGAGATTTAAAGCTGCTGCAATAGTCTAATACTTCAGTTCAGTCCTGCCATAGTTTGTTTCTGCCACTGACCCACAAGTCCTTGGTATTGGTGTATGGCTCCTGGGACTTGACAGTGGGCCCCTCTTCCAGGCTGTGCACCCCCTGGTCCTCTGTTGAGGGATGACCGTGCTATGTCACAGGTGAGTGCCATCCCCCCAGAGCGGTTCTGGGCTGCTGGGCTGTGTAGGGAGGCTCCCAGTCTCCTGAAATGATGGCTGAATGGGGCTGTGTTAATTCACACTGCTCCACCTTCCCAACTCTGGGACAATCAGCTGAGGTTGCAGGGAAGGCTAATGTCCACGCCCAGTTTTGTGGTGTGTGCCCGTCATTTGAAGCACTTCCGTCACACTGGGTTGTCTGGGGCAGCTCTGGGCTATGGGGCTGGCAATGGGCAGGAGTGTTTTCTGTCCACCAGATGATGGCTGTGAGCAGACACCCCCTTTTCTTGGGAAGTTGTGGTGTTTAGTGAATTTTCTCAGCCACTGGGTTATTGCCTTTTGTCTCAGAGCTCTCTTAGTTCTGCTCTTGTCTTGACCTGCCCAAATTGCAAGTCTTTGAAGCTTTCTGTATTGGGCTTCTTAGTGTAATTGTTTTAGAAAAAGAAAAAAGGATTAAAACAAAAAAAAAAAGGCCCAACTCAGAGATCTAATGTGTTATTGAAATGCTAATAGACAAAGCAATTACGGACATTAAGGAAAGGTCCACAGGGCAGAGAGATCAGCTTTTCTTCGGGATTTGCATATGAGCCTCAGGGCCTGAGCTCTGCCCTTCCCCTTTCTATGTTCACCAGAACTCCAAAAATCCTCCGCTTTTATTTTGGAGTCTTTCATGCTGTTTTTTCTATGCCTGTCTCCTCTCTGCTGGGCTGGCTGCTCTCAGATTCTCTGGTGTCTGGTCTCAGTCTATCTATGGTTGGAGTTTGGATCAGCAGAATGAGTTTCTGATAAGGGCTGCCACTGCAGTTCTCCCTTCTCCTTCCTGGAGCTGACAGCCCCTCCTCCCACGGGACTGAGCCTGGCAGGGAGGGGTGCATGTCCCCTGGCCGCAAAAACTTACAGATTTCGCTGATCTCAGCATTTCCACGTTTTCATGAGTGTTGTATGAAGTATGCCCAAAGTCAGATTGCTCTGTGGTGTCCAGTCCACGCAGATCCTGGCTTTCTACCTACTTTCCTGGAGGAGTAACTAAAACATACAGCTCACCAGTCCACCATCTTGCCCCCAGTATGTCCCCATAAATCTTTATGTTTATTATTTATTTTTCCATTTCTTGTTATTGATATCCTAATCAAGCTGCTGAAAATTCCTTTTTGCCAACTAATTTCCATTAATGATTACTTTCATTTCTCTGTGCTTATAAAAAAGGCACATATTTCTTTGATATCACTTGAAACAAAATGCTGTAATGTCCCTGTTCCAAGGAACATTGTTTCTCAGATAAGATTCTCGATTACTGCCTCAACACTACCCCAGGTTGTGGTGGTAAAATGTTTATCATTAAAATGTTTATCTCATTCCATCCACTTGCATTTTTCCCACTCCAAAAGCTTTTGCCAGAATTGTTTAATATTTTTAGTTCTATGCTCTTAGTGGAATTTCTCTTGCAGTATGCTTCTTGAGTTTTAACTATTTATTTAATACTTATCTTATTCTTTTACAGAGTCTGTTCTTATAATTCAGATTTACTATTTTTACTCTGGGTAATCAATCTTCACCCACTTAAGGTCTCTATTCTGGAGTACTTTTTAGCTAAATAGTTTTTTCGACTATTGTCCTTATATGGGGTACATAGGTGTTTTAGTTGGCTGTAAAAAAAATTTATTGTCTCTCAGTTTTGGAAGCTAGAAGCTTGAAATCTATAGGGGAGAATTTTTCCTTGCTTCTTCCTAGCTTCTGATGGTTTGCCTACAATCCTTGGGCTTTAATCTAGGCCTTAGTTATCACAAGAAAGGAACCTTAGGTGGACAGAAGACTTTGTGTTGTATTCCCCTTCTCTCAATAGTCTATAGATGCTATTACACTGTTTTGTTTTCCAGTGTTGCAGATGAGAAGTCAAAATGCAGTCTCATTTCCTTTTCTTTTCATAGGTAATTTTCATTTTTTTCTTGGAGGTTATAAGATTACTTTTTAATAATTCTAGTATTTTACCAGCATGTGCATAACTCAGGTCTTTGCTCCATTCTAGACCTTAGTGAGAACTTAAAATCTGAAAATCCAGGCCTCGTACAGCTGTGGGAAATTTTCAAATGTAAATTTTGCCTCATTTATTCTGTTTTTTTCATTTTTCTTTTTTCTTCTATAACACCTTTCAATCTGTCAGGACTGTGATATATCAGGACTATGATATATATCTCTAACGCTATTAAACTTTACCTCATTTTTTCCATTGCTTTATATTTTCCTTTGCCTTATTTCATATGGTAAATTGTTGTAGCCTCTTATTTGACGTAAGTTGATCTCCCTTTCAAATCATCAACCCAGTGGTGTAGTTTTTTTTAGCTAAATAAAGTCTTTTGTGATGCATCTGAACTTAAATAATTTCATATTTGTTTTTGTTAATTCAAGCTGCCACCTTTCTCACTTAGCAACTCTATTTACTGTGTTGGAGTTCTGTTTGTTTTGAGCTATCTTCCTATTTAAGGTTTCTAGACCTTTTTAAGTGGGCTGTAATTTATCTTTTTGGATTCACTCAGTATCAAGTGGCTTGACTCTAATAAGTGGTGGAGTATAAAGTGTTTACCTGTGTGGGCTCCTGGAATACCAAGAACAGCTAAAATTATTGAGCACTTACCATCTATCAGGGAATAGTCTATGGATCTTGATAAGGATTCCTGCATTTATTCTTAACAACATCACTCTGAGCTAGGTACTATGATTTTTGCTAATTAATATGTGAGGAAAGGTGGCACAGAAAGTTTAAAAATCTTGCCCATGGTCACAGAACTATTAATAGCTAGAGGCAAATTTTAAAATCAGACTTGTCAGGCTTCAGTGCCATACTCTTGGGCACTAGGGAGGCAAGCTGTGAGACCACTTCTGAGGCACTTTGAGGAAGCTTCCTAGCTTTTCCTGGTTTTCTGGCATTTTCCAAGCCTCAGAAGCAGGAAGAAATCAAGGTGAGAAATCCAGTTATTTCTTTGTTTTTTGGCATTCACAAACAACAAGGCAAAAATAAATCAGACTCTGTTGACCTTCAAATTATTTCTCAAGTCAAGCTCTTTCCACAATCTGCTACTTTTCACTCCAAGTCTTGAAACTTCCCAAGCTGATCTTCAGGTAACTTAAGCAGCCCAAGGAGAAATTCCCATCAAGGCCCCACGTATATTCAGCTACCTGTATGTACAAGGACCCTTTGGCTTAGGCAAAACAGATGAATTAGAGTTGGGAGTAAAGAAGTATGCAGCCATGTTTAGGTCCCAGTCTTCCATTGATCGTTGTTTAATTGACAAGGGTACATGAGTACTGCTATTATTCCTGTATTTTTCAGCATACCATTATGGTATTCATTGTGGCTATTTACCAAATAGTTCCAGATCTCCTCTTGGATACTCTTAGGATTAGTGATATTTGGCCATGGGATAAAACCAGCCCATTGTAAATCCACAGGGAAGGATCAAATAAAATAAATACCCCTGCCTTCCTCTGAAATCCTGCCAGAAGCCCCCCATGGCAGAACATACCTAGGACACACAGGGCAAAAGAGACAGATTAGGTAGTCCATACAAGCCAGCCATTTGAGGGAAAGAGAAGTGAAGAAAAAGGAAAAATTGATAAAGAGAGGCAAATAAAGACTGCCAGCAGAGAAAAAATTCCAACCTGCAGTATGATCCAAGTTGTGTTTAAAGAAAAATACTTACGGGTTACAGGAATATTATGGGTCGCTTTGATTGCACTTATTTGAATTCTATATTAACTAAATATTCTATATTGAGGAAAGTTTATTTTTTATAAAGAGAAAAACAGCTACTTTCATGTTTTAAAATCATACTTTGAGACAACTAAAGTATAGTTTCAAGATATTCATGATCTAAATGGCAAAAGTATAAAATGAAAAATATTTGTTTTTCTTACTCCTTTGTTTGAAATGTTTTTTAATTTTTTGATAAAGTTTAAAAATATATATATATATGCAAGAAAATGCCCAATTTTTGTAAACATGTATGTTTATATGTAATTAAAACTGTATCACTATATGTAGTTAAATTTAAAACACGGCTAAGGAAAGCATAAAGATGTGATCAGTGTTTGTCTGAAGGCTATTGAATTAAAAAAAATAGGGTGAACAATCCCCTTGGGAAGTCACAGTTTATGGCAATTATCTGCCTTTGACTATCACTTAATTAGGGTGCTCTGGTTATGTTCTCCACTCTGCTGCCCAACTCTATACAAAATGCACTATTTCTATAATCATATAAAGCATTAATGCTTTTCCCAAAATGAAAATATGAATCTATGAGGCCTAAAATAAAGTTTAAAGATATAAGAAAAAAGTCACATGAAAATGTAGAAGTTTAACATATTAGTTTAAAACCTATGTAGAGCTTGACTTGAATGTCTTTAAATGAGAATAAATATGAATATTTATTGTGAGCATTATATTTGAGCAACTGAAAAATTTACACTCAACCATATGAAATGACATTTAAAAGCAGGGCTGCCATTTGATTACTTTCTAAAATATATAAGCTAGAAAATGGAGGACTCCCCAGGAACCTGGGATATGAGCTAGGCAAAGGGCCATAAGATCTGAAGTCTACAGAGGGCCTCCTCTGGGCCTTGAGAATCCAGCAACTTCTCTTCTTCAGGCCTGGAACCCTGAGACTTGATTCAGAGAACTGGAAAATTTGGAAAATTCTAGAGATCTAATAAGAAGAGCAGATCTGTGAAACCTGGGTCTATTAGAAATGAAATTCTTGAAAAGATCCCAGATGAATATGGAGTGGCTTAGGCCTCCGGTGATTTCAGCTGGAAACCAGGAGCAAAAATTCAACAATGCTTAAAGATTTCCTCAAACCCGGCAAGACGCAAGGTAGCCATGTTTCCTGGCACCTTACTCTCTTGGATGTTTTTTTCAGACTGGATGGGCGGGAGTAAAGGGCCTGGGTGCTGGGCTAGTTGGCTTTTCTGGAGCAATACTGCCACCAAGCGGAAAAAGTTTAACAATATCCAAAGCTGTTAGTGCGAATTCCCAAGAAGCCTAGCTGTCGAGAATGGTCTGGCCGGCGAGGAGGCTGAGTGGGTCCTGACCCCAAGCTAGGCCTCCTTCATATTAAATCGGAGGCCTTCCAGGAGCTCTGTGCAAAGGCAGGATCCTGGTGAGAAAGGGGAATGCAGGGAAGGGCTGTAGTCGGTCTTTGTTTCCTCCCGCTGTGGGCGGGTCTAGAGGAAACTACTCAGCCTATGCAGGGCTTCTGGGCATTTGTCTTCTGACCCCACCCCTTTGGAGAATGAGTTAGTCTGGCTGGTACAAGGCGTCCCTGCATTCTGGGACTGGGCCCCCTGTGGCAGGGTGCCAGAGCCCCGGGTAGGGGGTTGGGGTAGGGGGAATCTCAATTCCAAGTGACATCTTAACAGCAGCCAGTGTGCTTTCTATGGGTCTCAGGGACACCCAAAGGTCTGGTGCCCCATCACTTGGAGCAAGAAGGGCCTGAGGAGGAGTACATATCACCTTGCAAGTTGATAAACTCCAGAACATGAGTAGGAGTGCAGATGTGCACAACAGGATGGGAAAAACAATGGAGAAGAAAGTCTGAAGGAATTTTCTAAGCCCAAGAGCTAGTGGCTTTGCAGCTGTTTTCTAGGGTCTAGTATTGAAGCCCTATCCACTTAGAGGGATCTGCTCCCATCTCAGCTCTCTTCGGGGACAGAACAGGGTTCTTTAGCAGTTGGCTCTCCCCAAAGGAAGATGAGACCCTTGAGGCAAGTAATCATGAATGCCCCATACAAGCAAGTATTATTCTCTATGCCTGATTCTTAGCTTTTTATTGATGAAGATTCATTGTAGGCCTGAGAAGATATCCTCCTTTGGGAACTGAATACATCAGGACCCTCAAAACACTTGTCTTTTTTGGTGTCACTCTTCTGGACCCAGATGGTCTCAGTATCTGACTTCTTAAAGGAAAGGCATCCTGTATTTTGACTTTTTTTTCTGCTCTCCCTTCTTACTGTATTGAATCTATTGTATTTGCCTATTTGTCTGCGGGGGGGGGGGAGACTGAGAGAGAGAACTCCCATGGGGTTGTTGGTATGACTTTAGACTTCCACATTATGAGGATCTCCTTGGGTTTGACTTTTTTCCTTCTATCATACTTTTCCCAGGCCTTATAGCATGACGTCATTTCACATCATTAAATATCCTTCAGAAGAATGATTTGGTGTTACTTAGAAATTTGCCCAAAGTCTTGTTTTCTTCACTATAAAATGTGGAATCTTTACTCATTAACACATGTAAATAGATAGAGCTTTGTGTATTTTTTTTTCTTTGCAGAGAAAGAGAATCTTACACTGAATGCTGTTCTAAAACATGAGGGGGTATACATTGGTTTCTTAATTTCAAATATAAACCTTGCTTGTCAATATTTCAGATTTTAAAACATATATAAAATTAAAACCTAATAGCATTACCTCAGAAAAATCATTCCAGAAAGATAGACACTATGAGTAAGTTGGTTATAATACTACCCTTGTACATATTCATTCTTTAGAATCCACATGTATTTATGTATTCCACATGAGGTAACGTATATGTAATGAGTAGAGAAAGACAGACTTTGCTTTTTTTCTTTCTGCTTTCTTGAATTAGAAAACTAGGTTGGTTTGATCCCAAAATCCAATGATTTTCTTTAATCCCTAAATCAAACTTGTGGGACATCTTTCCTTCACACTGGGCCCAGAAAACAACTGCAAAGCCACTACAGCCAGTGAACTGTGGACTCAGGGAATTCCTTCAGTCCTTTCTCTACGTTCTTGGTCCTCATCTGCCTGTGCATCTGATTCCCCAGCCAAAGTCCTTCTTAGCTTGAAGGGTGGCCCCCAATCCTACTCAAGCTCCAGACAATGGGACACCAGACCTTTGGGTAACCATGAGACCCCCAGAAAACACACTGGCTGTTGTTAAATAACATCTGTAATTTAGAAACCCAGCTCCTTCTACACAAGCTCTGAGTTCTGATAATGCTGCCACAAGGGACTCAGGACCCAGAATGTGGGAATAATGTTTCCCAGACTGTCTGCCTCATGACCAAGGGGAAGAGACAGGAGACAAGTGCCCAGAAGCCTTGGACTTAGCTAAGAATTTCTTCCTCTAGTCCCTTCTTTGGGAGGAAACTGAAGCCCCACCCCACTACTTCCTGTGCCTGGACTTCCTGGCAGATGCTTGCTGAGCGCTGAACACTCACTAGCCAACTTCTCTAACACCTGTGTCCAGAGTTCCAGAAAGGCTTCAGAGAATGAAGGCCTGCTCAGTCTCTCCACAGGTCCAACCTTCCTCAATTTATGGGTTTCACGGGAAGAAACACCCATGGCTTTGGGGCTTTGTTAAACAGTTTCCTCAGGATGGCAGTAGAACTCCAGAAGAGTCAACCAGCCTTGTCCCGCACATCCTCTTCTCCCGCCCATCCAGTCTGAAAAAAACGCTACTAAAACCCACAGGCACCAGGCCAAACAGAGCTGTTTCAAATCTTGCTCAGTCTGAGGAAACTTGCACACACTCCTGTACTTTTGTTTTTGGTTTCCATCTGAAATCAAACTGAGGCCTAAAATACTCACCTTCCTCTGAGGTCTTCTCTTTTCAAGCATGACATTTGCACCAGACCTCTGCTTTACAATTCAGCTTTTCTTCACTCAACTTTTGTTCTCCAGCATTTCCCCAAGTTTTCAAGTTATCTTCTTCTGAGGTAAGTCTCAGAGATCTGGGCCTAAATGGGAGAAAAAAATGCTGGGAGATCCAGGCCTAGAGGTGATCATCTAGTCTGAAGACCTCATGGTCCTTGACCTGGCTTCCTGACCTCCCAGAGTCTTCATCCACTTTCTGGGAGACAGTAGGACTTTTGTGTAAGGTAGAAGGTTGTTATTTCAGAGGTTCTTTTCTTCAGGCCTATATAGCTCTTATTGGGTTACAATGCAGCCTTCATGGAGCACCAATGTCTTACATGGGGTACCAAACATACCTTTATTTTCTAATTCACATAATTGTGCACATGCATTATTTTCCCATTTTTTAAATCGCCTCCATTGTAAGAGGGGCTAATTTCTACTCTATTTTAGAACAGATATAAGATTATTCTGTTTTTTAGTGAATCTTGTGAAATATAGTTGGACCTTATTAAGATTTCAATTGCAGTCTTGTCTGAAGTTTTTTCCAACATCTGCTCTGTAGGTTGATATTATTTTAACATAAACTAGGTTTTTCTTTGTTCTGGCTCATAGGAGCTTGTTCCACAGGAAGGCCAAAGAATACACCAGGAATTGAACCCGACATAAATGTTGTTATGGGAACTTATTTACAGGAGTGAAGCGGGAAGGCAGTCAAGCTGCTCTGCTGGTGGCCAGTTCAGAGCTCAGTGTGAAAGTATGCCACAATTAGGCGGGAATAGCAAGGCCAGTTACAGAGGCCTGAAACAAAGACATTCCAAAGAGTATAAGGACATAGATACCTGAAAGGGGGTCTTATGACTTAGGGGAAAGATTAACTGTCCCCAGGATATCAGATAACACCTCAAGGGCTCCAGAGAAGAGCAAGGCATGGGCTGACATCCTACACAGAGGAGAGCCTGGTGTCTAGCTAACATTGACCATCTGCACACGCCTCCCTCCTTAGCAAGTTTAGCTTAAACATTAGCTGACCTAGGTCATGCAGGCTGCTGTGTGCTTTTGGGATTTCACAGTGTCAGGGAGAAGCCTGGGACTTCGGCTCCCACACACTTTAAGACATATTTTTTATTATTATTTTTTCATGTATTATATAATGAATATCTTGCCAAAAGCTTTTTATACTCTTGGGATTTGTTTTTTAGACATTAATCAAATAGCTCCATATTTAAAATTAATTTAACATGTTTATTTATGAAATATCCATATACTTTATGTATGTATGATGATAAAAACAGATGTTACTTGGTATGAGTTAAATTGCATCCCCCAAAAAGACATGTTCAAGAGATTTGGAACAGATGCTTCTAAAGACTTTAAAGGGAACAGGGCCCTTCTGACACCTTGATTTTGGACTTCCAGTTCCAGAACTGAGAATAATAATAAATTTCTGTTGTTTTAAGCCACCTTGTTTGTGGTATATTGTTATATAGCCCTAGGAAACTAAGACATTACTTAAAAATCCTGTTTTGTTTATGGATAATGACTGCTGCAAGTATGTTGCATATTCTTCTATACTTTTTTCCATGGCAACACTGAGATATTTTGAAATCAAATGTAGTCACAAATATATTTTGTAGTCTACTGTGCATTTTGCTTCATCATTCTTTGTGGATAATATATCTATAATGAAAAGTATTATGAATACTTTTAGGAAAGCCCCCTAATACAAAAAAGTATTAAGTATGAAATATGGAAATAATTCTTACCTAAAACCAGTCTTCAAATGTAACTTCTCTTAGCACTTTGGTGTGTCTATGTTTTCACACATTTACAAATGTATGCAGTTATTCATTATATCTGTTACAGGACCAATTCGTCCTTGTGCTCATAGATAACACTCCCTATTCGTCCTCCTCCTTCTCCTTCTTCTATTTGGGAGAGGAGCGGTTAGGTTTACTGAGGTGTAATTTGCATACAGAGAAATATACCACTTCTAGGTGAACAGTTCTATTAACTGTGTTAAATATATACAGTGTGTAAGCATGACTACAATCAAGATTTAGGACAGTTCATCACTCCCCCAAATCCCCTCATGTATGTTTGCAGTTAAATCCTTCCTCCAATCTTATCTACTGATAATCACTAATCTATTTTCTGTCCCTATATTTTGCCTTTTCCAGAACATCATATGCACAGAATCACAAAATATTTAGACTTTTGAGTTCAGCACCTTTCACTTAGCATAATACATTTGAGATCCTTCCATGTCGTTGTATCAGTAGTTCATCTCCTTTTATTGCTATAAAAATATTTCATTGTATGGATATACCACTATTGGTATATTAGGTTCTTTCCAGTTCTGAACAGTTATGAACATAGCTGCTATAAACAGTCATCTATAAGTTTTGTGTGTAAATAAGTTTTTATTTCACTTGGATAAATACGTAAGAGTGGGACTGCTGTGTTGTATAGCAAATACATATTTAACTTTATAAGAAAGTGCCAAAGATTTTTCCAAATAGGCTGTTACATTTTCCAGTCCCACTAGTAATATATGAGTTCCATTCAGTATTTCACCATTAACCATGATGTAGGCTGTAGGTTATTCTATAACCAAGGATGTTCCCTTCTATTCATAGTTTTCTGACTTTTTATCATGTGTTTCCTGTATCTATTGAGATGGTATTTTTTTCTGTTAATATATTGAGTTATACTGATACATGAATTTCAAATAATTGCATTCCCAGAATAAACTCTACTTGGTTGTATGTGCTATCTGTTTTATTTACTGCTGTATTCAATTTGCTAATATTTGGTTGAAGGTTTTTGTGTTTATGTTCATCAAGGATATTGGTCTATAGTTTTGTTGTCTGTAATATTTTTATCTGGTTTTGCTATCAGGGTAATGAGGCTTTATAAAATGGGTTATGAAAAAGGTATTCCCACCTCTTTTATATTCCGGAAGTTTGTATAGAATCATTATTTGTTCCTTAAATGGTTGATAGAATTCACTAGCAAAGCCCTCTTCCCTGAAATTTTCTATGTTGGAAGTCTTAACTACTAAGTGACTTGCATTAATAGATAAATATGGGTTATATATTTTTCCTTCAGTGAATTTGGATAGTTTGTGTCTTTCAAGAAATGTATCCATTTCAGCTTAACTGTCAAATGCATAGGCAAAAAGTTGCTCATAATGTTCCTTTATTATCCTGTTAATGCCTGTAGAATCTGTAGTGAGGGTCCTTCTGGCATTCCTCTTATTTGTAATTTGTGTCTACTCTCAACCTGGCTAGAGGTTTAATAATATTATTGATCTTTTTAAATAACCAGCATTTGTTTTGATTCTTTCCATTGTTTTTTCTCTTTTCAATTGCATTGATTTCCTCTCATCATTATTTTCTTTCTTCTGATTGCTTTGAGCTTAATCTGCTTTTTTCTAGATTCTTTAATTTTCTATCATAAGTATTTAATGATATAAATTCCTCTCTAAGCACTGCTTAATTGCATCTCACCAATTTTCATGTTTTGGTTTCATTTTCCTTCACTTCCAAATATTTTCTAATTTCCCCATGACTTTCTCTTTGTTTCAAGGGTTATTTTATAGTGAATTGTTAAATGTCAAATTATTTGGAGATTTTCCAGATATTTCTCTCTTATTGATTTCTATTATAACACTATCATGATCAGAGAATGTACTTCATATGATTTCAATTATTTTAAATTTGTAGAGTTTTGTTTTACGGCTTAGAATATGTTCTTTTTGGTGATTGTATTTTGCTATTGTTGGGTGGCATGTACTGCAAATATCAGTTAGGTCTAGTTGGTTGATAGTATTTCTTTTATGTCCTTACTGATCTTCTGTCTACTTGTTGTTCTATTACTGAGAGAAGAATATATTCGGATTTGAAATTTCCAACTGTAATTATGGATTTGTCTGCTTTTCCTTTCAGTTCTATCAGGTTTTGTTTCTGAATTTTGAAGCTTTCGTTTTACATGAATAAATACTTAGGATTGTTATATCTTCTTGGTGAGATGACCACTTTATCATTTTGTAATGTTGTTCTTTATCCCTGGTAATAATCTTTGGTCTAAAGTCTACTTTATGTGAGATTAACAGAGGCACTATGGCTTTCTTTTTATTAGTGTTTGCTTGGTATATTTTTTCCATCATTTCGTTTTTAACATAGCTATGTCTTCATATTTAAAGTGGATTTCCCATAGCCAGGATATAGTTGGCTCATATTTTGTTCATCTGATCTGAAAATCTGTCTTTTAATTGAAGTGTTTAGGTATTTACATTGAATGACACTGATATAGAAGGATTTAAATTTATCATTTTCCTGGTTGTTTTCTATTTGTTCCTTTTTTCATCTTCCCTAAACTTCTACTGAAACAACTAAGTTTTTTTTTTAATGTTTCTTTTTTAATTGTTAGCTGGTTGAACTAGGGTTTTAAAAATATATATATATATATACATGTAATTAAATCTCAGTCTGCTTTCAAATAGTATACTGCATCTCATGTAGTCTAAGAACCTTACAACAGTAAACTCTCAATTCTTACCTCCCATTTTTTATACTGTTAACATCATAGATTTTAATTTTACATATGCTACAATTTTTCCACAAGACAAATATATTTTAGAGCAATGGAAAATAAGAAAAACTGTCATTCATATTTATCTTCATTTTAACCGTTTCCATAGTACTCCATTGATTTGTGTCAGTCCAATCTTCTGTCTGGTATCACACTCCCTCTGCCTGAAGAGTTTTCTTTAATATTTATTGTAGTGAATCTGGTGGTAACAAATTCTCTTAGTTTTGTCTGAAAGTGTTTATTTTTACTTGATTTTTGAAAGACAATTTTGATGATATAAAGTTCTGGGTTGATAGTTTTGCTTTTTCCAGTAATATAAAGATTCATTGCTTGAATCATTTCTGACAAGAACTCTGCTGTAAATCATCTTACAGTTGTTCCTTTCCATGGAATGGCTTTTGTCTTTATCACCCTTGTAGATTTTCTCTTTATCTTTAGTTTTCGGGAGTTTTGCTTTGATGCCTCTTGGTGTATGTATGTCTGTGTGTTTATTCTACTTGGAGTTCTTTGAACTTTATAGATCTGTGGTTTGAAGTCTTTCTTTTCTTTTATTATTTTAAAATTCTCAGCCATTATCTCTTCAAATATTTTTTCTGTCCCATACTCTCTTCTTCTCTTGTATTTCCAATTGAATATCTTAGTTCATTTGACATTATCCCTCAGATTCTGGATGATCTGTACTGCTTTTCCCTCCAACACTTTTTTTCTCTTTGTTCATTAGTGTGCATAATTGCTATTGATCCTTCTCCAGCTCTTTTTGAGTGTACTAATGAATCCATTGAAAACATAACCTCATTTCTAGCATTTTCATTTGGCACTTCCTTATAGTTTCCATCTCGCTTCTGAAAGGCTTTCTGCTTTCTCTGTATGCCTAAGCTGTCTCTCTTTCCATGCACTTGCATGTCCTCCAGTGGTATGCTGCTATTTCTTGTTACTTGATGCCTGCAGGTAGTGGGGGCTTTTCTGTTGTCCTATTCTTTCCTCCATCTTAAGCAGGCTTTGTGTGCTTGGATTTCAGGGATGGGATTCTCAGTCTCCCCAGCAGTAGGAGACCACTACCAGTCGGAAGGGTTTCCAAACCCTCCCACAAGGATAAAGAGATTTTATTTTCCCTTCCCCAAGCTCTAATGGGTCTTCACCTATGCCTCAACTGTGGCAGGGTTTGCTGTCTTTCCCCAGTGGTTTAAAACACTTGTCCTTAGGGAAGATGGATCCAGACAGGATGTTGTGCCTTTCCGGTAGCACTGGCTGGTCCCAGCCTCCAGGTTTCCAGCCCTAAACGAGGCTTTCTCTGGTCTCCTGCCCTGCCTCCAATCTTTCTCATGAGCACCAAGTGAAGGTCTATGGCTCCCAAGACTTCTCTACTCTCACACTTAGTCTTTCACAAGTCATTAAAAGTTTAGCTGAATTCTTGTCACCTGCTTTTATGGTGCTTCTGTTTCCTCCTGTCTTCTACTGCATGTGAGCCAGTGTTTTCAGTTTATTTCTCCCTAGAGCCAGCTGTCTTTACATAGATTTCAGGCCAGTTGTTTACTCTGCTTCCTCAGCTCTCTGATGGGTTCAAGAAATACGATTTTTTAGATTATCCAGCTTTTTTCTTCTTGTAAGAATGGAAACATCATTTTTTTCTAGCTTTCTACGTTCTAGGAAGAAGCCCAAAGTCCCCTAATTGCTTCTTAAAGAGATTAAAATTAAAAGCCTTCATGTTTTAGTGCCTACCTATCCATATTTTACCATATTTTAGTGGTACCTATCCCCTGTACCAAGCAAAAGCAATTTCTAAGTCTGTGTGTGTGTGTTTTCGATTTTGGTTTGGTTTGATTTGCCTTCTGCTGGATCAGGACTAAGTTTTCTCTTGTCTGCTATTCATCTATTACTTCTCCATTTGCTTCCAGCTTCTAAAATACTGTTGGTGTTGTCTTATTTTCTCTGTCTCTTTAGTTTATACTTTTTAGAAAAATCACCTTACTTCCACCTTGAAAGGGAATCAGGAGAATGCAAAATTAGATGCCATGCTCCAAAGGATGGACCTTTCTAAATGGAAAAGTCCTCATGAGAATGAAGCAACAATGGCTTAGGATGTTTTAAAACTATTTCCTCACAATGGCAGTTGTGTTGTAGATATGCCAGTAAGCCCTGCCTCTGTGCCCTTTTCTCCCACCCACCAAGTCTGAAAAAAAATACAACTAAGAGACAAAGACACCAGGAAACAGGGCTGGCTTGAATCTTGCCCAGTTTGAGGAAAACTGCTCACACTGCTGTACTTTTTCTTTTGGTTTCCATCTGAAATTAAATTGCAACCTAAACTGCCCACCTTCACCAAGCATGGTTTCTTTACAAATATTCAATTTCCACTAGACCTCATCTTCACAATTCTGCTGTTATTCACTCAGCATTACATCTCCAGTATTTTCCTAAGGTATGAAGTTGTCTGGTTTGGGGGCAAGTCTCGAAGATCCAGGCCTGAACAAAAAGAAAATTTTGGAAACTCAAGGCCTGGAGGAGGGCTTGCTAAGTACCAATCCACATGTCCTTGTCCTAGGTCATCTACAAGGCTCTCAAGTAATTCTCCATTTTCTGGGTAAAGAACTAGGCCTTATGTGCCTAACTGTTAGCAGCCATTTGGCTGAGAATGTAGGAGTGCCCAGATGGCTTTCACCATATGGCAGGATATAAGCTCCAATCAGGAGTTACTCAGTTTTGTTTCATGGTTTCATTTAACATTGGAACATAAACACTTTCCCCTGTCATTAAATGGCCTTCAGCTACTTCCTACGACTTGACTGTGTGTGTGTGTTTGTATGCATGCATGCACGTGCTGAGTTTTTCTTTTAGAGATCAGTCTTAAAACCATTTTCTCATTAGTACCTAAAACATGGCTTTTGCAAAGGATCCAGAAATACCTTTGTGCTGTTCAAGAAGAAAAGTACTGTTAAGACCACTGATAAATTTTTGGATGATGTCCTTCTTTTCCTCTCAGTACACAGAGAGTTCTATATTTAAACTCATACTCAACAATAAATTTACATTAAAATTGGATACGTCTATAGATTATGGTTTGCATCAGAAATGTTCACGCCTGATTTCTGGGCAGTTTGACAGTATTATAAGAAATTTACAAGTCCTCATTTTTAATCATTAGGAAAAAACTTTATTAAATATATCATATTGTCAAAGAAAAATTTCTCAATTTATGAAGGTATGTAAAAAAAGAACCAGGCATAAAGTACCTATGATGCCATCCTCAAGGGTCTCAATATTGTGCCCTTTTTTTGTCTAATATATATGCTATGCTAACATATAAATATTCTTAAACCCATATTGGATCAGGCTCTGCATATAACTCACAAGTTGGCTGTTTTTAACTTTCTCAAAATTTTCTCTTGAAATTGTCTCTTAAAATATTTTTTTAATGTAAGGAAATAAACTAGAGCTAAATAAATAAAATTTGAAATTTACATTGCTCAAATTATGTGCTCCAGACAGACATTCTTACAAAACCTTTGAGTGAGTGCATTCACAAGCTTCATATGCATCTATATTCTTTCGCTGAGCTCTCTCTCTAACCCCCCAAGACATAGGTATACACACATAAATTTAGATTTTGTATATTAAGTTCAGCTGCATTCTCAGTAAAATACTGTCCATTATTATAAATGTGTTTTTAAAAAGTCATATAGATATATGTTTTCTTAGTTGTAATTTGACTCATACTGGGTGTAGTTCTGCACAAAGTTTTGTCTAAACTGCATGCTCCCATATCAATATATATTTCCCCACCTTGAAATTCCTTTACATTTTATTGTAGAAAGAGGATTCTTTTCCAAGAGATTATAAAAGTAACACCTGCTGTTGGTAACCTACACATATTTTGAGAAATGATAAAGCCAAAAACAAATGGTACTTCAATCAAAACTAGATTAACTACTTTGAAAGTGTCTGTCATGCCTTCTTTTTTTTTTTTTTTTTTTTTACAGTTCCACAATTTCAGTTGTTTATTGTAAAATATAACATATACAGAGAAAGTGATAAATTTCAAAGTATGATTTAACAAGTAATTACATATGTAAATTCACAAAATGTTACAGTTTACAATTTCACAGTTTCAGTTATTTCCTTATTGTAAATATAACATATATAAAGAAGGATGATAACTTTCAAAGTAATTTAATGAGCAGCTATAGAGCAAATTTCAAAGGATGTTATGGGTTACAGTTCCACCATTTCTGTTATTTCCTTCTAGCTATTCTAATACTGCAGCATCTAAAAAATATATTTATATTCAGATTCAGTATTTGTAATCTTTTGTTAAATCCTGTCTTCTCTGCTGCTACCCCTTCCTCTCGTTTAATCATTTTTTCAATGTTCAGGTATGTCCAGGTAGCGACCAATATAATTTGTTTATATTGGAAAGGGATGTCAACATTATGGGGAAGGGGTATGCATCTGGTTGATGCTCTTGCAGAATTTGTTGCCTGTGGGTTCAGGGACTTAATTGGCATAAGAACACTCTGGAGGATTTATATTTCTGAAAAATAAACTTAGTGAGAGAAACTTATATATAGTCTCAGATAGGGTCTTTTTTTTTTTTTTTTTTTTTTAATCATCATTTTATTGAGATATATTCACATACCACGCAGTCATACAAAACAAATTGTACTTTCGATTGTTTACAGTACCATTACATAGTTGTACTTTCATCACCTAAATCAATCCCTGACACCTTCATTAGCACACACACAAAAATAACAAGAATAATAATTAGAGTGAAAAAGAGCAATTGAAGTAAAAAAGAACACTGGGTACCTTTGTCTGTTTGTTTGCTTCCCCTACTTTTCTACACATCCATCCATAAACTAGACAAAGTGGAGTTTGGTCCTTATGGCATTCCCAATCCCACTGTCACCCCTCATAAGCTACATTTTTATACAACTGTCTTCGAGATTCATGGGTTCTGGGTTGTAGTTTAATAGTTTCAGGTATCCACCACCAGCTACCCCAATTCTTTAGAACCTAAAAAAGGTTGTCTAAAGTGTGCGTAAGAGTGCCCACCAGAGTGATCTCTCGGCTCGTTTTGGAATCTCTCTGCCACTGAAGCTTATTTCATTTCCTTTCACATCCCCCTTTTGGTCAAGAAGATGTTCTCCATCCCACGATGCCGGGTCTACATTCCTCCCCAGGAGTCATATTCCACGTTGCCAGGGAGATTCACTTCCCTGGGTGTCTGATCCCACGTAGGGGGGAGGGCAGTGATTTCACCTTTCGCTTAGCCAGAGAGAGAGGGCCACATCTGAGCAACAAAGAGGCATTCAGGAGGAGACTCTTAGGCACAAATACAGGGAGGCCTAGCCTCTCCTTGGCAGCAACCATCTTCCCAAGGGTAAAATTTATGGTAGAGGGCTCAACCCATCAAACCACCAGTCCCCTATGTCTGTGGTCATGTTAGCAACCATGAAGGTGGGGTAGGCAAATACCCCTGCATTCTCCACAGGCTCCTCAAGGGGGCACTACATCCTTTTTTTTTTTTTTCCTTGTTTGTCTTTTTTTTTTTTTTTTTTTTTTTTTTTTTAACTTTCCCTTCTTTTTTAAATCAACTGTATGAAAAAAAAAGTTAAAAAGAAAACAAACATACAATAAAAGAACATTTCAAAGAGACCATAGCAAGGGAGTAAGAAAAAGACAACTAACCTAAGATAACTGCTTAACTTCCAACATGTTCCTACTTTACCCCAAGAAAGTTACATAATATAGCAACATTTCAGTGAACTTGTTCCTACTACATCCATCAGAAATTAACAGACCATAGTCATTTCTGGGCATCCCCAGAACGTTAAATAGCTTATCTGTTCTTCTTGGATTACTGTTCCCCCTTCCTTAATTGCTCTCTACTGCTAGTTCCCCTACATTCTACATTATAAACCATTTGTTTTACATTTTTCAAAGTTCACATTAGTGGTAGCATATAATATTTCTCTTTTTGTGCCTGGCTTATTTCGCTCAGCATTATGTCTTCAAGGTTCATCCATGTTGTCATATGTTTCACCAGATCGTTCCTTCTTACTGCCGCGTAGTATTCCATCGTGTGTATATACCACATTTTATTTATCCACTCATCTGTTGAAGGACATTTGGGTTGTTTCCATCTCTTGGCAATTGTGAATAATGCTGCTATGAACATTGGCGTGCAGATATCTGTTCGTGTCACTGCTTTCCGATCTTCCGGGTATATACCGAGAAGTGCAATCGCTGAATCTAATGGTAGCTCTATATCTAGTTTTCTAAGGAACTGCCAGACTGACTTCCAGAGTGGCTGAACCATTATACAGTCCCACCAACAATGAATAAGAGTTCCAATTTCTCCACATCCCCTCCAGCATTTGTAGTTTCCTGTTTGTTTAATGGCAGCCATTCTAACCGGTGTTAGATGGTATCTCATTGTGGTCTTAATTTGCATCTCTCTAATAGCTAGTGAAGCTGAACATTTTTTCATGTGTTTCTTGGCCATTTGTATTTCCTCTTCAGAGAACTGTCTTTTCATATCTTTTGCCCATTTTATAATTGGGCTGTCTGTACTATTGTCGTTGAGTTGTAGGATTTCTTTGTATATGCAAGATATCAGTCTTTTGTCAGATACATGGTTTCCAAAAATTTTTTCCCATTGAGTTGGCTGCCTCTTTACCTTTTTGAGAAATTCCTTTGAGGTGCAGAAACTTCTAAGCTTGAGGAGTTCCCATTTATCTATTTTCTCTTTTGTTGCTTGTGCTTTGGGTGTAAAGTCTAGGAAGTGGCCTCCTAATACAAGGTCTTGAAGATGTTTTCCTACATTATCTTCTAGGAGTTTTATGGTACTTTCTTTTATATTGAGATCTTTGGTCCATTTTGAGTTAATTTTTGTGTAGGGGGTGAGGTAGGGGTCCTCTTTCATTCTTTTGGATATGGATATCCAACTCTCCCAGCCCCATTTGTTGAAAAGACCATTATGGCTCAGTTCGGTGACTTTGGGGGCCTTATCAAAGATCAGTCGGCCATAGATCTGAGGGTCTATCTCTGAATTCTCAATTCGATTCCATTGATCTATATGTCTATCTTTGTGCCAGTACCATGCTGTTTTGGCAACTGTGGCTTTCTAATAAGCTTCAAAGTCAGGGAGTGTAAGTCCTCCCACTTCGTTTTTCTTTTTTAGAGTGTCTTTAGCAATTCGAGGCATCTTCCCTTTCCAAATAAATTTGATAACTAGCTTTTCCAAGTCTGCAAAGTAGGTTGTTGGAATTTTGATTGGGATTGCATTGAATCTGTAGATGAGTTTGGGTAGAATTGACATCTTAATGACATTTAGCCTTCCTATCCATGAACATGGAATATTTTTCCATCTTTTAAGGTCCCCTTCTATTTCTTTTAGTAGAGTTATGTAGTTTTCTTTGTATAGGTCTTTTACATCTTTGGTTAAGTTTATTCCTAGGTACTTGATTTTTTTAGTTGCTATTGAAAATGGTATCTTTTTCTTGAGTGTCTCTTCAGGTTGTTCATTTCTAGCATATAGAAACATTACTGACTTATGTGCATTAATCTTGTATCCTGCTACTTTGCTAAATTTATTAGCTCTAGTAGGTGTATCGTCGATTTCTCAGGGTTTTCTAGATATAAGATCATATCATCTGCAAACAATGACAGTTTTACTTCTTCTTTTCCAATTTGGATGCCTTTTATTTCTTTGTCTTGCCGGATTGCCCTGGCTAGCACTTCCAGCACAATGTTGAATAACAGTGGTGACAGCGGGCATCCTTGTCTTGTTCCTGATCTTAGAGGGAAGGCTTTCAGTCTCTCACCATTGAGTACTATGCTGGCTGTGGGTTTTTCATATATGCTCTTTATCATGTTGAGGAAGTTTCCTTCAATTCCTACCTTTTGAAGTGTTTTTATCAAAAAGGGATGTTGGATTTTGTCAAATGCTTTTTCAGCATCTATTGAGATGATCAACTGATTTTTCCCTTTCGAGTTTTTAATGTATTGTAATACATTGATTGTTTTTCTTATGTTGAACCATCCTTGCATGCCTGGAATGAACCCCACTTGGTCATGGTGTATGATTTTTTTAATGTGTCTTTGGATTCGATTTGCAAGTATTTTGTTGAGGATTTTTGCATCTATATTCATTAGGGAGATTGGCCGGTAGTTTTCCTTTTTTGTAGCATCTTTGCCTGGTTTTGGTATTAGATTGATGTTAGCTTCATAAAATGAGTTAGGTAGTGTTCCATTTTTTTCAATGTTTTGAAAGAGTTTGAGTAAGATTGGTGTCAGTTCTTTCTGGAAAGTTTGGTAGAATTCCCCTGTGAAGCCATCTGGCCCTGGGCATTTATTTGTGGGAAGATTTTTGATGACTGATTGGATCTCTTTGCTTGTGATGGGTTGGTTGAGGTCTTCTATTTCTTCTCTGGTCAGTCTAGGTTGTTCATATGTTTCCAGGAAATTGTCCATTTCTTCTACATTATCCAGTTTGTTGCCATACAGTTGTTCATAATATCCTCTTATAATTTTTTAAATTTCTTCAGGATCTGCAGTTATGTTACCTTTTTCATTCATTATTTTGTTTATATGGGTCTTCTCTCTTTTTGATTTTGTCAGTCTAGCTAGGGGCTTGTCAATCTTGTTGATCTTCTCAAAGAACCAACTTTTGGTGATATTTATCCTTTCTATTGTTTTTTTGTTCTCTATGTCATTTATTTCTGCTTTAATCCTTGTTATTTCTTTTCTTGTACTTGGTTTAGGATTGGTTTGCTGTTCATTTTCTAGCTTCTTCAGTTGATCCATTAGTTCTTTGATTTTGGCTCTTTCTTCCTTTTTAATATATGCGTTTAGTGCTATAAATTTCCCCCTTAGCACTGCTTTTGCTGCATCCCATAGGTTTTGGTATGTTGTGTTCTCATTTTCATTCGTCTCTATATATTTAGCAATTTCTCTTGCTATTTCTTCTTTAACCCACTGATTGTTTAGGAGTGTGTTGTTTAACCTCCAGGTATTTGTGAATTTTCTAAGTCTCTGATGGTTATTGACTTCTAATTGTATTCCATTGTGGTCAGAGAATGTGCTTTGAATAATTTCAATCTTTTTAAATTTATTGAGGCTTGTTTTATGTCCCAGCATATGATCTATTCTGGAGAAAGTTCCGTGAGCACTAGAAAAGTATGTGTATCCTGGTGATTTGGGATGTAATGTCCTGTATATGTCTGTTAAATCTAATTCATTTATGAGATTGTTTAGGTTTTCAATTTCCTTATTGGTCTTCTGTCTGGTTGATCTATCTATAGGAGAGAGTGATGTGTTGAAGTCTCCCACAATTATTGTGGAAACATCAATTGCTTCCTTTAGTTTTGCCAGTGTTTCTCTCATGTATTTTGTGGCACCTTGATTGGGTGCATAGACATTTACGATTGTTATTTCTTCTTGCTGAATTGCCCCTTTTATTAGTATGTAGTGGCCTTCTTTGTCTCTCAAAACATCCCTGCATTTGAAGTCTATTTTATCTGAGATTAATATTGCTACACCTGCTTTCTTTTGGCTGTAGCTTGCATGAAATATTTTTTTCCATCCTTTCACTTTCAGTTTCTTTGTGTCCCTGTGTCTAAGATGAGTCTCTTGTATGCAACATATTGATGGTTCATTTTTTTTGATCCATTCTGCGAATCTATATCTTTTAATTGGGGAGTTTAATCCATTTACATTCAACGTTAAAACCGTGAAGGCATTTCTTGAATCGGCCATCTTATCCTTTGGATTATGTTTGCCATATTTTTCCCTCTCTCTATTAATATCCTTTATTGTACCCATACCGAATCTCTTTAGTACTGAACCTTTCTCCAGGTCTCTCTGTCCTGTCTTTGTTTCTCTGTCTGTAGGGCTCCCTTTAGTATCTCCAGTAGGGCAGGTCTCTTGTTAGCAAATTCTCTCAGCATTTCTTTGTCTGTGAAAAATTTAAGCTCTCCCTCAAATTTGAAGGAGAGCTTTGCTGGATAAAGTATTCTTGGCTGGAAATTCCTCTCACTCAGAATTTTAAATATATCATGCCACTGCCTTCTTGCCTCCATGGTGGCTGCTGAGTAGTCACTACTTAGTCTTATGCTGTTTCCTTTGTATGTGGTGAATTGCTTTTCTCTTGCTGCTTTCAGAACTTGCTCCTTCTCTTCTATGTTTGACAGTGTGATCAGTATATGTCTCGGAGTGGGTTTTTTTGGATTTATTCTATTTGGAGTTCGCTGAGCATTTATGATTTGTGTATTTATGTTGTTTAGATTTGGGAAGTTTTCCCCAACAATTTCTTTGATTACTCTTCCTAGACCTTTACCCTTTTCTTCCCCTTCTGGGACACCAATGAGTCTTATATTTGGACGTTTCATATTATCTATCATATCCCTGAGGTCCATTTCGAGTTTTTCAATTTTTTTCCCCATTCTTTCTTTTATGCTTTCATTTTCCATTCTGTCATCTTCCAGGTCACTGATTCGTTGTTCAACTTCCTCTAGTCTTGTACTATGAGTGTCCAGAATCTTTTTAATTTGGTCAACAGTTTCTTTAATTTCCATAAGATCATCCATTTTTTTATTTAGTCTTGCAATGTCTTCTTTATGCTCTTCTAGGGTCTTCTTGATTTCCTTCATATCCCGTACTAGGGTCTCATTGTTCATCTTTAGTTCTTTGAGTAGCTGCTCTAGGTGGTGTGTCTCTTCTGGTCTTTTGATTTGGGTGCTTGGGCTTGGGTTATCCATATCGTCTGGTTTTTTCATATGCTTTATAATTTTCTGTTGTTTTTGGCCTCGTGGCATTTGCTGAACTTGATAGGGTTCTTTTAGGGTTTGTAGACCAGTTGAAGTCCTTATCTCTAATTTATCAGATCTACAGCTTCGTGGAGTACACTTTCTCTAACTAACCAGCAGGTGGCGTCCACGAGCCACCTGTTCTCCACAAGCCAGATCTCCCCTGCTTAGCCTTTTTGGTGAGTGGGGGAGTGAGTCTTGTGGGGCCCAATTGGTGTACCAAGCTTGCCTGTGTAGTTGGTGTTGCCTGCCCTGTATGTGGGGCGTGTTTCTGGGCAGTCGGGGAGGGGGGGTGGCCCTAACAATCAAATCTCCCTGATGATCCTAGAGTTTTAAAGCTGCTGCAATAGTCTAATCCTTCAGTTCAGTCCTGCCACAGTTTGTCTCTGCCACTGACCCACAAGTCTTTGGTATTGGCGTATGGCTCCTGAGACTTGCAAGTGGGCCCCTCTTCCAGGCTGTGCACCCCGGGTCCTCTGTTGAGGGATGACTGTGCTATGTCACAGGTGAGTGCCGTCCCCCCAGGGCAGTTCTGGGCTGCTGGGCTGTGTTGGGAGGCTCCCAGTCTGCTCAAATGATGGCTGAATGGGGCTCTGTTAATTCACACTGCTCCCCCTTCCCAGCTCTGGGACATTCAGCTGAGGTTGCAGGGAAGGCTAATGTCCACGCCCAGTTTTGTGGTGTGTGCCTGTTATTTGAAGCACTTCCGTCACACTGGGTTGTCTGGGGCAGCTCTGGGCTATGGGGCTGGCGATGGGCAGGAGTGTTTCCTGTCCACCAGGATGGTGGCTGTGAGCGGACACCCCCCTTTTCTTGGGAAGTTGTGTTGTTTAGTGAATTTTCTCAGCCACTGGAATATTGCCTTTTGTCTCAGAGCTCTCTTAGTTCTGCTCTTGACTTGACGTGCCCAAATTTCAATTCTTTGAAGCTTTCTGTATTGAGCTTCTTAGAGTAATTGTTTTAGAAAAAGCAAAAAGGATTTAAAAAAAAAAAAAAAAAAAAACGGCCCTCCTCAGAGATCTAATGGGTTATTGAAATGCTAATAGACAAAGCAACCAGGGCCATTAAGGAAAGGTCCACAGGGCAGAGAGATCAGCTTTGCTTCGGGATTTGCATATGCGCCTCAAGGCCTGATCTCCGCCCTTCCCCTTTCTGTGTTCACCAGAACTCCAAAAATCCTCTGCTTTTATTTTGGAGTTTTTCGTGTTGTTTTTTTTCTATGCCTGTCTCCTCTCTGCTGGGCTGGCTGCTCTCAGAGTCTCTGGTGTCTGGTCTCAGTCTATCTATGGTTGGAGTTTGAATCAGTAGAATGAGTTTCCGATAAGAGCAGCCACTGCAATTCTCCCTTCTCCTTCCCGGAGCTGACAGCCCCTCCTCCCCCGGGACTGAGCCTGGCAGGGAGGGGCGCGGGTCCCCTGGCCGCAAAAACTTACAGATTTCGCTGATCTCAGCAGTTCCACGTTTTCATGAGTGTTGTATGAAGTATGCCCAAAGACAGATTGCTCTGTGGTGTCCAGTCCACGCAGTTCCTGGCTTTTTACCTACTTTCCTGGAGGAGTAACTAAAACATACAGCTCACCAGTCTGCCATCTTGCCCCGCCCTCTGTCATGCCTTCTTGTGTCTTCCCTATGCACATATATTTTTTAACTTAAAATTCCAATTCCTTTGTACTTCAAGTGTTCAAACATGTTATCTTCACTTATAACAGTTTGAATTCTTTCAAACATCATTAAATATGCCTTGGAATATTTAATATTTTTAATGTCTCTCATTCTTTTGCTTTTCTTAGAATTAAGCATATCTGTTTACAAAATAATCTGATACCTTATTCATGTATAAAGAAGTGCAGTGTGGCCACAAGCATTGCCCTCTCAAACAGACAAGGAATTTTAAAATGTAGGTGTCTTCAATCCTCCTGTTCTATGTGCTCATTTAGAGATATAAATAAATTAGGTCTCAAGTGATAAACAAATTAATTTTAACCAAACAATTTCTTCTAACGGTATTGGTTCTGGATTGCTTCTCAAATTACAAATATATTATCAGCTTCCTGAAGAATCTCTTAGAATACAGAAATCTGTCAAAGACAAATGGAAACACTATACCAAATCCCTCTTTCCTGAGGGAACCACTATTAGCAGCTTGAGGGATACAATCATTTAAATATTATAAAAGAGAAATACAACTGTTCAGGAGAGCTGACATGATTTAACTAAATAGGTTTAGTTTTCATCTCATCAATATATATATGATATTCCTTAGCACAATGCTAAATACATATACAGACATACACACATAATAAACATCTCCATTTCTTATCTTCCAATCCATACTGATCGCACTGTACATGGAGTTTGGTGCCATGAATTCTTGATCAAATATTGGATGATAGGCACTTTCCAAAAGCATTAACTATTCATGGAAAAGAACATAGTTTTTTCATTAAATCTCACACCATTCCTTTATTATTGATCAAATCATAAGAATAACATACACATCTAGAAAGGAATCAGTAAATTGAGCAAATACAAAGCAGTAAATAAACAATACTCTTAAGCCACAGGACAGTAGATAATCCGTTGATATTTGATCTATTGCATTCTGCTTTTATTTTATATTTATAATATAATTGTGTGCATCTGCATATGCATGGGCTAAGGTTTGTTGGTATGAATTTTGACTTACATGACACATGTGGAATATCATTCGGTTTGAGTTGTTTCATTCCGATAGTTTTTTCAGGTCTTATACCACATAGGCATCTTCATATGTTATTAAGCATGCCTCAGAAAACTGGATTTTCTGTTAAATAATATTTCTAAACAGCATTCTGTTCTCATAACAATTAACAGCGAGGACTTTAAACATTTCTGCATGGACGTAGAGGCATGCACACTTTTCAGAGAAAGGTAAATCTTGTAACATACTATTCTCTTAATTATATATTGGAATATTGGTTTCTTGATTTTTTTGAATTTCAGATGTAAGCCTTGGTTGTTTTCAACATTTCAAGACTTCACACAGGTGTAAAGTTAAAACCTGAAGACATGCAATTGGAAACATCACTCTGTAAAGTTAGACACTGTTAGTTGCTTGATTAGAAGTTTTCCAAATACTTCCTTTGTTTCCGTTCATTTTTGGATCCATATGTGTTTATATGTTCCACTTAAGGCAGTCATGCATGTAATAGAGAAAGACAGACTTTATTTTTCCATTTCATTTCCCTTGTATGAGCCACTCTTAGTATCCTAGGACTGCCATAAAAAGTACCATAACTGGATGACTTAAAACAACAGAAATTCAGTTGTGGAAGACAGAAGTCTGAAATCAAGATGTCGGCAGGGCCATGCTTCCCCATACACCTGTAGGGGAGAAACCGTTCCATGCCTCTCTACTGGCTTCTGGTGATGGTCTGTGGGCAGGCCATGGCATTCTGTGACTCAGACATCAATCACATGGCGTTCTTTACTCTGTCTCTCGACCTGTGTCCAATTTCCTCTTCTTATAAGGATACCAGTCATACTGGATTAGGACCCACCCTAATCTATTTTGGCCTCCTTAACTAATAACATCTACAAAGATCCTATTTCCAAATAAGGTCACATTCACAGGACCAGCAGGACAAGGAGTTAGGACTTGAACATATCTTTTGGGGGGACACAACTCAACTCATAAGAGCCACCTAGGCTGGCTTGATTCCAAGGGTCAAATAGTTTGTTTTTTCTCCCTTAAATCAAAGGTGTGGTCATTTCACTGGATAAATGCACAATGAATGAATTTCAGTCTTTCTAAAGACTACCTACTGTAGCTGAACCTACTGTAGCTGAACCCAAATAATGGAATCTTTGCTCCTCCCCACTGTCCACCTTTGCAAAGGACACCTCAGTGATCCTCCGTGGCCCCATCTCTCTACCTTCCTTTGGGATTATGGATGTGGAATCACTTTCAAAAGACAGAGTGCCTGGAAAAATAATATGTCCATGTGAAAGATAACTGATGGTGAAAAACTGAACTCCAAATTGGTGAACCAATTGACATTGCTTCTCACCTGGTAGGAAAATGTCCAGTTCTAAAAATCATCACGCAAACTAGGTGATATCAATGGCTTCATTTTCAGTGACTCTCTCAGAGTTAGGATGAAGGGTGAGGGGTAGTATGGAAGAATTTGAATTGCAATTTACTTGAGTACTGGTTAATTTGAGAATCTCTGCTAATAGACTTTCATGTTACATGAGCTTTTACTGTCAGGGAAGTACCCATTCCTTCCTTTCTTTGCCACCTTCCTGCTGGGTTGTTTTCCTTTTAACTTTTTATTTTGGAAACAGATTTTACCTGAGATGAGTGTCAGTGGTTGAATGGTAGGTAGAGTTGGCAATAGTTATAATCACCCAGTACTGCTCACAGTGTCATGCTTGAATTCCTGGGACTGTGCAAGGTACTGCTGATTTAGGATTTCTTCTACTCCCTTGACAGATGCAATCTCTTGATGTAAGTCAAAATGTATAAACCAAAAATTCTTGAGCCTGAGGAATTCCAAGACCAGGGCTACTCTTGTGTCATTCACAATTCTAACTTCAGATATGGGACACTGTGTTCACACATCTGGTTTCCCCAGTCCAGCGTATGGGTCAAGTTAAACTATCACTCCAAAGCAGGAAGCTTAACCCACTGCATGCAGGGTTTCTCTCTGGATCTGCTTCAGCTGAAGTAGGCCACAGAGTCGGAAGTCACCTTCTACCTTCACAGGGTACTTGGAAGCATTGAGGCATGCTTTCTCAAAAGTCTGCAGACACTCCTGGGAGCCAATGATGCCCATGTCCATAGATTATTGCTGCCCTCAATCAAAAAGAGTCTCAAGGACAGCTACGCCCAGGCATGGAAATCAAGAGAGCTAATTTCACCAAGGGACACATGTAATTATAATAGTTGCTAGAAGCTTGCTGGTAGCTGTAGCTTCCCATTGGGACAACAGAGTACAGGAGGTGATCAGACAATACAGCAGTGCACCAGAAAAAAAATCCCTTCCTCTTCTGCAAGAAGTCAGGTACTAAACCATCACTAATACAGAAGAGGGATACATCAATTCCTAAGAAACTTAGATATCTTTTGCTATGCTGAGAGCATTTTTGCTATGCTGAGAGCAAGTGTTTTTGAGACCCTAGGTGCTCAACTCCCCAAATGAGGATGTATTCTTAGGTGCTCAAGGAATCTTCATCAGTAAAAGGCTAAGAAGCAGGCACAGAGAATAATACTTGCTAGTGTATGTGAACAGTCATAGTTCCAAGCCTCAACTGTTTCATCTTCCTTTGGGGAATGCAAACTGCCAACAAACCGCTTTCTGTCTCTTAAGAGCGCTGAGATGAAAGGAGGTCCCCCTAAGAAGGTAGGCCTTCACACTGGGCCCTAGAAAACAGTTGCAAAGCCACTACATCAGGTCACTTAAGGAGTCAGAGAATTTCTCCAGGTCTTCTTCTCTATTCTTGGTCCCCTTGTGATCGTGCACATTTGTACTCCTACTGATGTTCTGGAGTTTACTGACTTGACAGCATGGCACATACTTGTTCCAGGCAATGGGACACCAGATCTTTGGGTGTCCCTGAGATCCACAAAAAAAGGGCACTGGCTTCTGTCACATGTCACCTGAAATTGAGATTTTTTTTCCCACCCACACTCTAATACAGCTGCCACTGGAAGCCTAAGCTCCAAAATGCAAGAATACCTTGTGTCAACTCTACTGCCTTATTATCCAAAGGGCTAGTACAGGAGACAAATGCCCAGAGTAGTTTCCTCTAGCCTGGCCCTCACTGAGCAGACACTGAAACCCCGCAACAGGACCTCCTGTGGTTGGTCTCCTGGGTGTGTGCCTGTTCAGTTCTGCCCTCTCACTCCTCAGCTTCTTCACCAGGTTCCCACCTTTAGCCAGAGTTCCTGGAAGGCCTGAGGTTGAAGTGAAGGAGGACCAGCTTGGGGTCAGGGCCCACTCAGCTTCCTTTCTCAATGGCTGGGCCCCATGGGAATTCACACTATCAGCTCTGGGTTTTGTCAAACTACTTCCTCTTGATGGCGTGTATTGCTCTAGAAACCCAATTAGCCCTATCCCTGGGCCCTCTACTACTTCCATCCTTCACGTCTGAAAAAAACACCAAGAGACAGAATGAGCCAGGAAAAAGAGGCTGACTTGCAACTTGCCTTGTTTGGGGGAAATCTCCCACAGTGGTACTTTTGCTCCCGGTTTTCATCTGAAATCAAACCGAGGCCTAATCTACCTACCCTCATCAACTAAATTCTCTTTCAAGAATTCCATTTCCACTTCTCCAAGGCGTCACATGTCTTCAGTTCTTTACTTAGCCTGGATCACCAGCATTGAGTTATCAAGTTGTCTGCTTCAAATGGCCATTCTTAGGGATCTGGGGCTGAGAAAGTGAAGAAAATGATGGAAACTATCTCTGGAGAACAGCAAATCCAGCTTCAGGGATGCATGGTCCTTAACCTGGCTCACTTCCCAGGTTCCCCGGGAGTCCTCCATTTACTGGCCTAGGCACCAGGTTTGTATGTTGAGTGGGAAGCAGCCTAAACAGAACCCCAAGATAAGGATCTAGATAGCTCACGAGACTCTTACTGCATAATGCCTTCCTCACTTGGTGTAACATTTATACTAAATATATATATATTTTTAAATAAATATATATACATATATATATATGTGTGTGTGTGTATATATAAATTCCAGACAGAGGGGACATAATTGTCTCATGGTTTCACCATTTAACTTTGGAACACAAGCATTTTTCTAAATGACCTTCAACGCCTTCTATGTGTGTAAATCACTGATTATGTCCTACAGTATGTTTTCATTACTAAATAAAGACATGGAATGTGCAAAGGATTCAGAAAATAACCATGTGCTGATCAAGAGTAAAAGCATAAAACCTATTAAGCACCCAAAACCCTTTGCATATTGACTTCCACTCCTTCCAACACACGCGCGCGCGCGCGCGCACGCACACACACACACACACACACACACACACACACACACACAGTTGACATTCATACACAATAAATTTCCATTTAAATTGGATTGATATATACATCTGGTTTTAAATCCTAAATTTTCACTTCTGATTCCTGGGCAATTTGAAACTATCATGAAAAAATTTGCACGACCCGGATTTTAGAAAATAAAACATTTCCAAAGAACTTCTTGATTGGCTTATTAATTCAAAATATGAGGTTCTCACATAAATTTTTTTATGTATGAACTTAATAATAAATAGGATATAAAATGCCTATATCAGATGCTGGCAAAGTTCAAATTTTGAGAAATTATAAACTAGAAAATAAATGGTACCTCAGTCACAGGGAGAAAAAACAGGTACTTAAAAAATATCTTTGCCTTTATGCTCATTTCTTCACTTTGCACATTTAATATGTACTTTTAAAAAAATAATGATCAAATTCCCTTGTACCTCAAGCGTTCAAACAAGTTCTCAGTTATAGCTTGAATGCTTTTCAAACATCATTAAATAACTCTTGGAATATTGACATGTTTTAAAATTTTGCCACCTGTTTTTGCATTTCTAGAAACAAGCACACTTCTTTATAATGTACCTGCTACAACAGCCATGTATGAAGAAGTAAAGCCAGGCCAAAGGTAATGCCACCTCCTGCAGACAAGGACTTTTAAAATGTGGGTTCTTCTTCAATCCTCTTCACTGTTTTTGGTCCCCATCTGTTTGTGTGCATCTGCTCCCCTAGAAGAAGTTCTAACCTTTCTTGATTTGGCTGAATGGTTCCACTTCTCTTCAGGCCCTCCCAGCTCCAGGCAATCGGCCCCCAGACATTTGGGTGCACCTGAGACCTCCAGCAAACACACAGGCTCCTGCTGCATGCCATCTGGAATTGGCCTGTCCTCCCCGCTTTGACTCGGCTACTGAAAGGAGTACAAGCCCCAGGGCATGGGGACACCACGTGCCACTCTGCCTCACGCTTGGAGGGGCAGGGAGAAAGAAACAAAAGCCACAGGGTCTGCACATTATTAGTGGATTCCCCTAGTCCCGCCCACACTGGGATCATACCAAGGCCCCACCCCAAGACTTCCTGTTCCCAGCTTCCTGGCAGCTGCTGGCTCAGTCCTGCCCTCTCACTGGCCGGCTTCTACACCCATACCCCAGCTCAATACCAAGTTCCTGGTAGACTTCAGGAAGAAGTACTGAGCTCTGGCTTGGTGCCCAGATAAGTTCAGCCTCTTTACTTAATGGATCTTTACCAACTAAGAGAAGACTTGGGGCTGTTTTCCAACTATTTCCTCATGATGGCAGTGTTGCTCCAGAAATTCTAACTGATCCCGCCCCCTTTGCACTCTTCTCCCGCCCTTCCTGTCTGAAAAAGAAAAATGCCACAAGTTGCCAGGAAATATGGCAGTTTTGTATCTTTCCCCGTTTCAACCAAACTGTCCACAATGTTGTGCTTTTGCTTTTCGGTTTGCGTTTGAAATCAAACTGAGGTCTTAAGCCCCACACTCTTTAGGCATCTTTTCTTTTCAAGACATTTCTACCCAACCTGGTCTCTATCCATAGCTCTCCTTTTCTTCACGCCTAGTTTTTCAAGATTTAAAATTGTCTTGTGGTGAAGGAACAAGCCTGTACAAGCTGAAGGGGCAAGCCTCAGGGGTCCAGGCTTAAGAGGGAATGGAAAATGATTGCACCTAAGGGCCTGGAGAAGAGCAAAGTTGGACACTAGGACATCTGGTCCATTTCTCAGATGTCCATTTTCTCACCTAGGCACTAGGCCTTCTGTGTTGAATAGGAAGCAGCCATTGTGCTGGAATCCTGAGAAGAGGATCCAGATAGCTTCAAGTTTGCTTGCCATACAATGTCCCACTTGGAGTAATGCATATGCTCAAATATGTATAAATTCCAATTAGATGGGACACATGATTTTGTTTCATGGTTTCATCATTTGACCTTGGAAATAAGCATTTTCCAATGTCGTTAAATGTCCTTTGACTGCTTCCTATCACTTTACTGTGTATGTGTGTGTCACTGTTTTCCTCTCAAGGGTCAGTCTTGTAATATTTTCTCATTAGTAACTAAGACATAGTGTTTGCAAAGAACTCAGAAAATAACGATGTGCTTATCAATAGTTAAGCACCGTCATAAAACCTGTTAATTTTCCTTAAGCTAATAAACGCTTGGATTATTTTTCAAATATATCTATACAAACTCAGTTTCAGTGTACTCATACATTCATTTCAATATTCACATACCGACTTCTATATTTAAATTCATACTCAACAGTAAGCGTACACTGAAATAGGATTTATATGCTGCGGTTTGGATCATATATTCACTGGTATTCCCTGGGCAATTTGCCATTATCATGAAAAATTTGCAAAACCTGATTTTTAGTAAATGAAACATTCACAAGGAGTTTTTTGATTTCCACATTTACTAATAAATATTAGGATCTCAATGAAAAAAATTTCAGTTCTTACAGACCCTTATTTAACAACCAGAAATTAAACGCCTAGGCCACCATCCCTCAGGTATCATGATTTCAAGACCTATATTGTCTAAACTTTATTATGCTTTATTATATTTATATGCTTTATTTTGTGTGTGTATATATATATATATTTATATATATTCTGAAACAAATATTGACTCACAACTATACACATAAGCCTCAGATAATGTATGGGGTTTTTTTTTTTAACTTTTCTCAAAATTGTAGCCTATACTTTAATCTAAAATTTAATCCTAACATTTTATCTTTAAGATGTATAATGACACATTAATGAGTAAATGAAGTTTGTGTCTCTGTCTTCCTATCTTTGTGACCCAGGTATGTATTCTAACAGATCTTCGAGGTGGATGCATTCACATGTTTTATATTCATCTATAATCTTTCACTACTCTCTCTCTCTTTCTATATATATATATATATATATATATATACACACACACACACACACACACACACACACAAACGTGCATATATATACACGTATATACATATACACACATATATATGGACACAGAGGTTCAAGTTTAATTGCATTGTTACTGTAGTAATCACCATGACTATGGTTAATTACAAAATATGCTTTTTGTAAACATGGTGTGATGGTTAAGTTTATGTATCAACTTGGCTAGGGGTTATGGTGTCTAGTTGTTTGGTCAAGCAAGCTCTGGCCTGATTGATATGTGAGACTATTTCATGGATTTAAATCTTCAGGAACTTACTTGCATCTATGGCTGATTACATCTACAGTCAACAAAGGAGATTGCCTTCAGCAATGAAAGAAGTCTTATTCACTCAGTTGAAGGCCTTAAAGGGAAAACTGCTGATATCACTATTAGAAAGAAGAATTTCTATCTCTATTTCAGCTGGCCAGCTTCTCCTGGAGAATTCATGGAAATTTTCATCAGAGTTCCCAACTTACGGCCTGCCTTACAGAATCCCCATGGTGGCATGAACCAATTCCTATAATAAATCTCATAATGTTTACATATTTAATATATATGTATATATCCCATCAGTTCTGTTTCTCTGGAGAACCCTGACTAGTACACATATAGATGGATATATAGTAATTTGTGTGTTTGTTTCCCTTTAAACATAATTGAAGGTGGGTTTTAAACAAAATCTTCATCACTATCTTATACAATTTCCGTGTTCCTAAATACATATATGTATTTTGAGAACTTGAAATTCTTTTATATTTAACTCCATATTCAAAAGATTATTATCCAAGAGATTCACAAAAGCAATACCTGCAGCTAGCAAACTGTTCAAATTTTGAGAAATTATAAAGATGAAAATAAATAGTAGTTCAACACCAAGAAGTATAAATAAAGATTTTTAAAATGTCATTCTCATCTCTTACTAATACACTTAAATAAAAACTTTCAAAAAAGAAAATTCAAATTCCTTTCTAGCTCCAGTGTACAAATATGTTTTCTGCACTTCTTTATCTTTCCAAACTTCATTAAATATGCTTTGAAATACTGATTACTTGCTCATGAGTAGGCTCTCAAAATTAGACAGGCTTCTTAACAAACTGTCTAGTTACAACCATTTACAAAGAAGTACAGCAAAGTTGCAGGTAATCCCACTTCAAGCAGAAAAGGACTTGCAAAAAGTGGTTATACCTTCAATCCTCTTGTCTATGTTCACATATTTTTGTCATATATTTGTTAGGTCTCATGTATTCAACACAGAAAGTTTTCCCCTATAATTTCTTGTCTTCTGGATTTGTGATTTATTTCGGTTTGCTAAAGCCGCAGAATGCAGTATACCAGAAATGGGTTGGCTTCTTCAATGGGATTTTGTTAGGTTACAAATTTACAGTTCTAAGACCATGAAAATATTCAAATTAAGACATCAAGATGAAGATACCTTCTCTGAGAAAAGGCTACTGGCATCTGGAGTTCCTCTGTCACATGGAAAGGCACATGGTTTCAACTGCTGGTCCTTCTCTCCTGGTTTTAGTTTCAGTGGCTGTCTCCAAATGTCTTTGTCTCTGGGCTCCCCCAGGGGCTTTTCCTCTCTTAGATTCGCTGAGCTCTCTGAATTTCATCTGTCTTTTATCCTCTCATAAAGGACTCCAGCTGGGGGATTAAGACCCACCTTGAATGGACTGGATCACATCTTAATTAGAATAGCCTAACCGAAAAGTCCCACCCACAGTAGGTCTGCCCCAACAAGAATGGATTAAAAGAACAGCCTTTTCTGGGGTAAATAACAGATTCAAACCAGCATAATATTTAAGTAATAATATAAGCTTTATGAAAAATCTCATGCAATACACAAGTCTCTTAAGGACATAGGGACACATTTCATCCCAAATCTCTCTTTCCCAAGGAAACATTAGCAGCGTAATGGGTGCATGTGATCAAATGAGAGCTGATATCATTTAACTAAATGAATAGTGTCCACTATTTATCAGTGTTCTCCCCTATTTGTTCAGCAAGGTGCTTGAAACACACACATCTGTGGTCACCCACAGATGAATACATTATTTTTTTTTCTTGAATTGCATCTTCGTTATACTGTCATGGTTTATTTACTCAGCCTTGTATGATGGACTTTCTGATAACATAACTATTTATGATCGCATTTTCTTGTTAAATCTCTAAGCAGCCCTTTATTATTGATCAAGTCCTAAGGGTAATATATACATGTGGCAAAGAAATGCTAAATTAAGCAATTATAAATGGGAAAATGATGATACTCTGAATCATATAAGCTTAGTAGAAACTCAATTGACCTTCTGATCTATTGCATTCTTCTTTCTTCTATATATATTGTATCTGTGTCTCTGTGTATTTTTTATGTACAGAAGATTTTTAGTATGATTTTGACTGACAGTCTACAGGGGATTTTGTTATGGTTTGATATTTTTCCTTCTTTCATGATTTTCTTGGGTCTTTTATTGCAAGGCCACTTCAAATATCATTAAATAGCCTCAAAAAGACTGGATTTTATGTTAAGTAATAATTTTCCAGAAGTCTTTTGTTTCCATGATCATTAAGACTGCAACATTTAATCATTCCAATATGTAGATGGGGTTGTATGTAATTTCATAGAAAAATAGAATCTTACAATAAATGATGTTTTATAGCTTATGGTCAACATTTCAATCCTTCAGAAAGGGTTAAAGTTACAACATGTAGGCTCTTCCTTAGCAACATCACTCTGAAGAGATTGGCCCTACTAATAGATTGATTAGAAGCCTTCCAGATAATTCCCTTTGTGCATATTCATTCTTTAGAATCAATATATGTTTATGGCTCTAGGTAATCATAAATGGAGAAAGACTTCCATTTTTGTTTCTTATACTTGTATTAGCAAATTAAGTCAATGGTGTAGATACAAAGATTGGAGTTCGTTTTTTATGTGCACTGAAGCAGATTCCCTTATGTGTTTGTAGAAGGGTATGTGTGGGTGGGTGTGCACAGCCCCAAATTTTAGAAGTACATAAAAATGTGAAAATATGACCCATAACCAGGACAAAATTGGTCAATAGAACTCGGCACAGATATGACAAAAGTAAATTGAATTAGCAAACAAGGATTATAATGGAGTAGTCATATATACATTCAAGAATTTAAAGGGAAACTTGAACATAGTAAGGGAGAAAAATAGAGAATTAAAGAGAGCAATAGAAATGAAGAAATAGAACCAAGTAGAAATTCTAGACTTGAAAAATAAATTATATGAAATGAAAAATTCTATGGACATTGAACAGCATAGTAGACACTGAAGAAGAAATTATCAATGAGCATGAAACATATCAATAGTTATCCAATGTTGAGCACAAAGATAAAAAGGGTTAATAAGTTTGAAAGAGTTTCAGTGACCTTTGGGATAATATCGAATTCTAATATTTATGCACTTTCAATCCATGAAGGAAGAATTCCTGCAAAATATAACCTTACAAAATATAGGTCCATTTACCATCCCCCAGTGTCCTATATACTATAGTTGTCACATGTAATTCATCTACATACATTATAAACTCTACAAAGTTAAAAGTTTTGTTTTTAGTATTCATATTTATTTCAAAGAAATTAAGTGAAAAGAAATACAATCTTTTGTATTTACCTAGACACTCAACATTTTTGATGTTCTTTATTGGCTCCTGAAAATGTTTCCTTCTGGTATCATTTCTTTTTGGCCTGAAGAATATCCTATATTTTAGTGTATGTCTGGTGGTGACACATAATTTTATTTTTCCTTTGTCTGAAGTCATACATTTTGCTTTTACCTGTGAAGACTATTTTCAATGGATATAGAATTTTGGTTTGGTCAAGATTTTTTTTTCCTGCCAGCAATTTAAAGAGAATGTGTCGGGAGCCAAATCGCCACATCCTAAACCTGATGGCAAGGCCTCAGGTTCAACAGAAAACATTACTGTGGATGTGCCGCACGGCGGCGGGCGTGGCCCCTCGACGGATCCTGGCAAAGCCTACCACCGATGGACTATTGCAATGCTGATTCTTTGAATCTTTGTGCTTCTGCTTTCTCTTTTTCTTTGCTAATGTTATTATTTGGGATATACTCTGGATAATAATCAAAGATATGACAAAGTGTTGGGCACCTTCCGATGATTTTACCTTTCGATGAACCCCCTCCTCCACCTATGAGAAAGCAGCCACCCCGTTTAGCCGCCTGAAGCCCCCTTGCCCCTTTCCAGACATCCTCCTTTACACAAGTTCCCCCTTTGACATCCAAAAATATTTCACTGAGAAAGTGATTAGAAGGCCAAAGCAGAAGCAATGTAAACCACGTAATTCATCACCCAGTTCCTTGACAGGCCCCGTTGTTTGCTGAGGTTAGAACTGAATCAGGGTCAACACGCTCCACTAGTGCCTTATGGCTGGCCTCGGGCAGCCAGAGCATACAAGAAATTCTTTGGGCACCCACCCCACGGGCTTATGGTACGAGAGTAGTTCCTCGTATGAGCCCACAGCTAATTTACTTTAGGTACAAAAACAAGCCCTCCTAAATAATTAAAAATAGCCAAAACAGAGATCATTACTGAGAACAAGGAAGAATATCATGAGGAACTTGGAAGGTCTGCACCGGAATAGAGTTGTCTTAACATAGGGATGAAAACACACACTGCTCGGTCCCCCCGCCCTGTTCGGACCCCAGTGTCCCCTGGAATTGAGTAACAATGGTTTTGTGATTTATAAGCTGTGCTTGCCAGCTCTCACCCGCGTGATCCAGGTGCAGAGCTTATGTAACTTTGAGCTATAAAAGAAAATCACTTTTTCATTAAAATTGTCGGAGCCCTGAGCTTCGTCCCAGACACTTTGCGTGTCTGTCTCCTTCCTTGCTGCGCCGACGCTGACCCCCACTTTAGGACCCTGTCACGTTTGCTGAGGCAGGACCTCGGCAAGAATGTTTACTGTCTTCTGGCATCCATAGTTTCTGATGAGAAATCAACACTTATTTGAATGAGACATGTTATATATAACAGTGGTAGCATCTAATTTGTGTGTGGAAAATACCTGCCTTTTCAATAAGTAGTCCTGGGACCACTGGGTATCCCTGGGGTACACATGAAATTCTAGTCTTCCCTCACACTGTATCTAAAATTCAACTCCACAGTCCCTTTTCAGGTATTCAGGGTCAGGAAATTCATCATAAACCTATACTAGTACAATGGGAAACTCAAGAAATGGTGGGAGATGAAACTGACTCTACAGACAGGAGTTGACACACTATGGCTCATAGAATAAAACTGATTCATGGCCTGTAATTGCAAAGTGTACAAGCTAAGAATCACTTTTACATCTTTAAAAGGTTCTTTAAAAAAAACAACCAAAAACATGTGACAGAGGCCCTATGTGGCCTGCAAGTCTTAAATTATTTATTGTCTGGCCCTTTACAGAAAAAAGTTTGCTGTTCTCTGAATCTAGGACCAAAGATATCTTCACCCACATCATCCCCTAGTTAGGGAAAGAACAGTTTCTAGAAACCTCACTGTGGACAAATGTATACTTCTTCATGGAGATGGCTTCACTGATATAAACATAAGATGGTCCAGACTAACATTTAAAGTGAAGCCAGACACCAGAATTATATTTGAATGACATCCAGGCTCAAGTTATAACCTCATATATTAGATGATCTTACAGGAATCTAAATGTGATCATTTCTGAATGAAAGGCCAAGACCTAGTGAATTAGGAGACTCACTTTCTGGCGACTTCTCAGACTGCTATCATACAGAATTAAAGAGGCACAAACTGGGGTTCTAATGCTTCCTATATTCTGGTTTTGATTTCTCAAAAGAAAGCAGGCTGAGAGGAGGAGAAAACAACAGAGAACGTAAGAGCTCACTGGATCTTGGTTCAGAGATTATGAGTCTAAAGGAAGCTAGAAACTATTGATCTAGGATATTGACTTTGAGAACTATGTTAGGTTCTTTGAAATCTCTTGTTCCTGCTAAATCTAAAGGCTGCCCTGCTTGATCAATATTCAAGACCTTAAAGTAAAAACTGACTGGGTGCTGGCCATCTGGGGTCCCAAGGAAGGGGAGAGTGGCTGTTGAATTCCTCTGTGCAGTCAGACTTTGAAACACATGAAGGCAGACAACCACAAAGGAGAGGAAGAAATTGCTGTTACAGAGAGGATAAGTTTGGAGAGGAACAGAAGGAAAAAGAGGAAAGTTGAAGAAAGAGTTGAACTCCCCTGGCACTGCCTCCCTCTCAGTGTTCCTGCGTGTGTGTGCATGCACGTGGGTTTACAAAGAAAGAAGGATGATGTAGGTGCCTCATATAAACTCAGGATTTGGGTTGAGTGAGGTAGAGGCTACAGTGAGAGGAAGTTATGGACAAAAGGCGGATGTAGGCATTGGGCAGGGGTGTGATGAGGGAGGCAGGGTTGATCATTTTTCACATTACTTGGTAATAAGAGACAATGATTCACTGTTTTTCTGTAGTATTTCTGTGCACTCTGAATCTCACCATATCCCTTTTCAAAACTTCTCCCGCTCCCTGAATTGAGTCCATCTGATCATGTAGTGCAGTGGTCCCCCTCATGGCTGTCCCTTTAAATCACCCAAGGAGACTTGATAAAACAAACAACAAAGTTTGAATCTCACACACAGATTCTAATTTCATTAACTAGAGGGGCGGGCACAGGCATTAGTACTTTAAAAACAATTTCCTGGGTGAGAACAACCAACCTGGTCCCTGCTCCTTGCCTGTTGCCTCCAGTTCCTTGCCAGTTTTATTGATGCTTGCCTTTGGGGTCAGAGCCACCTATTCTGTGGGCTTTGGGGGGCTTCCTCCATTCAAACTGGAGGCAACTATGGCACACTGGAAACAGGGGTGTCCACTTGGCTTCCAGTCTGGATATCCTCCTCAGGACTCAATATCCCCTCAAGGCTGCAAGGAAAAACAGGGGAGGGTATAGTGACTTGGGCCCTGAGGAAAGATTGCTGAGGGCAAGAGCCCCAGAGGTCTTCCAGGTAACATTGCTGAGTCAAAGGGAGAAGGAAACTGCAGGGCAGTGATGGCGACTTTAAGAACTCTATATGACCCTTTGCTGTTTGTGATTCCTGCATGTGCTAGCCCTGCTGTGTGTGCCCCATTTCCTTGCGTGATCAAGAGTCAAGCCCTTAAAGAAGAATGGTCTATTTGTGGCCATCTGGGCTCCCAAGGAAGTGAGAGGGGAAGGGGTGGCTGTGGGGCCCCTCTGCAGCCATGCTTCTGGGAAAAATGGACAGAAAGGTGGACTGGAAGGTGGTAGCTATGGGAAGGGGAGGAAGCAGGGTCCTGGGTCTTAAACCAAAAGGAGGCAAGGAGGCTGGCATGTGAGAGGGGGCCTAGGACCACTGGGCAGGAGGAAGACCTCCAAGGGTCTCCAGGACAGGTCCTGATGGCCAAGGAAATGGAAGGAGCCCCAATAAGGCTCTTCCAGAAAGGGTCTGGTCACCTGTCCTCTAAATTCCAGGAGGGCCTAAACTCCACCAGGAAACCCCCTCAGGGCTACTCCATCCAGCATCCTGACTTTGTGAGCAGAGATCACAGTGCAGAGGACCCACTGTGGGCCTCTGCCCATTGAGTTATGAGACAGTGGGGGATCCCAAGCCTGGAGTGAACCTCTCTGTTGGAAACCACTTGCTGACCCTTCAGATGAAGTTCTTAAATGTTGCATGTTATCAACCCATTGTGGATCTGATGGCAGCAAAATGCTCTCAGAGAAATGCAACAGAATTGCTTTTGCATGGGATTCAAGGGGGTTTATTTTCACAGAACAAACCTCCTACCTTACTCTGGACCCCTAAGTTAAGAACTCCTGCTCTCCCTTCCCTTCTCCCAAGGTTTAGTGTCTCACACATGTATTTGAGGTTGAGTGTCATGAGGCCTAGTGACCACTAGATGACGACAGAGATTGTAGCAAGATAGCTCACTTTTGTCTCGTGGCCATAAGGGTAGGTCAAGTATGTCTTCACCCAATGTGTGAAATTAGGCTCAGGGCAAACCGGTGTCCCTGAGGGGGTTTCCTGGTGGAGTTTAGGCCCTCCTGGAATTTAGAGGACAGGTTATCACATGTCTCACAGGCCTATCTGAGTGAATGAAAGCTTAAAAACACTTTCCATTTGAACCTGGGATATGCCTCTGTTTTATAGTCCTTTCCCTTCCCAGATCACACAGTGTGAGTGAATATTTTTACAAGTAACATCTGATAGCTGCTGCAAATGTAGCTGTCTTTGGCCATGTCTGCGTTACAATCTCTGGTGTAATTATGTGACCCTGGGGTCACTGGTTCAGGACAATGCAGAAAATGCTCCACTGGGGACACTAACCAAGCTTCCACCCAGGAGATCCCATGCCCTGCCCACTCAAGTACATGGTTGTATATGAAGAAGAACTGACACAGTTCCAAGTTTTCCTCATCCATCTACCTTTCTTCTGAAAGTTCAGGAATTCTTCAATGTTCCTAAATTATCAAATAGATAGAACTCAAGATGCCATTTTGGGGGAGGGGTAGACCATATCCTATTCATCCACTCTCAAGGGTGCCAGCTTACTGAAGAAAGACATTCCTTTAAGCACCCCTCTGAAATCACAAAAAAAAGGCAAGGATGCCCCCTCTCACCACTCTTATTCAATATTGTACTGGAAGATCTTGCCAGGGAAATTAGGCAAGGAAAAAAAAAAGGCCTCTGAGTTTGAAGGTAGAAGTAAAACTTCTGCTATTTGCAAATGTCGTGATCTAATATTCAGAAAATCCTGAAAATCAACACAACAGCTGCTAGAGGTAATAAATGAGTTCAGTGAAGTGTCATGGTACAAGATCAACGTGCAAAAATCAGTATTATTTCTATATGCTAGTAATGAACAATTTGAGGAGGAAATTAAGAAAAATTACATTTATAATAGCAAATAAAAGAATCAAATATCTAGGAATAACTTTAACCAAAGAAGTAAAGGACTTGGTTACAGAGAAAGCTAAAAACATTGCTGAAAGAAAAAAAGAAGACATAATAAAGGGAATAACATTCTCTGTTCAAGGAGGAGAACACAGATATTGTTAAGATATCAATTCCACCCAAAGCTATTTACAGAGTCAATGCAACCCCAATCTAAATTTCAACAGTCTTCTTTGCAGAAATAGAAAAGCCATTCATCAAAGTTATGTGGAAACGTAAGGGGTACCAAATAGACAAAACCATCCTGTAAAAGGAGGAAAATGTGAGAGGATTCACTATAACTGAATTTAAAACTTATTATAAAACTACAGTAATCAAAACAGCCTGGTACTGGCACAGGGTCAGAGAGATAGACCAATGGAATTTAATTGAGAGCTCAGAAATAAACCCTAGCGCCTATGAACAATTGACTTTTTTTTACAAGGGTGCCAATGCCACTCCATTGAGAAAGTATAGTGTTTCAACAAATGGTGCTGGGAAAACTGGATCTTCATATGAAAAAGAATGAAGGTGGAACCCTACCTCACACCGTATACAAAAAATCAACTCAAATGTACCAAACCTAAGTATAAGAACCAAAACTATAAAAGTCTTAGAAGAAAACACAGGGAATCTTCTTCAGGAATTTGTGTTAGGTAATGGTTTCTTAGACTTTACTCCAAAATCAGGAACAACAAAAGAAAAAGTAGATATATGAGACTTCATCAAACTTAAAATCTTGTGTGCATCAAAAATTTCATCGTGACTTCTGAGGAATATGACAGAGTAGGGAATGTCAGGTCTCACTCCTTCCTCCAGAACAGCTGGTAAACAGGCAGGAACTGTCTGAAACAACTGTTTTAGGGCTCCAGAGGCCAGAAGAACACCGTACAGCATCCATGGAAGAGCAGGAGGAAGAAGCTGATAAACCAAAGTAAAGAACAGTGAGTAGATCCATGTGCTGGCTGCTGGCACCCGTCCCCCACACTCCTGGTGTGCTGACTTGGGATCCAATCCTTGGCTAGCTGCTGCTATCAGAAAGGGACATAAAAATCCTCTTCACCAAGAAAAGGGAGGCAGGCATGGCCAAGCACTAATTATGGCTTTTCTTTATTGAATTTGGATTACCGGTCCCAGTTTTGAGCTACTGTTTCAACATACCCCAGACAAAGGTGTGGTAGCCATTGTTTTGACCCTGAAACCAACAGGGGCAAAGATAGTGGATGTTTAAAGACACAATTCCAGAAAGGACCCAAGACGGTGGATTAGGAGAAACAGAGCAAAAAACTTCTCCATGAAAAACACTCGATAAAAGACAGAAAGTGCTCCAGAACACCGGTTCCAGTGTTGCACCGGCTGGACAAGGACAGCTAAATCCACAGGGACTGTACACCTGGTGAAACCGAGAGTCTGCACTCAGAAATGGGTCAGTGAGGCTGCTGGGGAAACAGTAGCCATGCCGCGGTGAGGAGAAACCAGGGGTTGGCGTCTGGGGATGGAGTAAGCTAAAATCCCCCAAAGCAACTGTGGATCTGGCAGCGAGAGCCACACAGTTGAGCATGGTGGGCAGTGCTTTCCACACCCCAGGCACCCACTTCAGTATCTGGTGTGGGCGATAGACTTTCGCACACCTGCAACTAATTGTCCTGGAGCTAGGAAGGCAGAGATCCGCGAAAGGGGGAAATTACCACTCCCCATACAGCCATCTTTTCAGTGAGCTGGGAAAGCCCCTGCACAGTGCCACAGCCCAGAACTCTGCCACACAGTTGAGCATGGTGGGGAGTGCCTTCCACACCCTGGGCACCTGCCTCAGTATCTGGCATGGATGATAGCCTTTCACAAACCTGCAGCCAGTTGTCCTGGAGGTAGGAAGGCAGAGGTCCATGAAAGGGGGAAACTACCCTGCCCTGTACAGCCATCGTTTCAGCAGGCTGGGAACACCCCTGCATGGTGCAGTGACCCAGAGCTTCTGTTGGGGATTCCACTCACCTATGATGTTGCACAGTCTTCCCTCCATGGAAGCCTGTGGAGGGCACGGCTTGAAGGTGGGGTCCCGCACAGAAATCCCAAGGCCCTACACCAATCCCAGGGACTTCTGGGTCCACAGCAGAGAGAGACTGTCGGGAGTCTGAGCCAGGGGGCTGGGGTCATGCAAGACCTTTAAGTCTCCAGGAATTGCTGGGAGAGTTCAGTTTTAAAGCTGCCTTCCCTCCCTAACTACACAGGGCACACCCCACAACTTCACGGCTGGCTGCACCAACAACATATGGAAATTTCGTGCACTGACTATTCCCCCACAAGATTTGGACCCCCACTCATTGCATAGAAGAAGTTGGGGAGAACTGGCTTGAGGATAATAGGTGGCTTGGGGGGAGCCATCTGCTGGTAAGTCAGAGAATGTGCACTCCATCAAGCTATAGCTCTGATAAATTATACATAATGATTCAAATAAACATGCCTAAAAGAACCCCATCAAGATAAGAAAATGCCAAGAGGCCAAAAGCAACAGAAAATTTTAAAGCCTATGACTAAACCAGAAGAGATGGATAATCCAAACCCAAACACCCAATTCAAAAAGTCAGAGGAGATACAGTACTTGGAGCAATTAATCAAAGAAGTAATCACAAACAACAGTAGCATGGCACAGGATATAAAGGATAAGAAGAAGACCCTAAAGGATCATAAAAAAGAATTTGCAGGAGTAAATAAAAAAAAATAGATGATCTTATGGAAATAAAAGAAACTGTTGATCAAATTAAAAAGATTCTGAATACACACAGTACTAGATTAGAGGAAGCTGAGGAAAGAATAAGTGAACTGGAAGAGTGAGAACGGAAAGTAAAAGTACAAAAAAAAAGAATGGAGAAAAAAAATAAAAAAAAATCAAAAAGATCCCAGAGATATCGTGGACAACATAAAGCACATAAACATAAGAATGATTGGAGGTCCAGAAGTGAAAGAGAAGGGTAAAGGTCTAGGAAGCATATTCAAAGAAATTGTTGGGGAAATCTTCCCAGTGGTATGACATATTTAAAATTCTGAAAGCGAACAATTGCCAACCAAGAATTCTTTGTCCAGCAAAGCTCTCCTTCAAATTTGAAGGAGAGCTTAAAATCTTCACAGACAAACAAATGCTGAGAGAATTTTCTAACAAGAGATCTGCCCTACTTGAGATACTAAAGGGAGCCCTACCAGCAGAGAAACGAAGAAATGAGAGAGAGAGATGGAGAAGAGTTCAGAACTAAAGAGATTTAGTAAGGGTGTTGTTCTAGTTTGCTAATGCTGCTGAAATGCAAACCACCAGAAATGGACTGGCTTTTATAAAAGGGGGTTTATTTGGTTACACAGTTACAGTCTTAAGGCCATAAAGTGTCCAAGGTAAGTAATCAACAATCAGGTACCTTCACTGGAGGATGGTCAATGGTGTCCAGAAAACCTCCGTTAACTGGGAAGGCACATGGCTGGGGTCTGCTCCAGAGTTCTGGTTGCAAAATGGCTTTCTCTCAGGTTCCATTCCTCTCTAGGCTGCAGTTACTCAAAAATGTCACTCTTAGTTGCTCTTGGGGTGTTTTTCCTCTCTTAGCTTCTCCAGAGCAAAAGTCTGCTTTCAGAGGCCATCTTCAAACTGTCTCTCATCTGCAGCTCCTCTCTCAACCCCTGTGCATTCTTCAGTGTCCCTCTTAGATGTAGCAAGCTCACCCATTCTGTCTGAGCTTATATAGTGCTCCAGTATACTGAACAAGGCCTGTGCTGAATGGGCGGGGCCACACATCCATGGAAATTATCAATGAAAGATCTCACCCACAGTTGCGTGATCGCATCTCCATGGAAACATCCAATCAAAAGTCTCCAACACAAGCAACACCAATACGTCTGCCCACACAAGATTACATCAAAGATAATGGCATATTGGGAGACATAATACATTCAAACTGGCACAGGTATGTTAAAGGAAATAAAGAGAGGAGAAAAATATATCTGACAAACATAAAACAAAGGATAGGATAGCTGATTTGAGAAATGCCTTCACAGTAATAACACTGATTGTGAATGGATTAAACTCCCCAATTAAAAGATATAGATTGGCAGAATGGATTAAGAAATTTGAACCATCAATGTGTTGATTACAAGAGACTCATCTTAGACACAGGGCACAAAGAAACTGAAAGTGAAAGGATGGAAAAAATATTCCATGCAAGCTACAGCCAAAATAAAGCAGGAGTAGCAATATTAGTCTCAGATAATATAGACCTTAAATGCAAAGATGTTTTAAGAGACAGAAAAGGTCACTATATACTAATAAAAGGGACAATTAAACAAGAAGAAATAACAATCATAAATGCCTATGCACCCAATCAAGGTGCTCCAAAGTACATGAGACAAACATTGGCAAAACTGAAGGAAGCAATAGATGTTTCCACAATAATTGTGGGAGATTTCAATACATCAGTCTCTCTTATAGATATATCAACCAGACAGAAGACCAAGAAGGAAATTGAAAACATAAACAATTTGATAAATGAATTTGAATTAATAGGCTTATGTAGAACACTACATCCCAAATCACCAGGTTGCACATTCTTCTCTAGTGCTCATGGAACTTTCTCCAGAATAGATCATATTCTGGGCCATTAAGCAAGCCTCAATAAATTTAAAAACACTGAAATTATTCAAAGCACATTCTCTGATCACATTGAAATACAATTAGAAGTGAATGACCATCAGAGACTTAGAAAATTCACAAATATCAGGAGGTTAAACAACACGCTCTTAATCAGTGGGTCAAAGAAGAAATAGCAAGACAAATTGCTAAATATTTAGAGATGAATGAAAATGAGAACCCAACATATCAAAATTTATGGGATGCAGGAAACGTGTCATTGAGGGGGAAATTTTTAGCTCTAGATGCATACATTAAAAAGGAAGAAAGAACTAAAATCAAAGAATTAATGGAGCAACTGAAGAAGGTATAAAGTTAACAGTGAACTATTCCTAAACCAAGTAGAACTATTCCTAAACCAAGTAGAGAAAAGAAATAACAAGGATTAAAGCAGAAATAAATGACATGGAGAAGAAAAAAAAATAGAATAGATGACACCAAAAGCTGATTCTTTGAGAAGGTCAACAAGATTGACAAGCCCCTAGCAATACTGACAAAATGAAAGAATGAAGACCCAAGTAAACAAAATAATAAATGAGAGAGGGGACATTACTGCAGATCCTAAAGAAATTTTAAAAATTATAAGAGGATACTATGAACAACTTTATGCCAACAAACTGGATAATTTAGAGGAAATGGACAATTTCCTGGAAACATATGAACAACCTAGACTGACCAGAAAAGAAACTGAAGACCCCAGCCAACCAATCACAAGCAAAGAGATCCAATCAGTCATCAAAAATCTTCCCACAATTAAATGCCCAGAGGCAGATGTCTTCACAGGGGAATTCTACCAAACTTTCCAAAAAGAATTGACACCAATCTTACTTAAACTCTTTCAAAACATTGAAAGAAAAGGAACATACCTAACTCATTTTATGAAGCTAACAGTCTAATAAGAAAACCAGATAAAGATGCTACAAGAAAGGAATACTACAGGCCTATCTCCTTAATTGATATAGATGCTGAAATTCTGAACAAAATACTTGCAAACTGAATCCAAAGACACATTAAAAAAATCAGACACCATGACCAAGTGGGGTTCGTTCCAGGCATTCCAGGCACAAAAAGAGAAATATTGTATGCTATCTCTAATGTGAGCACTGTGAAAAATGTAAAATAAATGGCTTATACTGTAGAATATAGGGGACCTAGTGATAGCAAATAGTGAAGGGGGAACGATAATCTAATAAGAACAGATAAGTTATGGAGGGTAAACTTAATGTTCTGGGAATGCTCAGGAATGACTACAGTTTGTTAATATCTGGGGGATACAGTAGGAACAAGTGTGTAGAAATGTAGTTATTTTAGGTTATTTGTTTTTCTTATTCCTTTGTTGAGTTATAGTCTGTCTACTTTCTTGGGGTATGGTATGAACATGTTGGAAGCAATGTAGTTGTTTAGGTTATTCGTTCTTTTTATTCCTTTGTTTTGGTCTTGTTTGAAATGTTTTTTATTGTTTGTTTTTTTAATTTTATGATAAAGTTAAAAAAGAATGAGTGTGAAGACAAAGTAAAGGAACAATGGGGGAGGAGTGTAATGGAATGTTTTGGATGCTCTTTTTTATTTTAATTTTTATTTTATTTTTTGGGGGTACTGAAAATGTTCAAAGATTGATTGTGGTGATCAATGCACAACTATGAACAACTGATTGCACACTTTGAAGGTTTGTATGTTATGTGAATATATCTCAATAAAATTGCTTTAAAAAAAGACACAATACCAGGAACTTACAGGGAAGACAGTGGAGTAGAGATTCAGTACTCACTCCTCCTTCAAAACAAATATTGGAGGGGCAAGAACTTTCTGAAACAACAGTTGTGGTGTTCTGGAGGCCAGGGGAGCACTGTACAGCATCGAAGGAAGAGCAGGAGGAAAAGCATGGAAAACTGTAAAGTAAAAAAGAACACCTAAAACATCTCACACCCCCAGTGCTTCCCTATTACTCATATACTTTTTGTCCTCATTTTTCTTTTTCGTTTTTAATTTTATTTTGAAATAAATTCCAATTTATAGGAACAGTTGCAAAAACAGTACAAACCCCATACACAGAACTCCAGCATACCCCAACCCCCCTACCCCAATACCCCAATCCACCAACTTTAACATCCTGTCACACCACCATTTCTTTCTTTCCCTCCCTCCCTCCCTATCTATCATCCATCTTCTATTTCTCTGTCTTCTGAACATACAAGAGCAAGCTGCACACATCCTTGAACAAACAATGTGATTCACATATACATTCCCCATGAACAGGAATGTTCTTTTATGCAATCCCATTAAGCGCAGCTAAGAAGTTCAAGAAATTCAACATTGATACAAAGCTTACATTCTAAATTTCCTTTTCTTTCTTATGTCCCAACTGTGTCCCTTTGAGCCTCCTCTCCTCCATCCTCAGATCCCATCCAGGATCATCCTTGGCATTTAATTGTCATTATCTATTTAGACTGTCTTTGTTTTTCAATTGTGGAAACAAATATACAGCCTAAATCTTCCCATTCCACCCCCTCCCTAGCATTCCATTAGTGGGATTAATCACATTTAGAATGTTGTAATGCTATCACCTTCCCACCATCCATTATTAGAAATTTTCCTTCACCTCAAACAGCAACCCTACACTCATTTCTTAACTCCCCATTGCCCCTTCCCCCACTTCTCATAACCCATACTCTTTCATCTCTATGATCATATTCTCTAATAATTTTTTGTGTTTACTGTGGGGCTTAAATTTAACCTATTAAATCCATAACAATCTTGTTTTCCTTTGATACCAACTTAACTTCAATAGGACACATAAACTATGTTCCTATACTCCTCCATTCCCCCACCTTTGTATAGTTCTTGTCAAAAATTACAAATTTTACATTGAGTCCAAACCACTGATTTGTCATTAGAGTTTGTGTATTTCATATCATGTAGGAAGTAAATAGTGGAGTTACAAAGCAAAAATTATTGACTTCTATTTGTATTCCATTGTGGTAAGAGAATGTGCTTTGAATATATTTAATTGTTTTTTGTTTGGTTTTGTTTTAATTTATCGAGGCTTGTTTTATGTCCCAGCATATGGTCTATTCTGGAGAAAGATCTGTGATCACTAGAGAAAAATGTATGTCCTGGTGATATGGGATGTAAGGTTCTATGCATGTCTGTTAAAATTCTCTGTCTCTCTCTCTCCTTTCTTTGTTTCTCTGTTGGTAGGGCTCCCTTTAGTATCTGAAGTAGGGCAGGTCTTTTATTAGCAAAATCTCTCAGCATTTGTTTGTCTGTGAAAAATTTAAGCCCTCCCTCAAATTTGAAGGAGAGTTTTGCTGGATAAAGTATTCTTGGTTGGAAATTTTTCTCTCTCAGAATTTTAAATATGTCATGCCACTGTCTTCTTGCCTCCATGGTGGCTGCTGAGTAGTCACTACTTAGTCTTATGTTGTTTCCTTTGTATGTGGTGAATTGCTTTTCTCTTGCTGCTTTCAGAACTTGCTCCTTCTCTTCAGTAGTTGACAGTCATCAGAATATGTCTCGGAGTGGGTTTATTTGCATTTATTCTATTTGGAGTTTGCTGGGCATTTATGCTTTGTGTATTTATATTGTGTAGAAGATTGGGGAATTTTTCCCCAACAATTTCTTTGAATACTCTTTCTAGACCTTTACCCTTCTCTTTCTCTTTGGGGACACCAATGAGTCTTAAGTTTGGACATTTTATTTTATCTATCATATCCCTGAGATCCATTTCAATTTTTTAAATTTTTTTCTTCATTCTTTCTTTTGTTCTTTCATTTTCTGTTCTGTGGTCCTCTAGGACTCTGAGTTGTTTTCCAACTTCCTGTAATCTTGTATTATGAGTATCCAGAGTCTTTTTAATTTGGCCAACAGTTTCTTTTATTTCCATAAGATCTTCTATTTTTTATTTACTCTTGCAATTTCTTCTTTATGCTCTTCTGGGGTCTTCTTTATGTCCTTTATATCCTGTGCCATGCTCTCATTCTTTGATTGTAGTCCTTTGATTAATTGCACCAAGTACTGTGTCTCTTCTGATATTCTGATTTGGGTGTTTGGGATTGGGTTCTCCATATCATCTGGTTTTATCATATGCTTTAAGATTTTCCGTTATTTTTGGCCTCTTGGCATTTGCTTTGCTTGATGGGGTTCTTTCAAGTTGTAAAAAATATAACTTGTGGGTCATGTGTCTGGGTGGTTAGGGAGGCAGGACAGCTTTAATAATCAAACCTCCCAGGTGTTTCCGGAGATTCAAGGCTGTTGCAGGAGTGTAAGCCTTCATTTCAATTTTGCCCCAGATTTTCTCTGCCGCTGACCCACAAGTCGCTGGCATTGACATAGCATCCCTGGGTTTTCTGACTAGGCCCCCCTTCTCAGCTGTGATCTTCAAGGACCTCTGCTGAGGGAAGGCTGGGCTATGTCACAAGTGCACGCCATCCCTCAAGGGAAGCCCTGGGCTGCCAGACCATGCAGGGGTGCTCCCAGACTGATGCAAAGATGGCTGAATGGGTCACCTCAACCCCCTGCTTTTCACACAGCTCTGCCTTCCCAGCTCTGGGACAACTAGCTGTGCATGCACTGAAGGCCACTGTCCACAGCCGATACTGTGGCATGTACAGGGTGATGTGGGATACACTCCCCATCATACCGGGTTTCCTGGCATGGCTCTGGGCTGTGGGTACGGCCCTGGGGAGGAGTGTCTCCAGCCCACTGGGCAGCTGGCTGCAAGCAGCATGGTTTCTTTCTCCTTTTGGCTCTCTCCTCTGCCCCCCAGCCCTGAGGGAATCAGCAGTGGTCTATCCTCCATGCCAGGCACTGAGAGGTTGGCACAGCCCACTCCTGCCATGTTTCACTGTGCATTTCTCATGGTCATAACTGCAGCCGCTCCTGGGTTTTGTTTTTTTTTTTAAAAAGAACTAGTCCATCTCCAAACGCCAACCCCCAGTTTCCCCACACTGCAGCATGGCCATGGGGCTTTCAACCAGCTTACTCACTTGTTTCAGAATGTAGACTCCCGGTTTCACCAAGTGCATGGTCACTGTAGTTTTAGCAGACCTTGTCCAGCTGGTGCATCACTGAAACTACTGTTTCGAGTCACTTTCTGGTTTTTATCTAGTATTTTTCATGGAGGTGTTTTTTTGCCCTGTCTCACCTAGCTGCCATTGTAGGTTCTCCTGTCCTCATTTTTCTATTCATCTCTCCATACACTGTATAAAGGGAGTGGGAGCCACAAAGTTTTCACAATCACACAGTCACTGCATATAAGCTATATAGTTATACAGTCATCTTCAATAATGAAGGCTACTGGGTTTCAGTTCAACAGTTTCAGGTCTTTCCTCCAGCTATTCCAATACACCAAAAACTACAAAGGGATATGCATGTAATGTGTAAGAATATCCTCCAGAATAACCTCTTGACTCTATTTGAGATCTCTCAGCCACTGAAAGTGTATCTTGTTTCATTTGTCTTCCCCCTTTTGGTACAAGAAAGCTTTCTCAATCCCATGATGTCAGGGCTAGGCTCATCCCTGAGAGTCATATCCCATGTTGCCAGGGAGACCTATACACCTGGGAGTCATGTTCCATGTGGGGGAGAGTCCAGTGATTTTATCTGCAGAGTTGTCTTAGAGAGAGGCCACATCTGAGCAACAAAAGAGTTTCTCTGAGAGTGACTCCTAGGCACCATTTTAAGTAGGCTTAACCTCTCCTTTGCAGCAACAAACTTCATAAGGGCAAGCCCCAGGATTGAGGGCTCAGCCTTCCAAACTTGTAGTCCCCAGTGCTTGTGAGAATATGATTATTTTCCCAGGTGGGGAAATTTAACATTTCCACGTTTTCCCCCAGTCCTACAAGGGTGCTTTGCAAATACAAATTTTTAAATTTTATTGAGATATATTCACATATCATACAATTATCCACAGTGTACAATCAACTGTTCACAGCACCATCATATAGCTGTATATTTATCACCCCAAATCATCACCTCTTCCCACCCTATTTTACATTTGGTTTTTGTCCCCATTCTATTCATCTATCTATACACTGAATAAAGTATATATTCATCTATCTATACACTGAATAAAGAGTGTGATCCACAGGGCTTTCACAATCACACTGTCACCCACATAAGCTACATTGCTATACAATCGCCTTCAAGAATCAAAGCAGTTTGACAGTTTCAGGTATTAACTTCTAGCCATTACACTGCATTAAAACTCAAAAAGAGTTATGTATATAGTGTGTAAGAATGCCCACCAAAGCAACCTCTCAACTCCATTTGGAATCTCTCAGGCACTGAAACATTATTTTGTTTCATTTTGCATCACTTGCAAATACATTTTTATTCTCTTCCCAAATTACTCTGGGAAGTGTCAGGGCTTCAGACTAACCTATACAATACAACCAGATTTCATTCCCTGTTCAACATTCTGTGTAATTATGTTGTTTGAAAATCTGACTATAGAAGTTGAAGCATAGTGTTACAAACAGTATAGATTTTGCTCCTAATAAATGTCTCTTACTTTTGCCTCACACAGAAGTTGAAGTTTAAAAAACACTGTGAATGTCACCCTGATTTATCTTAGTCCTAACCAAGTCCATTTCATTCATGTCTCTAATTTAAATCTGATCTTTTTCAGACTCCTTAATGGTTGTGGTATGGGGTAATGCTAACATTCATAGCTGCTGGAGTCTGGCTCAGAGTCTCAGTTGTCACACAGATATCCAAAGTTCCAGGGACTGACCAGGTTATACACAAAGAGCTCAGCATCTCAGAATTTAGGAATAACCATTACAACTCAAGAATATATGTAACTGCTCCAGGAGCTTACAATATAGGAACTTTTACAATAAGCCTTCCCCTGATGACCTATGCTCTCAGGCTCAGGTCTCAGAGTTTGCACATTATACTTAGTCCATATTAGTGAAGTATTATAATGGTTTTCTTTTCATTTCTGGTTTATGTCACCCAACATACTGTCCTCAATATCCATTCACCTCACAACTTCACTCCTTGTGGCAGCTCAATACTCTATTGTATGTTTACACCACAGTTCGCCATTCCATTCACAGTCAATATACCCTAAGGCCACCTCCATCCACTGCAAATTGTGAATACTGACACCATACACCCCCTGTGCAAATGTCCATTCATGTCCATCTTTTCCATTCTTCCAAGTAAATACCCAATAACTGAGTTGCAGTACCATAGGGCAACCCCATGCTTAGCTTCCTGTGGAACCACCACACTGCCCTCCAGATAGGCTGCACCATTCTACTTCCCCACTGATGGTGGTTAGGTAAATCCCTTTCTCCACCTTTTCTCCAGGACTTGTATCCCTCTGTTTATTTTTTAGATAGTTTTATTCACACACCATAAATTCCATCCTAAGTAATCAATCAATGGTTCCCTGTATAATCACATAGTTATGCATTCACTACCACTACCTATATAAGGACATTTCCATTTCTTCCACAAAGAAAGAGGAAGAGGCAAAAAAGTAGAAAGACAAAAGAAAAAGAAAAAGAAATAAATGACAGCTAAAAAGCACCAAAGAAAAGATAAATTAAAATAAAATACAATGAAATCATACAACACCAGTGGCAAGCTTCCCATACCCCTCCCATATATCCCCTTCTTATATACATTTAGCTTTGGTATATTGCCTTTGTTATATTAAAGGAAGTGTAATACAATGTTACTGTTAACTATAAACTCTAGTTTGCAGTAATTGTATTTTCCCCAGTTCCTCATTTTTAACACCTTGCAAAGTTGACATTCATTTGTTCTCCCTCATGTAAAAACATATTTGTACATTTTATCACAGTCATTGCCCACTCTAGGTTTCACTGAGTTATACAGTCCCAGTCTTTATCTTCCATCTTTCCTTCTGGTGTCCCACATGCCCCTAACCTTCCTCTTTCAACTGTTCTCATAGTCATCTTTGTTCAATGTACTTACACTATTGGGCTACCTTCACCCAAAATTGTGCTCCAAACCTCTCACTCCTGTCCTCTCCTATCTGTCTGTAGTGGTCCCTTTATTATTTCCTGTAGAGAAGGTATGTTGTACACAAACTCTCTCATTGTCTGATTGTCTGAGAATATTTTACACTCTCCTTCATATGTGAAGGACATTTTTGCTGAATATAAAATTCTTGTTTTGAAGTTTTTCTCTTTCAGTATCTTAAATACATCATACCACTGCCTTCTCAGCTCCATGGTTTCTACTGAGAAATCCACACATAGTCCTATCAAGCTTCCCTTGTACGTGATGGATTGCTTTTCTCTTGCTGCTTTCAGGATTCTCTATTTGTCTTTGACATTTCATAATATTATTAAGTCTCTTGGCGTAGGCCTATTCAGATCTCTTCTGTTTGGAGTACGCTGTGCTTCTTGGATCTCTAGTTTTATGTCTTTCATAAGAGATGGGAAATTTTCAGTGATTATTTCCTTCATTATTCTTTCTGACCCTTTTCCATTCTCTTCTTCTGGGACACCCATGACATGTACATTCTTGAACTTCGTGTTGTCATTTAATTCCCTCAGATGCTGCTCATATTTTTCCATACTTTGCCCTACCTGTTCTTTTGTGTGTAGAATTTCAGATGCCCTGCCCTTCAGTGCATGAATCTTTTCTTCTGCCTCTTCACATCTGCTGTTGTATGTCTCCATTGTGTTTTTCATCTCTTGTATTGTGCCTTTCATTCTCATAGGTTCTGCCAATTGCTTTTTCAAACTTTTCAGTTCTTACTTATGTTCACCCAATGTCTTCTTCATATCCTTCATCTCTTTTGCCATTTCTTCCCTCAATTCATTGATTTGATTTTTGGATTGAATTAGATTTTTTTGATTAATAATTAGTTGTTTCAATTCCTGTATCTCAGTTGAAGTGTAAATTTGTTCCTCTGACTGGGCCATATCTTAATTTTTCCTAAAGGGACTCATAATTTTTTGTATTCTAAGCATCTGGTTTCCTTGTTTACCCCAGTCAGATTTTCCCAGACCAGATGGACCCACATCTCAGTACGAAGGTGTATTTAGTGTCACATTTCCCTGAGGATGAAATGCAACAGGTTGTCCTACTTTCCTGTAGGACTCAGTGAGTGCTTTTCCTGTCCTGACCAGCAGGTGATGCTTGTCAGCCTGAAGCTCCCCACCAGTGTCAAGAGGTGTGGTCCCTTTAATTCTCAGAGGACCCTGTCCTGGCCATGGGCCAAGGATGTCAGAAGCCAAAGTTAAGTTGTTTCCAGTTTTTTTTTTCCCTCCCCCAGGCCCTGAAGTCCAAATTCTCTGAGGGAGGTCTGCCACTTGAGCTGGGCCATGCTCCCCTTTTCTTAGGGAAGATACATCATTTAGGGAGTAATCTTCTACACTTGAATTCCTCCTTTGTCTGTCTGACTCTGTTAACTCCACCCTTGCCTGAGTCAGTGCTGAGAATTGAAAATGCCTGAGGGCTTCTCTAATGAGCTGTTTAGAATGAGAGAAAAAAGGGAAAAAGAGAGAAAGCCCCTTTTTGGAGCCAGTCCCCAGGCTCCCAGTTTCACTGGTTGACAAGAGTTAGTACCCACTTCTCCATACTCCTTTTCTTGGGACACAACCATTTTCCAGTATTTTAAGCTCAGCCATCTCCAAAAGCCTCTCTAGTTTTTTCAATCAGCCCAACCTCCTCTCCACTGGGAGTAACCTTGGGGTACTTTCCTGCTTGTTACAGGTTTATCCATGCTTGTTGCCTGTATTTAGCAGTCCAAATTTGTTAATTAAAACCACAATTGGAGCTCGGTTGAACTACCTTCCCTTGCTCCCAGCAGGAAATGTTTCTTTCTCTGACAGTGAATTTTGCAGCTCTGCCTGCCTTGTCGGTGGGGAAGGGGCACAAGCCACAGTGTGCGGAGATTTACTTACAGTTTTTATGCTGTGATCACAGCAGTTCCACCCATTCCAGGCTGGTATGATGTGTAAACAGTCACAGATGTCCCCCAACAGTTGTTCCAGACTATTTACTAGTTTATTCTGGCTATTTACTAGTTGCTCTAGAGGACTAACTAAATTCCATACCTCTCCATGCCCCCATCTTGGCTTGCCTCCTGATTCATTTTTCTTAGTGCAAATTGAATAGATTGGACAAAAAAAATCTGTCTTTTCCCCAATGTGATGTATTGATGGCAGTATTTAACTCAACATAATAAAGGAAGTAGCTTAACATTCATCATTGTCACATTCTAGGAGATAAAATATATTTTAGTACAGTCATATCAAAAGCAAGCCAATTTGATGAATCCAGAATGATTGAATGTCTTTCCCAAAATATATATATATGTATTCATTTGTGTTTGTGTGTGCATTGTATGTAAATGTTTTGTGAAACTTAAACATTGTGAACCCTCAATATTTATAAATTTAAGGACTCCTGAAAAGATACTTAGAAAATTTTTCTTATACTACATTTGCAAAAGAAACAAAAAGTCTAAATAAAATGGAATGACTGCAGCTTGAAAAATGCTAAACTTTTTGAAAATTAAAAAGTTCAATTACAGATATCTTATACTTTTCCATTAAACATTAATTAGCATAAAAACACTTCATTTTGAAAGTAAAAAGACAGCCTACAGAATGGAAAAAACTATTGAGAAATCACAATATAAGATAACGATCTAGGGCCCAGAATTTATAAAGACATCATAAACTAACAACCCAATTTAAAGATGGGTAAAGGATCATCTTTCAGTTTGCTAAAGCTGCCAGAATGCAATCTACCAGAAATGGGTTGGCTTTTAAAATGGGGATTTATTAACTTACAATTTACAGTTATTAGGGCTTGAAAATTTCCAACTCAAAACATCAAAAGGATGACACATGGATTGTGAAGACAGGCTGCTGGCATTCAGGGCACCTCTGTCACACAGGAGGGCACATGGCTGGCTATGCCAATCTTTCACTCTTGGTTTTGTTTCTTACAGCTTCTGGCTTCAGGGGCTTCCTCTCTGAGCTTCTGTTGGTCCTCTCTTAGCTTACTTAGGACTTTTCTCTGAGAACTTTTCTTAATTTCATCTCTCATTTTCTCTGGGGCTTCTCTGAGATCTCTGGACTTTTCCATGTGCTCTTTATCCTCTTATAAAGGACTCCAGTAAGGGGGTTAAGAGCAACCTTGAATGGAGTGGGTCACATCTCAATTGAAATAACTTAATCAAAAGGTCACACCTACAATAAGTCTGCACCCACAGGAATGGATTAAAAGAAAATGGCCTTTTCTGGGGTACATAACAGCTTCAGACAACCACAACTTGAATAGACATTTCTGCAAAAGATATACAAATGGCCAAACCACACATGAGAAGTTGCTCAATATCATCAACCATTAGGGAAACGCAAATAAAATCTGCAATGGAAATGCCATTTAACATTCAATGGAATGGCTAGTATTTTAAAAAGTGGAAAATAACAAGCAGTGGAGAAGATGTGGACAAATAGGAATACTCATTCCTATTTTATTAATGTAAAATTATGCAGCTGCTGTAGAAGACCATCTGGCAGTTCCTAAGAAAGTTAAGTATAGAATTACTTTATGGCCCAGCAATTCCACTTCTAAATATATACCCAAAAATATAGAAAGCAGGGACTCCAACAGTTTTATGCATACTGATACTCCTAGTGATATTATTCACAATTACCAAAAGACAGAAGCAACCCAAGTGTCCATCAACCAATAAAGAGATAAACAGAATGTGTTATATACATCCAGTGTTATGTAATTCAGCTGTAACAAGGAATGGAATCCTGATACATGCAACAAGATAGATGAACCTTGAAGGCATTCTGTTGAGTGAGAAAGCCAGACATAAAAGGACAAATATTGTATGATTTCACTGATGTGAAATAATCAGAATAAGCAAATTCATAAAGTCAGAAATTAGAATAGAAATTACCAGAGGCTGGTGTTGAGGTACAGAATGGGAAGGTAATGCTTATACGGTCCAGAATTTATGGTTGGGGTGATGGAAAAGTTTAGCAATGGATGGTGGATGGTAGCACAACATTGTGAATGTAATTAACAATGTTAAATTATACATTTGAATGTGGTTAAGAGGGGGATATCCTAGGTTATACATATGCTAATAGAATAAACATTTTTAAAAACCCATAGGAATGTACAACACAAACAGTTAACCCTAAAATAAATTCTGGGCCATAGTTAATAGTATAATTATAATAATATTGTTTCATCAATTGTAACAAATGTACTACACTATGCAAAGTGTTCACAATGGGAAAACTGCATGTGTGAATGGGGTATATGGGATCTCTCTCTTTTCTGCATGATTTTTCTGTAAACCCACAATTTCTATAATAAAAAAATTATAAAATAAAAAATAAAATTGAAGTGTATTCCAAGTAAGGACAATGTCAAAAATCAGAATCATTCAACAAATACAGCAAAAATCCAAGCACAACAATTAGAAAAATAAGTAAATATATAGAAAACCCACATACACAGCTTATCTGGAAAACAGAGAATAGTGTATCTAAATTTTAAATTGCTTTGCAAATGAAAAAGTAAGCATCAAATCCTAGTTCACTCAGCCCATTCCTTCATGGAGAGCAGTCTGAAAAAAAACTGAGTGATTGAGAGATGAGGGAAGTTAGCAGCAGAACTCAAATTGATCTAAAGTCACCACTAGATAAAGTCCATCCTGAGTTCAAATACACTAAAAGACTTCTAGTAGATGAAAGTTCTTACTACAAGTATGGGTCTTAAAGAACAAATTAAATGCCACAAAAAATCTCAAATACCCCTGCTTAGTTAGAAAACAGAAAATGCCTAGCATTTAAATTATTTAAGTTATGTATAAGTAGAAAACTAATGAAGTCCCAGAGAGCTATCATGCAAGCACTCCTGTTACATTCCTTCACAGAGAGGAAGGGCAGCCTGGGGAAAACTAATGGAGAGAGAAGAGGTGATCTAGTAGTAGACCTAAGATTAATCTAAACTATTTCCCAGAAAGAGAAAATCACAATATTGTGAAAGTATTGAAAATGTCCTAGTAGATCAGAGCACTTACCACAAAAAAAGAATGTAAGGGTGCCCTGAATCAAGGTAACAGTATTCAAAAGTCATCACTTCTGTTGGAGAAGGTAAGAAGGATGGAAGAAACACCTTTTGAAGATTGGGCACTGAAAGAGAAAAGAAGAAAAAGGGTAAAATTTATGACTTTGCAAGAGAAAAGAAAATCAAAATACATCAGAATACCTCCTCTTACTACTATGAGAACAACAAAAAAATTTTTTTAAAAGCCTACAATTTACAAAACTATACTTTGCCCAACTTAACAAAACAGGGTGCCCTTGGACTATGAATATTATAAACTACCATTAATCCATATAATTTTTAGGCAAAAATGAAACTATTATAAGAAGAATAAAGAAAAAGAGATCACCTCAGATGATGAAACCCTTCTCCTCTGCATAAACCATAATGGTGAGGAAAATCAAAATAACAATTCTGGTATTAGCTTCCTATTGCTTTTGCAACAGATTCCCATGAATTTAGTGGCTTAAACAACACTAATTATCTTACAGGTCTGAAGGTTGGAAGAGTGAAATGGGTCTGATGGGCAAAAATCAAGGTGTCAGCAGAGCTGCATTTCTTTTGGAGGCTCTAGGGGAAAATTCATTTCCTTGTCTTCTCTAGATTCTAGAGGCTGCCTAAACTGCTTGCCTTTTGGCTCAATGCTCTGTCTTCACAGCACATCACTCTATGTCTGTTTCCATCATCCCATCTTCTTCTTTATAACATTGACCCTTCTTGCTTCTCTCTTATAAGGACACTTGTGATTACATTGGGTCCAATCAAATAAAACAGGGTAATCTCATCATCTTGAAATTACTTAACTCATCTCTTCTGCAAAGTTCTTGTTTGTTGTAAAATTCAGTTTTATTGAGATATATTCACATACCATACAATCATCCACAGTGTACAATCAATTGTTCACAGTACCATCAGACAGTTGTGCATTCATCACCCCAATTTTTGAACATTTTCTTTACTCAAAAAAATAAGAATAAGAATAAAAGTAAAAATAAAAAAGAACACCTAAAGCATTCCACCCCCATCTCACACAAATTTTCGTTCCTATTTTTCTACTCACCTGTCCATATACTGAATAAAGGGAGTGTGAGCCACAAGGTTTTCACAATCACACAGTCATACCAATAACTACAGAGTTAAACAACCATCTCCAAGAATCAAGGCTACTAGGTTGCATTTCCACAGTTTCAGGTATTTCCTTCTAGCTATTCCAATACACTAAAAACTAAAAAGGGATATCTATATAGTGCATAAGAATGCTCTCCAGAGTGACCTCTTGCCTCTATTTGAAATCTCTTAGCCACCAAAAGTTTATTTTGTTTCATTTTGCTTCCACCTCTTGGTCAAGAAGATTTTCTCAATCCCACAATGCCAGGTCCAGGCTCACTCCTGGGGGTCATGTCCTGCATTGCCAGGGAGATTTACACCCCTGGGAGTCATATCCCACATGGAGGGAGGGCAGTGAGTTTACCTGCCAAGTGGGCTTGGAGGGGGGCGGGGCACAACTGAGCAACAAAGAGGTTCTCTGGGGGAGACACTTAGGCACAATTATAAATAGGATTGCCTGTCCTTTGCGGTAACAAGCTTCATAAGGGCAAGCTCCAGGATTGAGGGCTCAGCCTACTAAATTGGTAGCCCTCAAAGTCTGTGAGAATATCAGTAATAACCCAGGTGAGGATGTTCAACATTTCCGCATTTTTCCCCAGTTCCTGAGGGGGATCCTGCAAATACATTTTCACTCCCTGCCCAAATTACTTTGGGATGTATCGAGATTTCACACTAACTTGTACAAACCTACCAGATCTCACTTCCTAGTCAAAGTTCCAAGTAATTGTGATGTTTGGATAAACTGAGCTTACAAGTTAAGTTATTTGCTATGCTATAGAAAATATAAATCCTGCACCAAATAAACATCACTTCCCTTAGTCTCACACAGAACTTGAAGTTTCAAAACAATTAATTTCATCCTTTACCCTTTGCCCTGATTTTCCTTAGTCATAGACAGATCTTCTTCATTCATACCTCTAATTGAACTCTGAACTCTTTTTCAGATTTTTTAACAGTTGCTGTATGAGGTAATACTGACATTCATAGCTGCCAAGCTCCAGCTCTGAGTTTTAGGTGTCACACAGATACCCACAGTTCCAGAAACTGACCAGGTTATACACAAAGAGCTAAGTATTTCAGAATTTGGAGATAAACATTACAACTCAGGAATAGATGTGACTGCTGTAAGAGCTTACAATCCAGGGACCATTACAAAAAAGCATTCCCCTGATAACCTGTGCTCTAAAATTCAATTCTCAGAGTTTACACATTATAGTTAGTCCACATTAGTGAGGCAATATAATGTTTGTTTTTTTTTTTTTGTCTCTGTCATACTTAAAATGCTCTCCTCAAGAACCATTCACCTAGTTGTGTGTCTCATAACTTCACTCCTTCTTGTGGCTGTGCAATATTCTATTGTATGCATACACTGCAGTTCACCATTCTGTTCACCAGCCAATGTAACCTTAGGCCACCTCCATCCATTGCAAATCTTTTTTTTTTTTTTTTATTTCTTTGGGATCTGCAGTAATGTCCCATCTCTCATTTATTATTATTTTTATTTGGGTCTTCTTTTGTTTTGATTTTGTCAGTCAAGCTAAGGGTTTGTCAATCTTGTTGATCTCAAAGAACCAACTTTTGATTTTATTTATTCTCTCTATTGTTTTTTCCTCCTCTATATCATGTATTTCTGCTTTAATACTTGTTATTTCTTTTCTTCTACTTGGTTTTGGATTAGCTTGCTGTTCATTTTCTAGCTTCTCTAGTTGTTCCATTAGTTCTTTGATTTTAGCTCTTTCTTTCTTTTTAATATATGCATTTAGAGCTATATTTTTCCTCCTCAATACTGCCTTCACTGCATTCCATAAGTTTTGATATGTTGTGTTCTCATTTTCATTTACCTTTAGAAATTTAGCAATTTATCTTGCAATTTCTTCTTCAACCCACAGATTGTTTAGGAGAGTGTTGTTTTACCTCCAATATTTGTGAATGTTATAGATCTTTGATGGTTATTGATTTCTGGTTGTATTCCATTGTGATTAGAGAATGTGCTTTGAATAATTTCAATCTTTTTAAATTTATTGAAGCTTGTTTTATGCCCCAGCATATGATCTATCCTGGAAAAAGTTCCATGAGCACTAGAGAAGAATGTGTATCCAGGTGAATTTGGGATGTAATGCTCTAGATATGTCTGTTAAATCAAATTAATTTATCACATTGTTTAGTTTTTTGATTTGCTTTTTTGTCATCTGTCTGGTTGATCTATCTATAGGAGAGCGTGATGTATTGAAGTCTCCCACAATTATTGTGGAAACATTTATTGCTTCCTTCATTTTTGCCAATGTTTGTCTCATGTACTTTGGGACACCTTGATTGGGTGCATAGACATTTATGATTGTTATGTTTTTCTTAGAATTGTCCCTTTTGTTAGTATATAGTGTTTGTCTTTGTCTCTTATGACATACTTGCATTTCAAGTTTATTTTATCTGAGATTAATATTGCTACCCCTGCTCTCTTTGGGCTGTAGCTTGCATGGAAAAGTTTTTTCTATCCTTTCACTTTCAATGTCTTTGTGTCTAAGTTGAGTCCCTTGTAAGCAGAATATTGATGGTTCATATTCTTTGATCCATTCTGCCAATCTATATCTTTTAATTGATGAGTTTAATGAATTCACATTCAATGGTGTTACTGTGAAGGCAGTTCTTGAATCAGCCATCATATCCTTTGGTTTTTATTTGTTATATGTATTTTTTCCTTTCCCTCTTTATTTTTTTTAACATACCCTTATTAAAACTCCTTAGTTCAGTGCCTTTCTCCAGATCTCGCTCTCCTTTTTTTGTTTCTCAGCTGGTAGGGCTCCCTTCAGCATCCCTTGTAGGGCAGGCCTCTTATTAGCAAATTTTCTCAGCATTTGTTTGTCTTTGAAGGTTTTAAGCTCTCCCTCAAATTTGAAGGAGAGTTTTGCTGGATAAAGAATTCTTGGTTGGCAATTTTTCTCCTTTGGAATCTTAAATATGTCACATCACTGCCTTCTCGGCTCCATGGTGGCCACTGAATAGTTACTACTTAGTCTTATGTTGTTTCCCTTGGATGTGGTGAATCACTTCTCTCTTGCTGGTTTCAGAATGCTCTCTTCTTTAGCATTTGAAAATCTGATCAGAATATGTCGGAGTGGGTTTATTTGGATTTATTCTATTTGGAGTTCATTGGGCATCTATGATTTGAATATTTATGTCATTTAGAAGGGTTGGGAAGTTTTCCCCAACAATGTCTTTGAATACTCTTCCTAGTCCTTTAACCTTCTCTTCCTCTTCTGGAACACCAATGGTTCTTATAATTGCATGCTTCATGTTGTCCATCATTTCCATGAGCTCCATTTCAAAATTTTCAGTTTTTTTTCACCATTTGTTCTTTTGTGCTTTCACTTTCTGACACATTATCTTTAAGTTTGATATTCTTTCCTTTGTGTCTTCAAATCTGGTGTTATTTGACTCAAGAATCTTTTTTTTTCTTTTAATTTTTATTGAGATTGTTCAGATACCATACAATTATCCAAAGATCCAAAGTGTACAATCACTTGCCCCTGGGTACCCTCATACAGCTGTGCATCCATCACACTTAATTTTTGTTCAATTTTCAGAAACTTTTCATTACTCCAGACAAGAAATAAAGTGAAAGATGAAAAGAGAAAAAAAGAAAAGGAAACTCTAAACCTCCCCTATCCCTAACCAACCCCCCTCAATTGTTGACTCCTAGTATTGATATAGTACGTTTGTTACTGTTTATGAAAAAATGTTGAAATACTACCAACTGTAGTATATACATAACTATATAGTATATAGTTATGTAGTATAACTATATACTATATGCCCCTCTATTATTAACTTCTAATTGTATTGTCATACATTTGTTCTGGTTCATGAAGTGATTTCTAGTATTTATACAGTTGATCATGGACATTGCCCACCATAGGATTCAGTTTTATACATTTCCATCTTTTGACCTCCAACTTTCCTTCTGGTGACATATATGACTCTGAGCTTCCCCTTTCCACCTCATTCACACACCATTCGGCACTGTTAGTTATTCTCACATCTTGCTACCAACACCCCTGTTCATTTCCAAACATTTAAGTTCATCCTAATTGAACATTCTGCTCATACTAAGCAAGAGCATCTACATTTCTTCCACAAGGCAGGAGGGAGAGTCATAGAAGGTAGAGAGGCAAAAGAAAGAGGAAACAAAAAAATGACAGCTAGGAAGCAGCAAAAGGAAAAATAACCTTAAATCAAAGTAGAATAAAGAATCAGACAATACCACCAATGTCAAGTGTCTAACATGCCTCCCCTATCCCCCCCTCTTATCTGCATTCACCTTGGTATATCACCTTTGTTACATTAAAGGAAGCATAATACAATGATTCTATTAATTACAGTCTCTAGTTTATGCTGACTGCATCCCTCCCCCAATGCCTCCCCGTTTTTAACACCTTGCAAGGTTGACATTTGCTTGCTCTCCCTTGTAAAAGAACATACTTGTACATTTTATCACAATTGTTGAATACTCTAGATTTCACCAAGTTACACAGTCCCAGTCGTTATCTTTCCTCCTTTCTTGTGGTGTCTCACATGCTCCCCATCTTCCTCTCTCAACTGTATTCATAGTTACCTTTGTTCAGTGTACTTACATTGTTGTGCTACCATCTCCCAAAATTGTGTTCCAAACCATGCACTCCTGTCTTCTATCACCCTGTAGTGCTCCCTTTAGTATTTCCTGTAGGGCAGGTGTCTTGTTCACAAAGTCTCTCATTGTCTGTTTGTCAGAAAATATTTTGAGCTCTCCCTCATATTTGAAGGAAAGCTTTGCTGGATACAGGATTCTTGGTTGGTGGTTTTTCTCTTTCAGTATCTTAAATACATCACACCACTTCCTTCTTGCCTCCATGATTCCTGCTGAGAGATCCGCACATAGTCTTGTTAAGCTTCCTTTGTATGTAATGGATTGCTTTTCTCTTGCTGCTTTCAGGATTCTCTCTTTGTCTTTGACATTTGATAATCTGAGTATTAAGTGTCTTGGCGTAGACCTATTCATATCTCTTCTGTTTGGAGTACACTGTGCTTCTTGGATCTGTAATTTTATGTCTTTCATAAGAGATGGGAAATTTTCATTAATTATTTCCTCTATTATTGCTTCTGCCCCGTTTCCCTTCTCTTCTCCTTCTGGGACACCAATGATACGTACATTATTGTACTTTGTTTCATCCTTGAGTTCCCGGAGATGTTGCTCATATTTTTTCATTCTTTTCTCCATCTGCTCCTTTGCATGTAGGCTTTCAGGTGTTTTGTTCTCCAGTTCCTGAGTGTTTTCTTCTGCCTCTTGAGATCTGCTGTTGTATGTTTCCATTGTGTCTTTCATCTCTTGTGTTGTGCCTTTCATTTCCATAGATTCTACTAGTAGGTTTTTTGAACTTCTGATTTCTGCTGTATACATGTCCAGTGCTTCCTTTACAGCCTCTATCTCTTTTGCAATATCTTCTCTAAACTTTTTGAATTGATTTAGCATTAGTTGTTTAAATTCCTGTATCTCAGTTGAAATGTACGTTTGTTCCTTTGACTGGGCCATAACTTTGTTTTTCTTAGTGTAGGTTGTAATTTTCTGTTGTCTAGGCATGGTTTCCTTGGTTATCCAAATCAGGTTTCCCCAGACCAGAACAGGCTCAGGTCCCAGAGGGAAGAAATATTCAGTATCTGGTTTCTCTGCGGGTGTGTCTTAGAAAATTGCTCCACCCTTTGATGCCTCGGGTCACTGTGCTTTTCTGCCCAGCAGGTGATGCCTGTTAGCCTATAATTCTTGGCTGGTAATGAGGAGGTATGACCGTGTTCCCCCAGGCTCTGGGGTCTGGTTCTGAATGGAAAGGGCCCCACCCCTTTGCTCCTAGAGAAGACAGACCCCTCAGGTGGAGGTCATTAGCATTTCAATGGTCGTGCTCTCTGCTTGTGGTGTCTCCACCCTTCCCAGAGTCACAACCCTGGAAACTGAAAATGACTGGGGCTTTCTCCACTGAGCCAAAAAAGAAACAGATAGTCCCCTTCAGACCCAGTCCAAGGCAACCCTCCGGCTCTCCCAGATCAGTCGTCACCCAAAGCCTCTGTCTGTTTTTTGGGGCTGTGTACCTGTAGTGAGCAGTTCACACTTGCTACTTAAAACCCCAGTTGGAGCTCAGCTGAGCTGTATTCACTTGCTGGGAGAGAGCTTCTCTGTGGCACCACGAGGCTCTGCAGCTCGGGCTATGGGGGAGGGGGTCTCCCGACCTGGTTCCGCTGGTTTTACTTACAGATTTTATGCTGTGTTCTCGGGCATTCCTCCCAATTCAGGTTGGTGTATGATGAATGGATGGTCTCGTTTGTCCCCCCACAGTTATTCTGGATTATTTACTAGTTGTTTCTGTTTTTTTGTAGTTGTTCCAGGGGGACTACTTAGCTTCCACTCCTCTCTATGCTGCCATCTTGCCCGAGTCTCCTCAAGAATCTTTTTAATTTTATGAACAGATACTTTTATTTCCATAAGATCCACTATTTTTTTTAAATTTACTCTTGCAAAATCTTCTTTATGCTCTTCTAGGGTCTTCTTGATTTCTTTTATATCCTGAGCCATGTACTGGTGTTTGTGATTACTTCTTTGATTAACTGCTCCAAGTTCTGTCTCCTTTGGTTTTTAAATTTGGGCATTTAGGCTATCCATATCTTCTGGTTTCTTCAAATGCTTTGCAATTTTCTGTTGTTTTTGGCCTCTAGGTATTAGTTAATATTGGTAGGGTTCTTTTAGAATATGTAGGTTTATCTATAAAATTTTCTATACTTTGACAGAACTACAGCTTGGTGGAGTGCAGTTTGCCTAACCTACCAGCAGATTATGCTCCCAAGCTACCTCTTACCCTAAAGCCAGTTCTCCCTAATTTCATCTATTCCATGAGTGGGGGCCCAACTCATGTGGAGGTCCAAACAGTGCAAAAATTTTCTGTGTGCAGCAGGGACTACCAGCCCTGTGGGTGGGAGGCATGCCCTGTGCAGTTTTACAGGGAAGATGGCTCTAAGACCCAGTACTACCAGATGTTCATGGGGCTGTGGCTGGAATATGGTGGGAATGCAGAATTCAAATTCCCCATGGTCCCTCTCTTCCATAGGCCCACCAATCTCTGGGATTGATGTAGGGCTCCAGGAACTTCCATGTAGCATCCCTGCCTCAAAGCTGTGCACACTGTGGGCTTCCATGAAGGAGAAGTGTGCACTGTCACAAGCCAGCCAAATCTGAAATCCCCTTAAGGAAGCTATGGGCCATGATGCTGTGAAGGGATGTTTCCCAGCCCACCACAAAGATGGCTGCATGGGATGTGGAAACTACCCACTTCTGTGATTATCCACCTGCTGCAGCAGCCAGTTCCTGGCTCATGGACTCTTAGCTGTGGGTGTGTGAAGGGATATCACCCACTCCAGATACTGAGGTGGATGCCTGGGATGTGGAAGGCACTCCCCACTGTGCTCAGCTGCACTCCCACTGGTGGCTTTCTGAGTTGCACCCCAACCCACCTCCAAACAGTCTCACAGATTCTCTTGACCACTCAACCATGGCTCCAACTGGGTTTCCTCAGCAGCTCTCTGGAAAGAACACTCACATGACTCCAAACACTGTCTCTTGGTTTCTCCAAGTACAGGGATGCTACGGATGTTGAAGTCTCAGCCCAGTTGGTGGAACCCTGGAACTGCTATCCTGGAGGACTTTCTGTCTTTTACCTAGTGTTTTTCATGGAGGAAAATTTTGCTCTATCTCTCCTAATCCACCATATAGGCATTTAGGGCAATAAATTTCCCACTCAACACCACCTTTGCTGCATCTCATGGTTTTTTTTCTTTAATTTTTTTAATTGAAATATATTCATATACCATACAATCATTGAAAGTGTAAAACAATTGCTCACAGTGTCATCATATAGCTGTGGATTCATCACCACAATCTATTTTTGAACATTTTCATTACTCAAAAAAAAAGAATAAAAATAAAAGTAAAAAGAACACCCAAAAAATCCCATACCCTCCTCCCCCATATTATTCATTTACTTTTTGTCCCCACTTTTCTACTCATTTGTCCATACATTGGGTAAAGGGAGAGTGAGCCATAAGGTTTTCACAATCACATGGTCACACCATATAAGCTATATGGTTATATGATCACCTTCAAGTATCAAGGATACTGGATTACAGTTCAGCAGCTTCAGATATTTCCTTCTAACTATTCTAATAAACTAAAAACTAAAAACTAAAAATGGTTATCTATATAACACATAAGCGTTACCTCCAGAATGACATCTCAATGCGATTTGAAATCTCTCAGCCACTGAAACTTTGTTTTGTTTCATTTCTCTTTCCCCTTTTGGTCCAGAAGTCTTTCTCAATCACACAAGGCAGGGTCCAGGCTTATGCCTGGGAGTCATACCCCACATTGCCAGGGAGATTTATAGCCCTGGGAATCATGTACCACATAGGGTGGAGGGAAGTGGGTTTTCCTGCTGAGTTGGTTGAGAGAGAGAGGCCACATTTGAGCAACAAAAGATGCTTTCTGGGGTTGATTCTTAGGCACAATTATGAGTAGGCTTAGCCTCTCCTTTGAAGTAACAAGCTTCATAAAGGCAAGCCCAAAGATCAAAGTCTTAGCCTACTAAGCTTGTAGTCCCCAGTGCTTGTGAGAATATCAGGAATGCCCCAGCTGGGGAAGGTTATTATGTTCACATTTTCACCAGTCCCTCAAGAGGGCTTTGCAAATACTTTGTATTCTCTGCCCAAATTACTCGGGGTTGTATCAGGGCTTCAAGCTAAACTGTACAAACCAACAAGGTCTCACCCCTTAGTTAAGGTTTGATGTAATTATGGTATTTGAGTAAAGTGACCATACCAGCTAAATTATATAGTGTGCTACAGAAAACATATATTTTGCACCTAAGAAACATCTGTTCTTTGGTCTTGCACAGAAGTCAAATTTTTAAAACACAGTTAATATCATCCTCTACCCTTTAGTCTGACTACCCCAATCTCAACCAAGACCATTTTGTTCATATCTCCAATCAAAATCTGATCTCCTTTTCAGCCTCTTTAACAGTTGATTCATGGGTCACTGCTGACAGTCACAGCTGCTGAACTGTGGCTCTAAGTCCCAGGCACCACACAGACACCTGACATTCCAGAAACCAACCACATCACACACAAACAGCTCAGAATCTCAAAATTTAGAAATAACTGTTACAAATCATGAATATCGTGACTGCTGTAAGAGCTTACAATATACGAACTCTTACACAAGCCTTCCCCTGATAACCCATGCTCCCAGATTCAATTCTCAGAGTTTGCATATTATTATTAGTGCATATTAGTGAGGCATTATAATGTTTGTCTTTTAATTTTGTCTTATTTCACTCAACCTTTGGTCCTCATAGTCCATTCATTTCATTGCGTAACTCACAACTTCATTCCTTCTTGCTGCTCCCTCATGCAAAACATTACTATATTTATACATTTAATCTCAATCATTGACCACTCTAGGTTTCACTAAGTTATACAGTCCCAGTCTTTATTTTCTCTTTCTTTCTGGTGTCATACATACACTTAATCTTCCTCTTTCAACCATATTCACAGTTATCTTTTTTGAGTGTACACACAATATTGTGCTACCATCACACAATATTGTGTTATCCATTTCTATATCTACACAATCAGGCCTCTAGAACAGTCTATACTTCTTTGACATCAAATGCCTTATCTCTACCCTCTTTCTGTCTCCTGATATCTTCATTTCTACACAGTTCTCCAAACCTCCCCCTCTTGTCTTTTCATTGTTTCATTGTGTTTCATTGTGTTTTTCTCTCTTGTCATTGTGTTTTTCTGTAGCACACTTTTTAGCATTTCCTGTAGAGGAGGTCTCCTGTTCACAAACCTCTCAGTGTCTCTTTATTTGTAAATATTTTAAACTCTCCCTCATTTTTGAAGGACAGTTTTGCCAGATATGGGATTCTTGATTGGCAGTATTCTCTTTCAGTATATTGAATATGTCATTCAACTGCCTTCTCACCTCCATGGTTTCTGCTGAGAGATCTGCACTTAGTCTTATTGAGCTTCCCCTGTAGGTGATGGATAGATTTTCTCTTGCTGCTTTCAGAATTCTCTTTGTCTTTGACATTTGAAAATCTGATTAGTAAGTGTCTTGGAGTAGGTCTATTTGGATCAATTCTGTTTGGAGAACACTGTGCTTCTTGGACCTGTAATTTTATGTCTTTCATAAGAGTTGGGAAATTTTCATTGACTATTTCCTGTAGTATTCCTTCTGCCACTTTTCCCTTCTCTTCTCCTTCTGGTAAACCTAAAACATGTATGTTCATGCACTTCATGTTGTCATTCAGTTCCCTGAGACCCTGCTCATAATTGTCCATTATTTTCCCTATCTGTTCCTTTGTATGCAGAATTTCAGATGTTCTGTATTCCTGCTCACTGCTCCTTTCTTCTCCCTCTCTGAGTCTGCTGTGGTATGTCTCCATTGTGTTTTCCATCTCTTTTATTGTGCCTTTCATTCCCATTAGTTCTGCCATTTGTATTTTCAAGCTTACTAATTCTTCCTTATGATCACCCAGTATCTTCTTTATATCCTTCAACTCTTTTGTCACATTCTCTCCCGCCTTCTCTCTCACCTTGTTGATTTGATGATTTAAAAGATTTTTTGAACATCTATAATTATTTGTTTCAACTGCTGAAACTCAGTTGAGATGTTACTTTCTTCCTTTGATGAGCCATATCTTCCTATTTTGTGATGTGGCTTGTGATTTTTTGCTGTCTATGTACCTGATTTTCTTGATTGGCTTTCTGTGGGTTGTTTTCTCTCTTTTGCATAATGTTTCCTTGTTGGCTGACTTTGATCTCTCTATTTTCTTTGCTTCTTTCCTTGTCCAATGGTCAGATTGGCTCTACCCCCAGTCTTCTTCCCCCCAAATCAGGCTCCCACCGTGGCCTGCCATAGGGGTGGGAAGTAGATACTGTGCACCCCAGCAAGTTTACTGTGTGTGGTAATACAAATCTGCTGGTTTCCAGTGGTGCTGTATTTTCCACTGGCTAGCAAGACCTGGGTTTGTTTTGGAGCCCTGCTTTAACAGTTGGCTCTCCTGTATTTCTCACCCAAAACAAGACCGGGTTTCCATGCAGGGCATGTTGACCAGCTCCTGTGCTCCTAAGAAAGTATTCAAAAAGTGTTTTCTACCCTTGCACTTTCTGGACTGTCCAGAAGATGGCACTGTTCATCAACTTAATTGTCTCAGAGGGTGCTTTGCCTCTGAGCACAGTGTGTGTCTGACCCAACCTGGTGAACCTGCAGCATTCCTATACCCTCACTTTGCCAGACAAAATCTGGCTTGATTGGGGCTCCATCTGTGGCAAAATATTCTCTCAGCCGACACAGCACTCCAGCTATTTCCAAAGCCAAGCAGCAGCCCTGCTGCTTTCCTCATGGGTGGGGGAAGGGTTTTCAGACACAGGGCTGGAAACATTCTGTGTCCACATCTTCTCAGTCACTTTGTCCCTCACTGATCTGGACCTCAAAATGTCCTCCCCTGTCCACCAGGTCTTCAAGCAGTGAGGGTATTTTTCACTGCTGTGAGATTTTAAAATCTGTGTCCACGGTGGGAGGGTTCCAGTCTCCTGTTTCTGTGCCTTTCTGACAAGAGACTGAGTGAGGGGGAAGGGAGAGTACTGGTTGATCTGGGACAGAAAATTCCTATCTGATATTTCTTCTCTTCAGTTTGGCATTTGCAGGGTTTTTCTCCAGTCTATATCCTCCTCCAGAGTTTCAAACAAGCCAGAATTGTTCTTTTTTTTCATGGAATCTCTGGAGAAACATTTTCAGTAGCCATTTATGTTGCCATGTTGATGACATCACTCCTCCGCATAAGTTTTCATCTGTTTGTTTTCATTTTCACTTGCCTCAAGGTATTTACTAATTTCTCTTGTAATTTCTTCCTTTACCTACTGATTTTTTAAGAGTGTATTGTTTAGCCTCCACATATTTGTGAATTTTCAAAGTTTCTGACTGTTATTGATTTGCAACTGCAATCCGTTATGATCTGAGAAAATGGTTTGTATAATATCAATATTTTTAAATTTGTTGAGACTTGCTTTGTGATCCAACATGTGGTCTATCCTAGAGAATAATCCATGATCATTTGAGAAAACTGTGTGTCCTGCTGTTGTAGGGTGTGTGTACTTTAAATATCTGTCAATTCTAGTTCATTTATCAAACAATTCAATATCTCTGTTTCCTTAGTGATCCTCTGTCTAGATGTTCTATCCATTGATGACAACCATGTATTGAAGCCTCCAACTATTATTGTAGAGGCATTTATTTCTTTCTTCAATGTTGTTAGCATTTGCCTCATGTATTTTGGGGCACTGTGGCTTGGTGCATAAATATTAATGTTTGTTTTGTCTTCTTGATAAATTGTCCCTTTTATTGATATATACTGTCCTTCTTTGTCTCTTTTGTTTTATATTTGAAGTGTAATATGTCTGATATTAAAATAGCTACTCCACCTTTTTTCTGGTGGTTGGTTGTGTGAAATCTCTTTTCCCAACATTATTTTTGTCCTTTTGTCTAAAGTAAGTTTCTTGTAGACAGCATATAGATGGGTCCTGTTCTTTAATGCATTCTGCCATCCTATGTCTTTTTATTGGGGAGTTTAATCCATTAACATTTAGTGATATTACTGTAAGGGCAGTACTTTCTCCTACCATTTTGTATTTTGGATTTTATATGTCATATCTTATTCTTTTTCTCTCTCTCCTTTTAACCTTCCTGATAGTCTTCATTTCTACACTCTTCTCCAAACTCATCTCTCCCGTCTTTTCCTATAAGTGTCTAGCATTCCCTTTATTATTTATTGCAGCACAGGTCTCTTCTTCACAAACTCAGTGTCTGTTTATCCGAAAATATTTTAATCTCTCTCATTTGTTTGCAGATAGTCCTGGCTTTATTTTTTCCTAGGATTAAAACTATCCTGTGGCCATAAAAATTGGGAGCAGTAGTAGCAAAAAATTCACCCTGAAAGGGCAATTAAGAATTCCTCATCAAATTTAAAATCTTCACAGTATCTGAGGTAGTTGTAGCCACTTTATGGGGAAGATGAAGTCAAATAAGGTAAAGTACAATTATTCAGAAAAAATTATTCCCTCAATGGCCATGTAAGATGTTATTTATCTTTTTGACAGGATGTGATAATAAAGGAAGGTAGCTACTAGAATCTTATCTTTTTTAGACCTATTAACATAAAAGGGTTAGATACCTGAATTCTTATATCTATTCTGTCAATTAATTAATTTGAACATCCTTCTCACCCTCTCAATTTATACTGAAGAGGATTGCTCAAGATGTTTCCTACAATTTTTCCCAAAAGCCAGAGGTCCAGATGTGAATTTCTGGCCTAGCATATGTGTTTTCATGTCAAGCAAACCTTTCAATCAGGAATTACAAGGTGGGTTACAAGGTAAGAACTGTTTCATATAGTACACTGAGGTCTAAGGGCAAATCATGATAGAAACAATATGATTTATTCCATCTTCATGATTATAGATGTTACAAGGCAGTGTAAGTTAAAAAGGCAAATAAAACAAACTTTTCCCCTCATTTAAACAGATGCAGCATTTTATGATATGCAGGTTGCAATAATTTACTGACTTGGGTTGGAAGCTGACAAAAGAAAATCTTTGCAACTTAGGATCTTCCTCTAAACTTACCCCAAGTAACTTAATTCCTGAACTACACTGTAGTCTGTGATGTGGTGTTCTCTGCCACATTCTTGAAGCTTTCAAGTCAGTTTGACATCTCCTGTTAAGGCAAGGAATGGTTAAAAGCTGTCTTCTTGGCTAACACAGACCACTAGCAATTTTAAAACATTGTTACTGTATAAAAAATAAAATTCTGCTTCGAAGCATTGACACTGTTGTAGTGAGATCCTTTTTCATTGCATTAGCTCTCTGAGAGGAAAAAGAAGTCCTATGCAATTGCTTCCATGTACAATGATCCCAGTATGTTTGTACTGAATATCCTTCATAGCACAACTTAAGAGGTCAGGTGATCTGGACCATCCTGACTAGTTTATCATTGTTTACATACAAGGTATATTTAAAATTGATCACAGACCAAGTATTGCTACCACAATTCCCAGAATTTGTTCAGTTTTAGCAAACTTAGTTCCTGCAAGATGCCAGAGAAAGTGAGGAAACACCCCATAGTAAAGTGCACAAGTGAGAGGAAACATCAAAAAGGAAATAAAACTCCTTCATCTCAAACTCTTCATCAGATAGATAGCTATCTTTATAGCCTTAATTGACAAAATCAAGAATCTTCAACTTCCTGATTTGAGGAGTCCCTTTTCAAGATGAGTGTCAAGGTCAAGATGAGCTTTCAGGCCTTTCTTTACTGTGGCCCATGAACCCCAGTCCTTCAATAGGAATCTCCTTCTCCTTTATTACTTTCTGAACACACTGCTGGTAGTGCTTGAAGAGGTCAGTGCAAGGGTCATTGGAGCTGTCCCTCTTGAGGAACTTCTTGGCAAACCAGCAATTAAAGCACTTGTTATACTTGTGTTTCATGTCAGTGCATGCTTTCCCTACACCATTCATGGTGGTGGTGGCAGTGAAGCTCTCTCTCATTTTTGAAGGGCAGTTTTGCCAGAAACAGAATTCTTGGTTGGCAGTTTTTCTCTTTCAGTCTCTTAAATAGATCATATCACTGCCTTCTCATCTCCATGGTTTCTGTGGAGAAATCTGTACATACTCGGATAAACTGCCCTTGTATGTGATGGATCACTTTTTTCTTGCTGCTTTCAGAATCTCTCGTTGTCTTTGACATTTGGCAATCTGATCAGTGTCTTGGAGTAGGTTTATTGGGATCTATTCTGTTTGGGGTATGCTGAGTATATTGAATCTGTAATTTTATGTCTTTCATAAGAGTTGGGAAATGTTCAGTGATTATTTCTTCTATTATTCTTTCTGCCCCCTTTCCCACCTCTTCTCCTTCTGGGACACCTATAACATGTATATTCATGCATTTCATGTTGTCATTCAGTTACCTGAGTCCCGGCTCATATTTTCCCATACTTTTCCCTATTTGTTGTTTAGTGTGTAGGATTTCAGACATCTTGTCTTTCAGTTCACTGATCCTTCTGCCTGTTCAAATCTACCATTGAATGTCTTCATTGTGTATTACATCTCTTCTATTGTGCCTTCCATTCCCATATGTTCTGCCAGTTGTTTTGCAAGCTTAAAAATTCTTCTTTATGGTCATCCAATGTCTTTTTATATCCTTCATCTCTTTTGCCATATTTTCTGTCAGGTCATTGATTTGATTTAGGAAATTTGTTTGAACATATTTAATTAATTGTTTTAATTCCTGGATCTCAGTAGATGTGTTAGTTTGTCTTTTGGCTGGCCCATATGTTTGTGTTTCCTAGTATGGCTACTCATTTTTAGCTGTCTAGGCAACTGATTTTCTGGACTAGTTTATTCTGTACTCTTTCTCAATCTTTTACCTATGTTTTTTCTTATTGGTTGACTTTGTTCTTTATCTGTTCTTTGTCATTCAGTTCAACTTATTTTTGACCTCTAACATAGCTTCTGTTGAGCAGAATTTTTCAGCTCTTGTTTTTCTGGTTCTTGCCTGCCTCTATGTAACATCTTTGTGAGAGGGTCTCCCCAGATATGATTGGCACCAATCAGATTTTCCAGTCTAACCAGGCCCAGGTCTCAGGAGGAGGGTGTACTCCATATCACTTTTCCCTGAGGATGATAACCTGAAGGTTGTCAGACCCTCCTGTGAAGCTTCTAGACTCTGTGCATTTCCTTTCCTGTCCAGTAGTTGGTGCTTCTCAGCCCACAGCTCCACACCAGTGTAAAGAGTGATGGTGTCTTTAAATCTCAGCAGACCCTGTCCCTGCCAAGGGTGTGGTGACTCAAGCTTTTTCTGTTATGTAGCCCCTAGGGTCTAAGTTCTCTGAATAAGGGCCACCACTTAAGCTGGGCCCCACCTCCTCTTGTTTGGGAAGTAATGTCCTTTAGGGTATTATCTCCTCCACTAGACTTACTGCTTTTTCTCTCAGACCTAATTTAGCTCCACCCTTGCCTGGGTCCAGCTGTCAATTGCAAATATCTGGGGTTTTCTGTAGTGAGCTACTTAGAATAGGTTTTTTTTTTTAAGAAATCATTTTTCAAGGCCTTTCCTCAGCCCCCAGCTTTTTTTCAGTTCTAGTATACACTATTTAAAGATATACCCTTTAGGCTATTATCTCTTTCACCTGAATAGTTACTCTCAGAAAACTTTAATTCTGCCCTTGCTGAGGGCAGTACTGAAGCCAGAGTATTCCACTATATCTGATGGGCTATTGAAAAGTAAAAAAAATAAAGAATTGGAGAGTCAGGAAAGAAGAAAAATAATAGACCTTTCAGAGCTGGATCCCATCTCCCCTAGTTTGGAAGCAAGAGTCAGAGTTGGTCCCCATTTCTATGCGCCTCTTTTTCTTGAAGTCCAGCCTTTTTCCAGTATTCTGAGCTCCTCCACCTCCAAAAGTCTTTGTTTTGTTGTTGCTGTTGTTGTCAGTCCCACTTCCTCTCTGCCAGACTGAATCCTCTAGTTCCTTTCATGCCCATTCTTGGTTAATCTGTGCTTGGAGATTTTATTCAGCAGTCTGAATTGTTAATTAATTCTGCAGTTGGGGCCTGGTTGAGCCACCCTCCTTGCTCACAGCACAGATTGTTTTTTTTTTCCCTTGGAGAACCATCTGCAGGACAGTCTGATGTGCCTGTGGGAAAGGGGTGCCATCCCCCTGTCCAGGGATACTTACAGGTCTTTGCTGCAATCTCAACTTCTCCACCCATTCCAGACTTGTGTACTATGTGTGCCTGTCACAGAAGTCCCCCAAACCAGCTATTTACCAGCTTCCCTAGAAAAGTAACTAAATTCCAAACCTCATCACTCCATCATCTTACCCTGCCCTCTCTTTTTTTGCAAGCTAAGGTAATATATTCACAAGTTGTAGGAATTAGCATGCAGACACCTTTGGAGGGCATTACTCTTTCTAATACAACTCCCCAGTACAGTAAATGCCCTCAAACATGTAACTAATAAGCAATTCTAGGAAACTTACAAGATCCAAGATTGATATTTTAAAATGGTACATCCAGGAAGACAGCAGAATAGGAGAGGCAGAACTTAACAACTCCATCATGTTTTTGATAGTTGCCTTGGTTAGCAGCTTTAGCTAAGACAAGCCTTTTGAGCCAGTTTTCTGGGGAGGCAGTGGAAAGATCAAAACAAAAAATTACAATTCTTTGTAAATGACATACTGCAATGTGTTTAGGCAACTATCAAAAACATTTAAGCATTTACAACTTACAAGATCCAAGATTGATATTTTAAAATGGGACATCCAGGAAGACAGCAGAATAGGAGAGGCAGAACTTAACAACTCCATCATGGAATAGCTGAAGAAAAGGTAGAAAATGACGGGGGCAGTGGCTTCAGGGTATGAGCAGCCAGAGAGGGCCTTCTACATTACATAGGGAGGATCTGGGTGAAAAAAAAAAACAGAGAAATTGTGACTGAAAGAAAGGAGTGAGTTTATTTAATCATGACTATCTCTAGGGCTCACTGCTATGTGCCAGCAAGAGTGGTTGTGGGAGGAACTGCACATTCCCACACCCCCATCTCTTCAACAAGCTCAGGAGAGAACCCTTCTCAGTCCCACAGTCAGGAGTGCCTGTGTAGGAACTCAGGAACCAACAGAACTTTCACAAATATATGGCGGTTAAACAACACACTCTTAAACAATCAGTGGGTCAAATAAAAAAAGTGCAATAGAAGTTGGTAAATATTTGGAGATGAATGAAAATGAGAAAACAACATATCAAAACAAATGGGATACACTGAATTCAGTGCTGAGAGGGAAATATATATTTCTAAAAGCATACATTAAAAAGGAAGAAAGAGCTAAAACCAAAGACCTAACTGAACAACTGAAGAAGCTAGAGAAAGAACAGCAAACTAATCCTAAAGCAAGTCAAAGAAAAGAAATAACAAAGATTAAAGCAGAAATAAATGAACTGGAGAACACACACACACACACACACACACACACACACACACACACACACACACACACACACAAACAGTAGAGAGAATAAACAAAACCAAAAGTTGGTTCTTTGAGAAGATCAACAAGATTGACAACCTTTAGCTAGCCCGACAAAGGCAAAAAGAGAGAAGATGCAAATAAACAAAACCAGAAATGAGAGGGGCACTATTACCATGGATCCGGAAGAAACAAAAAAAATCATAAGTGCATACTTAGAACAATTTTATGTCAATATTCTAGAGAACATAGAGGAAATGTACAAATCTTCTAGAAACACACGAACAACCCATTCTGTCTCAAGAAGGAATAGAAAAACCTCAACAAACCATTCGCATGTGAAGAGATTCAATTACTCATCAAAACTTTCCTACAAAGAAAAGTCTAGGGCCAGATGGCCTTACAGGGGAATTTTACCAAACAAATTCAAAAAAGAATTAATCCATTCATGCTCAAACTCTTCCAAAAAAATTGAGGAAGAGGGAATAGTTCTAAACTCATTTTATGAAACAAATATCACCCTAATAGTAAAACCAGATAACTATACTAAAAGAAAGGAAAACTACAAGCCAATCTCCCTAATAAATATAGATGCAAAATTCTCAAAAAAAAAAAAAAATACTTGCAAATTGATTCCAAATGCATGTTAAAAGAATCATACACCACAACCAAATGGGGTTCATTCCAGGCATGCAAAGATGGTTCTACATAATAAAACCAATCAATGTAATACAACAGATTAACAAATTGAAAGGGAAAAATCAATGGTCATCTCAATAGATGGTGAAAAATCATTCAAGAATATTCAACACCATTTTCTGAAAATAACAAATACCTCAAAAGGTAGGAATCAAAGTAAATTCAATGTGATAAACTCAGTATGATAAAGGGCATTTGTGAAAAACCAACAGCCAGCATCATACTCAACAGTGAGAGACTGAAAGCCTTCCCCCTAAGATCAGGGATGAGACAGGATGCCCAGTGTCATCACTATTATTCAACATTAGCTAGAAGTTCTGGCTAGAGCAATTAAGCAAGAAAAAGAAATAAAAGGCATCCAAATCAGAAAGGAAAAATAAAACTTTCATTATTTGCAGATGACATGATCCTATGTTTGGAAAATCCTGAGAAATCTATGACAGAGCTACTTGAGCTAATAAATGAGTTCAGTAAAATGGTGGGATACAAGATACTTGTATGCTGATATTTATGGCAACATTATTCATGATAGCCAATGGATGGAGTTGGTCAAAGGGTACATCAACAGAGGAGTGGAATGGTGAACTGTGGCGTATACATATGATAGAATATTGTGCAGCTACAGAAATTAATGAAGTCATGAGGAATGCAATGAGGTGAGTGGACTGTGAGGACATTATATTGAGCAAATAAGCCAGAAACAAAAGGACAAAAATTGCATGGTCTCACTTAGAAAATATGTATAAGAAAATTAAGGCCTAGATTGTAAACTCTTATAGCAGTCACATTTGTTCCTGAGTTTTCTATGATGCTATACTCAATGAGTATAACCTGGCATTTCTAAATTCTATGATGCTATACTCAATGAGTATAACCTGGCATTTCCCTGGAATGTTGTGTAACTGTGTACCACCTAAGACTCAGAATTAGAGTTCTACAGCTCTTAAAGCCAGCATTACTCCATACAGCAACTCTTAAGGAAGCCAAAAAAAGAGATCAGACTTCAATTAGACTTATGAATGAAGCTGAGCAGGTTGGTGGTAAGGTAAATCAGAATACAAGGTCATGTCTATATTTTAAAAAATCATCTCCTATGTGAGACTAAAGGAGGAGAGTTTTACTTTGTACAAAATTTAAATTTTTTGTAGTACACAATTTAACTTAACCTGTCTGACCACTTCATTTAAACAACTGAAACACATGGAGCCTAGAACAGTGAATGATATCTTGTAATTCTGTATAGCTTAATATAGTACCAGAGTATGTTGGCCAGATATTAAAAAAAAATTTGCAAAGTCCCTTGAGGCACTGGAGAAAAAATATGGAACTATTAAACTTATCTACCTGGGAAATTCCTGTTACTCTCTCAAGCATTAGGAACTCCCAGTTTAATAAGCCAAGTCCTCAATCTTGAAGCCTGGTTTTATGAAACTTATTGCTGTAAGGGGAAGATAAGCCTACCTATAATTATGCCTAAGAGTTACTTCCAGAGAACCTCTTTTATTGCTCAGATGTGGCCTATCTTTCTCTAAGCCCACCTCTGCAAATAAACTCATCACCCTCCAACTTACATGGGATATGACTTCCAGGGGTGTAAGTCTCCCTGGCAATGTGGGACATGACTTCCAGGGATTAACCTGGCTGTGGCATCATGGTTTGATAATTCTTTCTAGACACAAAGGGGAAAAGAAATGAAACCAAATATAGTTTCAGTGGTAAGAGATTTCAAGTAGAATTGAGTGGTTAGCCTGAAGGTAACCCTTACGGAAGCTTCAGCTACAATTTGCAGGTTGCCGTAGTATGCCAGGCCCCAACCAACAGTATTCCTGAAAACCCTGAAGAATATCCAGGGCTCTATCTGACACTATATAAAAGTTTCCCCCACTGAGTTTATTTTTCAGAAACATAAACCCCCCAGATTGTTCCTATGCCAGATAAGCCCTGAAACACAGAAGTACCAGTCTCTTTAAGAACATCAACCAGTTGCATCTTCCTACTGTTAGGCAAAACTCCCCACCACCAACACACATACAACCTACCCTTAGCAAATACTCCAGGAAGCTCTCCCCACTCAAAATGGACAACTGTTTACATAAAACCCACTCTGAGCAAGAACAAAAGCAAAAATTTTCCATAATGTAATAACCTCTCTGACATCAACTCCTTATCTTACCCTGAATAAACAAATCCCCTGATGTCAACTCCTTATCTTACATACCCTAAGCAAACCAATCCCTTAATGTCAACTCCTTACTTCTCTACCTTACCCCAACCTTCTCCAAAGTCATAATATTGTACTCTCACCTTTGTTCAGAGCTGTCACCATCTTTGGCTTTAGCCTGCCTGCACACAGCTACAAAATAAAGCTCCTTAGGTTGAGTTTTGGTCTCTTCTCTTCCCAGTTGAAAAACCTAACATTTTGGTGCTGAAACCTGGGACCAGGAGAGGAGACAAAATCTCCATCAGAAGGGTTGGAACCAACTGGCCTGATTTCAGCACCAAAACTGGTGAATCACCTCTAGGTAGGGAGAAAGCACCCTCCCCTTCCCCTCCAGCACTCTCTTTCTCTGTTGTCTGGGACAACACTACTAAAATCCTAGCACTGAGTAAGAGCTGCCTCTGCTGTGTCCTGGACCTTAGGAGTGAGTGAGATGGTGAGATGCCTCCATCCACTCTTCCATCTGTTTCTGCCTTGGGGCTTGGGAACTCTCAAGGAGGGAAGCCCTCTCAATTGTTCCTAAGTTTGAGAGCTGGTATTTCTCCTTACCCTATATAACCTCATTTTAATCATGGGAAACAAACAATCCTGACATTACTGTAGCACCCCTCTAGGGTGCTTACTTCAAAACCTCAAAGAACTCAGCCTCAAAATAGATCTAAAACCTAAGAGGCTCATTTTCTATTGTAATTCCACCTGGCCACAATACAAATTAGATAATAGATCCACTTGGACAGAAAACAGAACCCTTGAGCTCCGAATTCTTTTTAGCCTTGGCAATTACTGTCAGTGACTCAGCAAGTGGAGTGAATTCCCATATGTCCAAGCTGTATTCAACCTGTGCAGGTGTCCCTCTCTCTGCCACTTATCAAATACTTCTCCTCCGTTCCCCTCTCCCAAAACAGCCTATCTCCTCTCCAAAACAGCCTATGCTCCCTCTCCTCCTCCACCTGACTCTACCTTCAATCCCTCTGGAAACCTCCTCAAACCTCTTCCCCCTCTTCCCCATGCAGCCCCTCCTGGCCAAGCTGAAGCCACTGCTGAACCACAAGCAGGGAACAATTCTTCCCCCATCTCCAGACTCCACTTCAAAGTTTCAACCTTCCTTGCCTTCCCCGTGAAGGACTCAATCCTCCTGGTCCCAGCCTGTTCTCCCTTTGCAAAAAATATCCAGGCCAGAAAAACCCATCTGTGGCTATGTTCCCTTCTCTCTTTCTGACCTTTCCCAAGTTAAACAGCATCTAGGTTCATATTCTACTGACCCTACCTGATTCCTTAACAAAAATCCCAATACCTTACTGTGTCCTACAATCTCACCTAGCAAAATCTCAATGTCATTCTCTCTACCTACCTCACCCCCATGCAAAAGAAATGAGTATAGGTAGCAGCCCTAGCTGATGCAGACACCTTAAATAAACAGGACCCTAATAACAGCCCTGTAAAAGCCACCGCAATGCCTCCAAAAAAAAACCCAATTGGAATTATCCAGATGGAAAACCTGGTCAACAGTCTTGCAACTTATAATAACTTGCCTTACTGCAGAACTGCAAGCAACTGCACATAAAGCAGTTAATTATAATAAACTGAAAAAAATCTCCCCAAATAATAATGAAAACCCAACAGCTTTTCTAGCTAGACTCAAAAAAACCCCCCAATGCTATACTAATCTTAACCCAAACTCCCCTAAAAGCACTTTACTCCTCCATATGCATTTTATTTCTCAGTCAGCACTTAGCATCCACTAAAAATGTCAAAAACAGAAGCAGGACCCCATATTAATCAAATGGACTTAATCCACCGAGCCTTTGAGGTCTTTAACAATAAAAATGTAAAAAAGGCCCAGTGGGAAAAACTTAAAGAGGAAGCTGAAGCCAAATCTCATACTCAGGCTTACCAGCTTCTTGCCTCAGCACTGAAAGAAACCAGAGTCCCTCCTAAACCAAAAGGGAAAACCTTGCTAGGAGGTTGTTTTAAATGCAGACATCCCGGACACTGGGCTAAGCAATGCCCAAATCCCTAACCCCCCCTGCCCGGGGGGCCATGACCGCTCTGCAAGCAGAAGGGTCATTGGAAGTCGGACTGCCCCTGGGCCTCTCAAGGCACAGGGACATCAGTTACCCATCCAACTAAGACCCCCAGCTTTGACCTCCCCAAACTCCTAGGACTAGTGGTGATAGACTGAAGGTGTCTGGGAACTGCACAAGACCCAGCGATGATCACCCACATGGAAACTTGGGTAACTCTCTCAGTAGCAGGTAAACCAATTTCAATTCTTACAGACACAGGGACCACTTCTCTGCTCTCCCTGAGGGCCAACAAACAAATCTTCAGTCGTAATGGTTAAGGTTGATGGCATAGTTTCACAGCCTTTAGCTACCCCACTCCTACCCTGTACGTGTATTTGCCCACTCATTCCTTATCTTCCTATGCTGCCCCACACCAATCCTAGAAAGAAACAAAAAGCCCAAATATTCATTCCTTCTCCTCAAGCAGTATCAGGCATCTTCCTTCTGTCTTTAGTTAGTACAACCTCTTCAACAGGTACCCTACCAATCCCCTTCTCTCCTTTTCCCTCCCTCTCTAATCAACCCTGAAGTATAAAACATAAAAACCCCCTCACCTAAAAGTCTCTAACTGCTAATAAAAACAGAAAGTTGCAGAAAGTTTGTAGAATCAGGAATTTATTTCTGTGGTCCAAGTTAGAAAATGGTAAAAAAAAAAAAAAAAAAAAAACTAGCAATATCACTGCTTAATGATGAAACCTCTAAACTAAAAAAAAGTAGATTTACAAAACAGAATAGCATTAGATGTTCTAACCACCATCCAAAACAGTACTTGTGCTCTAATTAATATTCAATGTTGTGTGTATGTGCCTAATAACTCACATTCCTCCCCCTCCTACAAGCTCCTCATGTTACTGTCTCCTGCTCCCTACACCTACACATAATCCTCATTCATGCTCTAAAATCCTCTCTAACCTCCTCTCTCCTTTCCCATATACCTCAGACCTCCTAGCCTTTCTCTGGAAAGCATACTTGCAAGGTAACCTTATCAACTTTACTTGGGAGCATTTTGCTGATTGGTTAAAACTATGAAGCCCATACATAAAATATAGATTATAATTTTCCTCATCACACTAACACAAACAGGGGCCCTACCCCACCACCACTTAACTCCCACTATCTAGTACATTGCCAAAACAACCAACAAAACCAACTATTGGATCTGTTCAGAATCCACCAATGACACCCCAGTCTCTCTTCTAGCCTTTCTCTTAAGTCCAGAAACCCTTCTCACAGTAACACCCCATTGCCATGGGTTAAAATCAATTTAAACAATACCACATTAAACAAAACTCAGGTAGCACTTCTAGCACTTAGGAAACTTCAAGCAAAACTTTTTAAAAAATTCTGAACCAGTAGGAACCATCCCCCACTTAATGGCTAAAGCCATTTGCTTCTGGCATAACTTCTTACACCCTCAAGCATCATAATTCAGTTCTCTTAACATCTCCTACTGTAATCACACCCTATATTTTAACCCTTCAATGTTAACTTGGGTCCCTGCTGAGGCCTACATGTACTATGATAATACCACTTCTTTATTCTGGGGAAACAACACCCAAAAATACCTCAAAATGTTACACTAAAAAAGTTCTCCAATATAACAGCTCGTAACATGAAACAGAATTATTTAGCATAGGGGCAAGCTCAGGTCAGCTCTTCAATATCTCGGGAGACAAAGATGATAATAAACCATTCCCTACACTAGGCCTCCAAAATAACCTTTCCAACTCATTTTCCACAACTTCCTCTACCAAAGCTCACAACACACACATAACACATCAGAGCCCCTCTGCTCCCCCTTGTGTGTAGATGATTTCTTCTCAGGCAAACTAATCATCAACCCTAAAGGTCTGTTTATCCTAAGCTCCTTTCAATATTCCTGACCCCAAGAATTTGCCACTGCTCTCTCCCTCATGGGAATAGGATAGTACTTCCTGTGACGAAACACAGCATACCTTATTTTCCCAAGGCTATGGTCTGGGACCTGCACTATTGTCTCATTACTACCTGATGCAACCATCTTAACCCCCAGAAGTGGCCATCTCTGGCCAAATTCCCAACCTAGGTTCACTTTTAGAAACCTCCCTAAGTCTAGGCAAGCTACCCCAGGAAAAGAGAATAACAAATGCAGCAGAGTGGGCATACCACACACATGATAACCCTATTTTAGAAAAACCAGTCATTGGACATTCAATTTTCTGAAGTTTCTTCTGGTTTGTGGGCATCTCAATGTTATAAAGATCGGTTTTAAACATTTCTATTATAATGCAGCAGCCTTGGAATGCCACTGTAATGGCCAAAGAAAAACAACAAAAATCTCTAAACAACTTAGCAGATGTAGTTCTGCAAAATAGAAGAGCCCTAAATGTCCTAACCACCATAGCAGGTGGTATTTGTGCTGTAGTAAATGAAACTTTCTGTTTCCACATTAACACCACAGGGCAGGTAGTACAAAATGTAAAGATCCTAAAAAAGAACACAGAAATTATTAAAAGAGCTAAAGAAAATGCAGCTGACAAATCCTGGCTCATCTCTCTCATATCCTACTTCTCATCCCCTCTATGTTCTATACTAATACCTCTTATAACACCTCTCATCATGCTCATTTTAATCCTTCTCTTGGGATCCTGTCTCCTACAACTTTCAGTTAAATTCATTTGCAAGACAATGCAAGCCATGACCAATCAAGCCATCAGCAACATGCTACTCCTCCAACGAAAACACCCTTAGCAGCCACTACCCCACAATGAACCATAGGGACAACTCTGTGCCTCCCACCAGCAGGAAGCAGGTAGAGAAGATGGATGTGTGCCCCTCAGCACTCCTAGAAAACTAAAAGAAAACACCTAGAATATTAGGCAAAGCTCCCCACCCCCAACATACATACAACTCACCCTTGGCAAATATTCCAAGAAGCTCTTCCTAGCCAAAACGGACAACTGTTTACATAAAACCCACTCTTAGCTAATGTAGCAGTCTGAGAAAGGACAAAAACAAAACTTTTACATAATGTAATAACCTTCCTGATGTCAACTCCTTATCTTACCCTGAACAAACCAATCCCCTAACATCAACTCCATATCTTACCCTGAACAAACCAATCCCCTGATGTCAACTCCTTACTTCTCTATCTTACCCCAACCCCTCTCCCAAAAGCTATAAAATTGTACTACTGCCTTTGTTCAGTCTGCCACCGTCTTAGGCTTCAGCCCACCTGCACACAGCCACACAATAAAGTTCCTTAGACAGAGTTTTGGTCTCTTCTCCTCCCAGTCAAAAAACCTAATACCCACCCCATAATGTTGATACCCGTTTTCAACATGAAGAAGATAGAATGGTCATTGCCCAAATGTCCCTGAAGTTTGAGAAAATGATCAAATGAGAGGGAGGAGTTATAACAGAGAAGATAGGATTTAGCAATTGATTTGTACTACTGAATCATTATATAGATAAATCGTTTTAGTCTCTAATGTATTGGAACAGCTAGAAGGAAACACCTGAAATTGTGGCACTGTAACCCATACCATACTTCGAAATTTCCTCTATTCTACTTGTTAAATTGTACCTTGAAATTTATCACTTTTCTGCATGTATGTTATATTTCACAATTAAAAAGGTTTAAAATAAAGTGTACCCTTAAAATCAGGAGAATTTCATGTGGTTCAACCTAATGCAAGATGTGGTCCAGAAAAAAATAGCCCACATATCAAAAAAAATTTCGAGGCCTAGTCAGTAGTTATCAACAAGAAGCAGGGCAATGTGTGTGGGAGTGAAGGGTTAAGATCAGGAGGGGGCAGAATACAAGTCTGGAAGAGAATTCATTGTCATGGGGGCACTCAGCTGTGCACTGGAACATTTTAAAACTCATTTTGGAGTAATTTCATAATTAGGAAAAGCTCTAAAAGTGGTTCAAAAAGTCTCCAGATTTCACAAATGTTAATATTTTACCACATTTGCTTTATCTTTCATCCTCCCTCCTCTCCCACTAATTTTCATTCTCTCCTGCTCTCAGAACACATACATACACATGCATATTAATATTTCTGAACTGTTTGAGAGTTGGAGACATTATGTCATTTAACCCTAAATACTTCCATGTGTATTTCCTAAGATCAAGAACATTCTCTTATACAAGTACAGTGCAGTCATCAAAATGAAGGGGTTAATATTAATACAATATTTTTAACTAGTTCATTGATTTTTTTTTTCCAAAATCCATCAATTGTCCTAATGATGTCCTTTATGGGAAAAGAAAATCTCACATCATAAGTTGCATGCAGGTGTCACATTCTTTTAGTGTACTTTTCTTGTGAATTCAAATTTAATGTTCTCTCAAGGACACATAGAGCTGGTCTTAATATTTGCTTGGATGGCTCCTTGAAGTTTGGTCATATGGACAACCCACAGCAATTAAGGCAGAAAGACCTGAACTTCATTGAATAGTCCTGAGAAGGTAAAGCCAAGGAGTTAGAATGGATTTACAATATAAGACCTGAAAACATACCAACTTATTCTGTACCCCAGGAGGACCAGAGTCCACTCCTTCAATAAGGGGTATTCTAGTGATGGAGGCACTAGTATCTTTGACAAGCTAAGTGGTGGCTGTTATCTGTAGTTTGGGATTGACAGAGTGAGATTCTGCCATGGTTCTGGGCTCTATAATAACATTGTAGACGATGAGATGAGATTCTAGAATGCCAGAGGCCAGGTGGCAATGCTGAGCCACCAACCATAATTAATACAATGGACAGCAAGGCTGGAATGGCAATTACAATGCCTTTAAATGCAAAAATCTATCACAATGACAAATAGATCATGGTGTTTCTAGATGGGGCCAACTAGGCTATTGTTCAACCTGATTATAATATAATAAAATATAGAAAGTTGGTGATCATGAGGTGATATCAGATGCCACAACAGAAAATGCACTCCCTCGAAGTCTAAGTCCGTTCACAGACCCTTTGATTCAAAGTAGTGCTGGATTATCTTAATTATAAACAGAAAATAATCCTTTGATGTTTCCCCAAAGGGTCCTTCAGCCATTTTCCAGGATAACAGCACACTGAGAAAAGGGGAATACCCACACTTTTCTCGGACTGCTATACGCAGTGTTTGAGAACTTATAACAGAGGATCTAAAGTGCCATCATGTTCCTCTTATTAGTATAGAGACTTACAGAAAGCAGGTGAGAAATGGAGTTTCAGCCCAAGCCTGTCTCAGAGTGGGTCAAATGGGTCCAGACTTACACACACACACACAAACACGCGCGCACACACACACACACACACACACACACACACACACACACACACTGTGGCTTTTTCTCTGGCCTCTGAATATATAATTGGGATACACATTCCTAAATGCTGGAAGACCCCTCCCATTGGTTTTCTGACCCATGGATTAAGGACCCTTATAGTAGGAGAACCAAGTGATAGCCTGTGAACATTCAATCCCTACCAGAAAATTAATTCAGAAGAAACATCATATTCTTAGAAGCACTGGAGATATCAGCATCAATTTCAGATTTAAAAGACATGAGGCTAGGTGGCCCCTATTATCTGTCTCTCAATACTCCTATCTGGCCTCTGCAAAACCCAGGTGGTCTATGGCTGATGACAGTAGACTACTCTAAACTTAACAAAATAGAAACCCTAATAGTCATTGCTGTGCTGGACGTAGTATCTTTACAAAAGCAGATCAACATAGTTTCTGGCATAGTATAGAGCTATATTCTATCTATAGTATATAGATACTGATTTGGGAGAGTGCTTTCTTCCTGATGCACATGAGTAGGAATGATTGAAAGCAATTCACTTATTCTTTCTATTGCCTCAGTACTATGTTAATTCTTTTGCTCTTTGATGAAATGTAGTCCATTGGGATCTTGAATATCTTGAAATTCCTGAGAAAGTCACTCTGGTCCATATCATATAAATTGGACTTGCTGAACTGGAAATGGCAAATACCTTAGATCTCTGAGTAAGACATTTATGCCTAAATGAGGGGAATAAACTCCATAAAGATTCACGAGCATGCCATATTAGTGAAATTATAGGTGACTCTGGAATTTACTGGGACATTTTCCCCGAACAAAAGACAAATTGTTGCACTTAGCACCTCCTACCACTAAGAGAAAGCGATAGCACTTAATTTGGCCCAAATAGGAGAGGACTCTGGAGCAAGAACATGCCATCCATGGAGAAGAAATACCCTCTGTTTGAAAATCATCTTCTGTTATGCTACTGGGCACCTGATCACAGGATACCAAGAGACTTTGTAAGCTGAGATGACATGGATGTTATTAGATCCACCATGTCATAAGTTTGCATAGGCATAGCAGGCTATCCATTTAATACCTTGTACAAAGTAGTAATACATTTGGAACTGGGCTTAGGTAGGTAGAGTATGAATAAATTATATGTACAGATAGTACAGAATCCTATGTCATCTAACTTTGTTGTTAAAGCATATTTTTAACTCACATTTGTTTCCTTATGTAGGGTTCCCTGTAACCAAATGACAGAAGAGGAAAGGCCTTGGTCCTAGTTCACAAAGAGATCAATCCAATATGCTGTCAGTAGCCATAAATAAACTGCTGCCATATTACAACCTACTTGACTGGCCAAGACTAGAAAATTTGGTACAAGGATTCTGAGGAAGAAGTATATGGGTGGACCAATGAGCACAAGTGTGCATATCCTTATGTCCCAAGCTAATCCCCAGCAGATAACATCTACTATAGAGGTGGCTCTTAACCAGCTAGACAAGGTAAGCTGTCCAGTGCATGTCAGTGAGCATCTCTCCTCAACTACCTTAATACTTGTACAATGTGTGTGGCCATGGGAGATAGGAAACAACAAGACTAATCTAGCTACCACAAGTGATGAATATCCCAATTTTCTAGCAGTAGCAATCAACAGTGAGTCCCCAATATGACATTATTACTCAAGTACATACGTCAGATGCCCAGTAACAGGTCAGTTATATCAGACCACTTCCAATTTTGGAAAGGCAGCAACACATCCTTATCTGAATTGTCAGTACTCCAGGTATGTGTTTGCCTGCTCTGACTGTAGAATTCTGTCATCCCAACCAGACAAGGGGTCAAAAAATGCCTGATCCATTCACATAGTATTGAGAGCAATAATTACTGGTACTAAATGATCCATTTTACAGCAAAGGAGCAATAATGAGCTCAGGGACATAAGATCCCCTGGATTTACTATGTACCCCATCACCAAGAATCAGCAAGGTGAGAAGAATGGTGAAAAGACCTGTTCAAGGCACCAGCTCAGTCACACAATCTTGTGAGGGTGAAAGTTATACCCTTCAGGATGAATTATAATTATGGAACCAATAGCAAATATATGATGCTTTTTCTGAATAGCTAGAAAACTCAGGTCCAGAAACCAAGAGGTAGTAGCAAGAATGGTCCATCTGACCACCACCCCAGTGACCCACCTTTAGAATTTGTGCTTCCTCATTCCTGCAAACCTAAGCTACACTGGGTCTGAGGTACTTGTTCCAGCAGGGAGACTACTTTCCCCTGAGAATACAGTAATGCTAGCTATGGCTACCAGTGACCATGTTAGGTTCTAATGTCAGTGGAACAATAGGCAGAAAAAAGGAGTTACTATAGTGACTGGGCTAATTTCCTAACTGCCATTAGCAATTAGGTGTGTTTGAGTCCCTTATTTGTTCATATGTGTTTCTCCATCAGTAGAGTGTTTTTTGTTGTGGTTCAAGATTTTGAAGTCATGACTGTATCCCCAGCATAAAACATAGAATCTGGTTGAAAATAGGTGCCTATGGTAGGCTGAATTGTATACCCCCAGAAAAGCATGTTCTTAATCTTAATCCACACCTGTGGGTGTGACCCCATCATAAATAGGTCCTTTTGAAGATGTTATATGAGTTAAAATGTGGCCAACTGAAATAGGTTGATTTTTAACGCAATTTTATTAAGATATATTCACATTCCAGATAATCATCCAAAGTCTACAATCAGTGGTTCACAGAATCATCATGTAGTTATGTATTCATCACCATAACCAATTTTTGAATATTTTCATTACTCCAAAAAATTAGAATAAAAATAAAAAAGAACACCCGAAACATCCCCTACCCCATATGTGCCCCTATTATTTATTTATTTATTGTTTGTCTTTATTTTCCTTTCATCTCTCCATACACTGGACAGAGTGTCAGTTGCAAGGTTTTCACAATTACACACTCACACCACTAAAGCCATATAGTTATACATCATCTTCAAGAATCAAGGCTACTGGATTACAGTTCAACATTTCAAGTACTTCCTTATAGCTATTCAAATACACTAAAAACTAAAAAGAGATAGCTATATAAGAATAAACTCCAGAATGAGCTCTCAGCTCTGTTTGAAATCTCTCAGCCACTGAAACTTTATTTTGTTTCATTTCTCTCCCCCTTTTTGGTCCAAGAAGGCTTTCTCAATCCCATGATGCCAGGGCCAGGCTCATCCCCAGGAGTCATGTCCCATGTTGCCAGGGAGATTTACCCTCCTCTGAGTCATGTTCCATGTAGGGGCTAGGGCAGTGAGTTTATCTGCTGAGTTGGCTTAGAGAGAGGACATATCTGAGCAACAAAAGAGGTTGTTTGGGGGTGACTCTTAGGCACAATTATAAGTAGGCTTAGCTTCTCTTTTGTAGGAATAAGTTTTATAAGGGCAAGCCTCAAGATTGAGGGCTTGGCAACTACAATGGTGGTCCCCAATGCTTGTGAGAATATCAGGAATTCTCCAAATAGGGAAGTTTAATATTTCCACATTTTTCCCAGTTTCTCAAGGGGACTTGGCAAATACATTTTTATTCTCTGCCCAAATACCTCTAGGATGTATTGGGGCATCACACTAACCTGTACAAACCAACCAGAATTCTCTCCCTATTCACGGTTCCATGTAGTTATGGTTTTCAAATAAATTAACCATACAAGTTAAATTAGATAGTGTGCTACAAAATATATAAATTTTTCGTGAAATAAACGTCTCTTCCTCTGGTCTTACACAGAAGTTTAAGAACAGGATGGATCTTAATCCTATTACTTCAGGCTTTATGAAGAAAAAGCTACATGGATCAGCTGAAGCGATTTAGTTGAAAGAACCTGGAAGAGAAAGGAGAAGACTAGGCCATGTGATGGAAAAATCAAGGGCCTCGGGACTGAAGGCAACCAGCCCCAGAATGCCATGGTCTTCTGGGAGAAAGCATCGCCTTGCTGACAGCTTGATTTTGCACTTCTCCTGACCATGAGCCAATAAAATTCCATTGTTTAAGTAATGAAAATATTCAAAACCAATTTATGGTATTTGTTTTAGCAGCCAGGAAATTAAGACAATGCTCCATAAATGATTGCTGAATTAATGAATGAGTGAATGAATGAATCTGGGGCAATTCTTAAGAATGACATATCTTAGTCTAATTTTCCCATTTTACATAGTGCTTTCCCCATTAATTATCTCATTTGATCCTTTCCACCTTCCTGAAAACATTATTAGGCATACTAGCTATTGGAATATTATTAGTATCATCATGTGGTGGAAATCAAGGCTTAGAGGAATCAAGTTAAACTTGCCAAACATCACACATTTAACAAGTGAAAAAGGCTCAACTTGAACCTGGTTTCTCTGACATAAAATCCTGAGTTTCTTATGTTTGTATACGCTGGTTTATTCAGCAACGAGTATTCATGGTGGTCTCTGTGATGTGTGCTGTTTTTCTTTCAAGCATATAAACAAACTATGCAAACATTCATTGAACATCTAATACATACCAATATATACCAGGTATTGTGCCTAATTGACAGAAACAAAGTATGTTCCAAAAGGGGAAGTATTCTGTCCATTTTAATTTACCATTGTATATCCAGGAAATAATATAGTGTTTGGGAAATGGTAGATAATAAGAAATATTTGTTGATTAAATAAAGATGACAAAGACATGGTTCACGCCCTTGCAAGATAACATATATGAATTCAAAGTCAGGCCCCTGTCCTGAGTCTACGGCCAAGTTTGCATCCTATAATTATAAGGCTTAGTTGTACTGAAGTAAAGATGACGCCACCTGCCTCTGGTTTCTCATTCTCCTACTCTGAGTGTGTGTGTGTTAAGTGTATGTTTTTGTGAGGCTGCAAGGCCAGCATAGGAGAGCTAATTAGATGTGATGGATAGCTAGTGTGACTCAGTATAACTTAGCAGGGAAGGACCAGAGCTGTGGAAAACAAAAGTGACCAGAAGGAGCCTAAACCTTCTAAGATAGAAGAGGGATGATTGGTTATTAAGACTTTTCATTGTAATGATCTCAGACTTTGAAGCTGGAGTGACTCTATGTCCTAGCCCTAGTCATGTGTAGTAGTAGAATGAATGAAATTGAGTGGGTACTTTCCCAATGAAATGGCTGCCCTCGGCTCCGGGAGACAGGGAGGAGACTTCCTGCTAAGCTGTCTGCTGGCATTTCGTGATCATCAGTACTCATGACACCAAACCAGAAATATGAGTGAAAAATAGTAACTCATTCTGACAGGATGGTAAGAAGATAATAGAAGCCTTTTCTACCGGCTGGCAGAGGAGTTGGGTGGGTTGGGGTTAGGGACAGAGTGGAGCAAAAAGCAATCCCTAAGGGAAGCATTGACTCTAGCTTGGAGACCCCCTAACTCTCAAAATAGGGAAGGAATAGTAACCTGCAGCCAAAGCCTTCAGCAGTGCATTCTTTGCTTATAAAGATATGCCTCTCTGCTGGAGCTGGACTGAGTCTGCACTTCTTTAGGGGAGCATAGGTCATCTCAGATCTCAGAGACCAGGCTTCTCCCTGTCAGATCTCCACATTGTGGCTACTTCCCTTTCATTGTCTACTGTAGCCTTTCAAGGTTTGACTTGAGTTAGGAAAGGGAAATAGGAAAAGTTGCAGTCTACCATAAAACAGTTTACTAGTAAAATTAGGAAGTTTGAAAATAGCAGTGCTAGAGAAGATCTAGAACTACAGGATTCTCTTTATATTTCTGAGGAAATATACCTACCATCAAGCAATTCCTCTCCTAAGTGTATGCCCAAGAGAAACTCTAGTACATGTGCACCAAAAATATGTACAAGAATGTATATGTCAGCAGTGTTAGTAATAGCAATAAACCCAAAAACAACCCAAATGCTCATGAAGAGGAGAATGGATAAGTTGTGGTCTATTCAACAACGGAAAACTGTGGGATATATAAGTGAACTACAAATAAATGCAAAACCATAGATGAATCTTAATGACATAATATTGAGTGAGAAAACCAAGTTTAAGCTGTCTGTGTATGACATGACAAATTTTTAATAAATTTATAATAAACTTAAAACTATATATATATTAAGTTTATATCTGTGTATGTATTAAACTCAAAGCAATGAAACATAAAATCATAAAACCCAGAGTAAAGGGTACAGAGCTTCCAATAAGAGGCAGATTTAAGTAGATGCCTACACAAAAACATTGCACCTAAGGGGGGGGGGCATTTACATAATAAACATCTTATTCTTTTGAATGTTTTTCTTACTTTTATTATAAAACTTTGACCCCAAACACAGGCAATTTGTATGTTTACTACAAAGATTTTCCACACAATATGGTAAACTCTTGTTCCCACAAAATTTTTCAACAGTTGAAAGCAAAGTGTCTTTTTCTAATAATGATGGCTACAGATTGTTCTATAGAAAGTTACAAATGAGGGTCAAGACCTTGTTGATCTAATAGCATCCAAAATAACCTAGGCAACAAACTAGGAACTTTTAAACAAGATACAGATTCTAAATGCAAGTCAAAAGTATACTTTCAGATAACAGCCACTCGAATTCGTTTTCTCAGTACTAACGATATGATGTTTTAAGTAAAATCAATATTATATGAAAAACGATAAAAGAACCAAAATTTTATGTGCATAATGTCCTAGAAATCATCAAAAGAAGAAATTCTTTGATGAAAGCAAAGGGATATTTTTATGAAAACTATATTATTGTGGTCAAATTGCAGTCTCTTTACTTTGATTCCAACTTCTCCAATGAAGAAAATACCAAAAAAAACAAAAAACAAAAAACAAAGGAAGAAGCCTCACTTCAACAGTAAAATCTCACTGTCTGTCAATTTATACTGAAAAAGTAAATATGGACATCTATTGCTGTTTTTCTAAATTGAATATGAAATAATATCTTTAGAAAAAAGGAATGCAATAAGATCATGGCCTTTTCAATGTTCCAGTTAATTTGTGTTTTGAGAAATTAAGAAGAATACCGATTATTGAAACTACATAAAAATTTATAATTGAAATTGACCAATGAATATTGTAAGGAATATGATATTGCTATAAATGTAATGTATAAGAGACTGAATCTACATTGCCTTCTAAAATCTAGTATAATGCACATACTTTTTTAAAATTATTTTATTAATAATTTATTTGTCATTGTAATTTATGTAAACTAATCCACAATTTATTCTGAACATTTTCCAGTAGTCTTTGTTCCAAAGTGAAATGTTAAATTGCAGTAAAATAAAAACAAAAAGAACATTTAGTGTATTATAAAGAATCAAACTTAAAGGCAACTTGATGTACAACCCAGTGACCTGTTCAGGACACTTGCAACATAATTAAATCACAATCATCAGGGTTTTTACACTCATAATTCTAAACAAGAGTATTATATATAAAGAAGTGCAAATTGACTTTTACATTCAACTTTAGTTAAATGAAGGCACTCAGTATTATTCCTGAATGATACCTTTAGTTTCTCATATTTCATCTACTCAGAATTTTTTTATAATGAAATAATCTTCATCTACTCTTAACACAGCTGTGTGATTTTCTTTTCTAAATGTAGGAAGGGCATGAAATGTACGCATTGTAATTAAACTGGAGGCCTAATAAAAATGGATTTTTCTTCTGCTGAAGTTTTAAGTAACTGTGTATTATAAACCAGGTGTTTTGAGAAAAATCTTGAGCTGTTGTCAGGAACCACAAATGCTACCCTGGGACTGTTAACTCTTTAAAATATTGCAGAGGAGAATTGTTTCAGTATTCCCCATGGCTTGGATGTGTTGGTAGCTCATCTTCCAGGCCTCAAAGCTGGGCAGGGTCTACCTAACCTATTGAGAGCTGGCACTAGGGAGCTGGTCATCCACTTTCACCTCCACAGTCAGTATAATTTTGAGTTCCTTTGTGGTGATGAACATCAATTTCTTCATAAAAAGCTTCTGTGGTGACAGTGGGAGCTAAGGGGTCAAACTGCATTATTTCATAGTAATTGGGTGGCTAAAGATCATTTGTTTGTCATTGCTGAAGGATTGCAGGGCAAGGGTGGCAGCCTCTAGTTTGACGGTGTTGCTGAGATGGTTTCTAGGCTAACTGGCTGTATTACTACTGAATTTGAATATTCCAGAAAATTGTGATATGTATGATTTGAGGCAAAGTTTTGTCTGGTCCTTTGGGCAAACAGGGATGTTTCTGTATTTTGGGAGGCTAGCAAACCCACAATGGGATCAAGACTGGGTTTCAAGTTGTTTGTTACTATTGGACTTGGAGAGCTGAAATTCAAGTCTGAAAGCTGAGCATTCATGGCACTGATTTCTCATAATGTTGCCCGAGGAGTTGGGGGGCTGGGACTTAGGTCAAGAATATCACAGGATGGGGCAGACGGCTCACTGGCAGTATTGGTGGCTTCATCCCAGTTCTTATTTTGTATCAAAATCCTTTGTTGGTTTCTAGTACACCTCTCATATCCAAGAAGGGCATTATTCAAATCCTCATTCACTTGAGGCAGCTCAACAGTTACATCAACATTTTCTACCACCACCAGGAGGTCCATGATCCTCTCCTATATCTCCTGACCTGTCTTATAAAGTTTCTGCAGAAGTGGTATATCTTCATGGTTTTGAGAACCAGGAGTATTCTCCATTAATATGGTGGACATCACTCTCACATTCATTTTCACCATATCCAATTCACTTGCAATTTTCCAATCTGTTCTGGGACCAACACAATGGTTGAGTTCTTGGGAGCAATTATAGAAGAAAAAGCCAGTGCAGTAGGAAAGGTTGTTGGTGAATTAGATACCTGAACAGTCCCTTTTCTTGCTATTTCACCCTCTGCATCTGAAGGAGGAAACTGAATGTCTTTCTTAAGCCGGTTAAGGTACACTTCTTTCACTTCACTTACATCTACACCTCTTGGGAAACCCTGTGACCAAGTCTTAATGAAATTTAAGATTTTATTCTGAATGTCTAATGGCAAGGTATGTCTGGGATTTGGCAGCTTAACTAGACTATCTTTAACAAATTCCTTCTTCACAATCAGAGATTGGAAACTTGGCCCACAATTCTGCATGCACATGTCAGTAAGTGACAAGGTAAGTTGGATTTCTTTATGATTGTAGTTTTTGGAAATTCTTTTCTTCAAAGCTTTTACTGAATCTTTTGACCCATCATGGGCAGTGTCAATTATGTCATAGATGTGCATGAACTGGCCCCAATCTTCAGTCTGAACTCCAGCAAATGTAGCCTTTTTATGAGGTGATCCACGGAGGTCATGAAGGAATCCCAGTGGCTCTTCCCAAATGCCATGGTAGCCCCAGAGAGTTGCACCCAGGAAATCCTCCTCCATCCACATACTTTTTGAAATTTTTTATAGCTCTCTGGACATATTTAATTTTGCAATTATTAGTCACCAGTGAAAAAATGTAGCACCTCAAAATTAAAATTTATTAAAAATTACTTAAGGGACACAATGTCATAAGAAAGATTATAGAATCTATTGACTATTTAAATAGAAAACAAATATTGGAGCACAAAAGCTTTAAATTCTCATAAGATATTCAATTTTGTGAAAGCCAGGTGTTTCTTAATGCTGCCATTATGCAAAATACCAGAAATGGATTGGCTTTTATAAAGGGGGTTTGTTTGGTTACAAATTTACAGTCTGAAGGCCATGAAAATATCCAAATTATGGCATCAACACAAGCATACCTTCACCGAAGGAAGGCCAATGGCATTCTGGAAAACCTCTGTTAGCTGAGGAGGCATATGTCTGGCATATGCTGATCCTGGGTTGTGTTCCAGCTCAGCTCTCAGCTCCTGTGCATTCTTCAAAATGCTGCTCTTGGGGTGTTCTGTCCTCTCTTAGCATCTTCAGAGCAAAGTGTCAGCAAAGGTCTGCTTTCAGTGGCAGTCTCCAAAATGTCTCTCATGGCTATAGCACCGAGCTCCTCTCTCTGAGCTCTTATAGGGTTCCAGTGATTTAATTAAGACCCACACTGAATGGGCAGGGCCACACCTCCATGCAAATAATCCAGAGTTATCATCTGTAGTTGGGTAGTTCACATCTCCATGGAAACAATCCAATCCAAAGGTTCCAACCTAATCAGGACTAAATATGTCTGCCCCTACAAGATTGCATCAAAGAACATGGAGTTTGGGGGGGCATAATAGATCCAAACTGGCACACCAGGCATGTAACTATTTTTAAATGAATTTTTATATCATAAGTTGATTTTCCAATACCAATAATGAAAAATTCAAATAATTTCTCATTTTCTGATTTTTTAATTGAAATAATTTGATTTATATGCTTTGTATTGAATGAATCTGTATTTATTGTTGATAAATTTTTAAAAAATTAACTGAGAAATGGACATCTTTTTCTAGTTTTCATAAACTCTCTGATGTTTTCATTTGGTGGGGCATATAGGGAGGTTGCATACAGGAAAAGAACACAGGAAGATGTAAATTCTTGTTAAGGTTCTAATCCTTGTTTGGGTAATGTGTTTCCCTGGTGTTCCAATATAAGTAGATAAACATATAAACAAAAATTCAGCCATAGAAGATTGTGGGAAGATGGTGGAGTAGAAAGCTCCAGAAATAAGTCCCTCCACCAGAATAACTATTGAACTGGAAGGAACTCTCTGCATCAAATATTTTGAAACTTCAGAGTCTAGAAGAAATTTGTACAGCACCCAAAGAAGAGGGAGAAAAGGAGGCTAGCAAATGGCAATAAATATCAGTGAATTTCACATGGCAGGCAGCAGCTACCATCATCCATCCCCAGCCTCATAGCAGGCAGTGGTGGGAGCCTCAAACCTGACTCCTGGTGCAGCTTGCTGGTGCCAAGATGAGATATAAAGACCTAGTTCCCCAATATCCCGGGATGTGTGGTCAGACTGCAGCTTGCTGCTTTTGATCAGCCACTTCAGATCACTGGGGGCACAACTGGAATGCAGCCATTGTCCCAACCTGCATCAGGCAAAAGTAGAAGAGGGGTCTTAAACATAGTACCCTTCCTCAAAACTATGGAGAATAGGTAAAGGGTTGTATTAATGGAACAAGTACCAAGTAGAGGAAATGCAGCATCAAAAAATTGTAGGAATAGATTTATCATGTGACTGTGTGATTCTGAAAACCTTGTGACTGACACTGCCTTTATCAATGTATGGGCTGATGAGTAATAAAATAAAGACAAAAATACATAAAAATAATAGGTGACAATAAGGCGTATGTGATGTTTGGGGTGTTCTTTTTTATTTTTAATTTTTTCCTTATTTTGGAGTAATGAAAATGTTTTAAAAATGATTGTGGCAATGAACACACAACTATATGATGATACTGTGAGCCATTGATTGTATACTCTGGATGGATTATGTGGTATGTGAATACACCTCAATAAAATTGCATTTATAAAAAAAATCATAGGAGAAGCTCCTGGTGCCCTTGCTGGCCCCTCTCTTGCCCTTCCAAAATATATGAAACATAGCACAAAATATATGAAGCAAATATTGACAGATTTGACGGGAGAAGTTGAAGCTTTTATATTAATAGTAGGAGACTTGCATACAATACCTTGAATAATGGATAGAACATCCATAAAAAGATAAATAAGGTAATAGAAGACTTGAATATTACTCTAAATCAACTAGAATTAAAAGGCATACATAGAATCTTTCACCCAGAATACACATTCTTCTCCAGTGTACATGTATCATTCTACAGGACAGACTGTATATCAGGCCACAAAACAAGTCATAATAAATTTAAAATTATTGAAATCATACAATGTATCTTCCTGGCCAAGAGAAGATAGTAACCAATAACAGAGGGAGAACTGGAAAATATGCAAATATGTGGAAATCAACACACTCTTAAACAACCAATGAGTCAAAGAAGAAATCACAAGGCAAATTATGAAATATATTGAGGTGAAGAAAAATGAAAACAGAACATATCAAAATTTATGAGATGCAGCAAAGGTAATGCTGAGAGAAAAAATATTGCTTTAAATATTTATATTAAAAAAGAAGATCTCTGTTCAGAGACTTAACCTCACAACTGAAGGATCTAGTTAAAGAAGTGTAGACTAAATTCAATCCAAGCAGATGGAAAGAAATAACAAAGATCAGAGTGGAAATACGTGAAATAAAGAATGCAAAAAACAATAGAAAGAATCAACTAAACCAAAAATTGGTTCTTTGAAAAGATCAATAAAATTGAAAAACCTTTAACTAGACCAACAAAGAAAAAATGAGAGAGGACAAATTAATTAAAGTCAGAAATGAAAGTGGACTTTATTACCAATGCTATTGAAATAAAAAGGATTATAAGAGGACAGTATAAACAATGGTACACCAACAAATTAGATAACTTAGATGAAATGGCCAAATTCCTATAGCACACAAACTACCTGTAGTGATTCAGGAAGAAATATAAGATCTCAGGAGACCAACAGCATGTTAAAATATGGAATCAGTAAACCAAATTCTCCCAAAAAAGCAAAATCCCAGGAACTGAATACCTCATTGGTGAATTTTCCCAAACATTCCACATAGATTAAAACCAATTCTGCAAAAACTCCTCTAAACAATTTGTACTCATTAGGCCAGCATCACCTGAATGCTAGAACCACAAAAGATAAAGATACTACAAGAAAAAAAAAAGATACTAGAAGAAAAGAAAATTGTAGACCAACATCCCCTATGAATGTAGATGCAAAAATTCTCAACAAAATGCTAAAAAACTGAGTATTACAGCACATTAAAAGAATTATACACAATGATAAATGGGATTTATTCCAGGCATTCAAGGATGTTTCAACATAAGAAATTCAATTAATGCACACCACGTTAATAAAAGGAAGGAAAAAAACATGATTTCAATTGATACAGAAAAAAAGAAAAATGAAGTTGGAGGGCTCACACTTTCCAATTTTTAAACTTACTACAAATCTACAGTGGTCAAAACAGTCTGATAAAGGGAAATTTAAAAAAGATGGCTACCAATAGATGTAACATTTTGGGTAATTATAAATGCCAGAAGTATTATATTGTATTTTGTGGCATGTAGCTTTGCTTCTTACTTCTTACAGGTGCTAAAATGTAAATGCATAAAAATAATCATAAATCTATGGTTTGGGATGTATAATGTACAAAGATATATATTGTAACAGTACAAAAAGGTGAGAGGATGGAGGGATATAAGATCAGTACATGTGTATACTATTGAAGTCAAATTGATATGTAATCAAATACAATTGTTTTATATTTATGATGTTACATTTTAACCCCATGGTAACCACAAAGAAGATATATGAAAAACATATCTAGAAGAAAATGGGAAGGAACTCAAGATGGAATAATACAAAAAATCAAATAAATATGAAAGTAGGCATTAATAGAAAAATTGATGGACAAAAAATTTATAAGACTTATGTGACTAATTGAAACTCTGTACCCCAGAAAGACATGTTCTTAAACTTAGTTCATTCCTGTGTGTGTGAACACTTGTAAATAAGACCTTTAATGAGGTTACTTCAGTGAAGGTGTGGCGCAACTCAATCAGGATGTGTCTTAATCCTATTACTGGATTACTTTATAAGAAGAATGAAATTCAGACTGATAGAGAGAAAGCCATAGGAAGCAAGAGCTGAAGGTCAATGTAATCTGAAAGAGAAAGTAGAAGCCAGGATAGGCTGCCATGTGCATTTCCATGTGAGAAGGAAGTCCATGACCAAGGATCACCAGCAGCCAGCCCCAGAATGCCAGCCTTTGTGAAGAAAGCATTACCTTATTGATGCCTTGATTGGATTTTTCCTAGCTTCAAAACTGTAAACTAATAAATTCCTATTGTTTAAGCCAATCCACTGCATGGTATTTGCTTGAGTAGCCAAGGAAACTGAAACAACTTACAGAGACTAAATAGCGAAATAGCAGAAGAAGTCCTGCATTATTATCAGGTACTTCAAATAAATGGATTAAACTCTCCAGTCAAATGCAGAGATTGGCATAATGGATGAAAAAGCATGACCCAACTATATGCCATTTACAAGATGATCACCTTGAATTCAAAGACAAAGGAGGTTGAAAGTGAAAGGATAGAATAAAATATACCATGCAAGTAGTAACCAAAAGAGAGTTGGGGTAGCTATACTAATACCACATAAAATTGGTTTTAAGTAAAAAACTGCTAAAAGGAACAAAGAAGGGCCATATCTTAGGTTTTAAAAAAAATGTGTTAGGAAAATAAACAATATTGAAATCATACAATATATCTTTTCTAACCACAATGGAATGAAGCTGGAAATCAGTAACAGGAAAAACTGGAAAATTCACAAATATCTGGAAATTAAGCAACATATTCTGAAAACCACCAGTGGTTTAAAGTGAAAATCACAAGAGAAATGAGGAAATATCTTGGGGTGAATGATCATGAAACCACAACATACCAAAATTCATGGGATGCCGCAAAGGCAGTGCTGAAAGGGAAATTTATAGTTCTGAAAGCTTACATTGAAAACAAAGAAAGATTTCAAATCAGAGACCTAACCTCAAAATTGGGGGAACTAGAAAAAAGAAGAAATAAAACCCAAAGCAAGTAGCAAGAAGAAAATAACAGAGATTAGAGCAGAGATAAATGAAATAGAGAATAAAACAACAACACAGAGAATGAAAATTTGGTTCTTTGAATAGATCAATAAAATTGTCAAGAATTTAGCTATACTGACAAAAAAGGGAGAGAACACAAATAACTAAAATAAGAAATGTAAAGGAGAACACTTCTACCAACCCCACAGAAATAAAAAGGAATATGAAAGGATACTATGAACAACTCCACACCAACAAATTAGACAACCTAGATGAAATGGCCAAATTCCTAGAAATACATAAACTACCTAAACTGACTCAAAAAGAAATAGATTTCAACAAACTAATATCTAGTAAAGAGATTGAATCAGTGATTAAAAAGCTCCCCCAAAAGAAAAGCCCAGGACCAGATGTCTTCACAGGGGAATTCTACCAAAATTCTAAGAAGAATTAATACCAATACTGCCCAAACTCTTCCAAAATATTGAGGAGGAGGGATCACTCCCTATTTCATTTTACAAGGGCAACATCACCCTCATACAAAAGACAGATACAGATACTACAAGAAAAGAAATTATAGACCAGTAACTCTAATGAATATAGATGAAAAAATCCTCAGCAAAATACTAGCAAACCTAAACCAACAGCATATTAAAAGAATTATACATAATGATCAAGTAGGATTTATCCAGGGATGCAAAGGTAGTTCAACATAAGAAAGTCAATTACTATAATATACCACATAGCAGCATGAAGAAAATCCAGCACCCATTCTTGATAAAAACACTTAGAAAACTAAGAATAGAAGGAAACTTACTCAAACTGATAAAGGTTGTATATGAAAAACCCACAGCTAACATCCTACTTAATGGTGAAAGGCTGAAAGCACTCCCTCTAAGATCAGGAACAAAACAAGGATACCCACTGTAACCACTGTTATTCAACATTGTACTGGAAGTTTGAGCTAGAGCAATTAGGCAAGAAAAAGAGATAAAAGGTATCCAAACTGAAAAAGAAGAAGTAAAACTTTCACTGTTTGCAGATGATATGATCCTATACACAGAAAATCCTAAGAAATCCACAACAAAGGCCCTAGAGCTAATAAATGAATTCAGCAAGTTGGTGGGGTGCAAGATCAACATCCAAAAACCAGTAGTATTTCTATATGCTAGTAATGCACAATTAGAAGAAGAAATCAAGAATAAAAATTTCCTTTATAATAGCAACTAAAGGAATCAAATATGTAGGAATAAATTTAACCAAGGATGTAAAGGACTTGAACAGTTTCGCAGTTCTTCAGAAAGCTAAGTATAGAATTATCATATGACCTGGCAACCCCACTTCTAGGTATATAACCCAGAGAATTCAAAGCAGGGTCTCAAAAAAGGAATTTGCACACCAGTGTTCATAGCAACATTTTTCACAATTGCCAAAATATGGAAGCAATCCAAGTGTCCATCAACACATGAATGGAAAAACAATATATATTATATACATAAAATGAAATATTATTAAGCTGTGAAATGGAATGAACTTCTGATACATGTGAACATATGGTGACCCTTCAAGACATGTTGAGTGAAATAAAGCAGACACAAAAGAACAAATATGGTATGATCTCACTGATATTAATTATAATAAACAAATACATTAAGTCAGAAACTCGAATGCGGTTTACTAGGGGCAGGAGTAGGAGTACGGAATGGTAAGTTAATTCTTAATTGGTTCAGAGTTTCTGTTTGTGTCGATGAAAAAGTTTTGGTAATGTGTAATGGTTATAGTAACAGCATTGTGTATGTAATTAACACCACTGAATTATATATCTGTATATGGATAAAATGGGAAAATTTAGGTGGCATATATGTTGCTATAATAAAAATTTTAGAAAAACAATGAGACTGTACAACACAAACAGTAACCCTAATGCAAACTATAGGGTATATTTAATGGTGCAATTATGACAATATCCTCTCATCAGTTGTAACAAAGGTGTCACACTAATGCAAAATGTTAAAAATGGGGGCGGGTATATGGGGACTCTATATTTTCTGCATGATTGTTCTGTATACCTACAGCATATATATATATTTATATATATCTAAATCATGGACTGATGGTGATAAAGTATCATGCACCAGAAGTTATGACTACTTCATTTCTATGTATTTGAAATGAAACATACATCTTCAAGTATGTTTGTGGGCAAGATTATAAGGAAACGTGATCTATATCCAAGAAGAAAAGCAATATGGTACCCAGGGACTTACTCCATCACTCCTAAAAGTTAGAATTTGCTTTTCCCTTCTCTGCCCCAACAGAGAAGGATGGAAATGCAGAGCAGTTTACAAAAAGATTACCAAACTGTCTGGGTTGGATATTTATTCACGGATCTTCATTTGGTGGGCAGGGAGAAGGGTATGAAAGGAACATCAAATTGGAGAGATGAACCATGTATTAGTTAAAGTTCTCTAGGGAAACAGAATCAATGAGAGGTGTCTCTGACTATCAAATTGTAAAAGTGACTCATGCAGGGGCAGACCAGAGAAGATGGCGGAAAATAGAGAGGAGTGGAAGACTTAGTCCCCCCTGGAACGATTCATATATGACCAAAAAAACTAGTAAATAACCTGGAGAGTAAACAGCGGGGAGACAAACGTGACTGCCCACTCATCATCCACCAAACTCAATTGGCAGGAATGCCCCAAGGTCACAGCATAAATCTGTAAGTAAAAACTGCAGACCCGTGCTGAGAGCCAAGAGCCAAGAACCGAGAGCTGAGAGCCCCTCCCTCATGGAAGCTGCACGGTGCTACAGAGCAGCACCTCTCTCAGCCTGGCTCCAAGTGAGGTTTTAATATTAACTGCTCAATACAGACAGCAAATCCTTAACAAGCAGACAGAAGGCTTTTTGGTGACAACTGACGTTGGAGAGTCGGGGGGGGACATATCTGTCTCAGGACAGGGAGCCCAGAGGATCGGGTGATATCTCTGGCTGACAGGTGAACCTGGGAGTTTTCTGTCCCCTCGCTGTCTCTCTGTGGAGAAAACCTCAGCTGTTCTCAGCCCGCAAGGCATTGCAGTAAAGACAGCCTCAGACATTTTTAAACCAAAACACTTTCAATCAGCAGAGTCACAGAAACAAAGAACTTATTGATATTCAAATGACATCTCTGGAGCGGGGCATAGCTTACCAAGAGCAAAGGGAGGGGCCCCCAGCTCTACTGTCCGTTTTTCAGTCTTTCTGGAACCAGACCCCAAAGCCTGGGGGAGGAGAGCCACAGGCCACACCCTCTTACACAGGCAGTGACAGGCTGACAGGTGCATCTGCCAGGCAGAAATGTACAGGTGTCTCAATCCTCTAAGAAAAGCCATCAGGGAAACCAGACACTGAAATATTACCTCTTTCTGTGACCTGAGCCTGTTCTCATCTAGGAAAACCTGATTGGGGTGGCCTAGGAGGTCAGATGCCTAGACAACAGAAAACTACAACCTACACTAAGAAAATGAAGCTATGACCCAGTCAAAGGAACAAACGTACACTTCAACTGAGATACAGGAATTTAAACAACTAATGCTAAATCAATTCAAAGACTTTAAGAATATTTCACAAAAGAATAGAGGTTAAAGAAAACACTGGGCATATATAAGGCAGAAATTGAAAGTTCAAAAAAACAACCAGTAGAATATATGAAATGAAAGGCACAACACAAGAGATGAAAGACACAATGGAAACACACAACAGCACATCTCAAGAGGCAGAAGAAAATATTCAGAACTGGAGAACAAAACACCTGAAAGCCTACACACAAAGAACAGATAGGAAAAGAATGGAAAAATGAGCAACATCTCTGGGAACTTAAAGATGAAACAAATACAAAATCTATGTATCATTGGTGTCCCAGAAGAGAAGAAGGGAAAAGGGGAGACAATAATGGAGGAAATAATCAATGAAAATTTCCTCTCCTATGAAAGACATAAAATTACAGATCCAAGAAGCACAGCGTACTCCAAACAGAATAGATCTGACAAGTGCCAAGACACTTAATAATCAGATTATCAAATGTCAAAGACAAATAAAGAATCCTGAAAGCAGCAAGAGAAAAGCAATCCATCACATACAAAGGAAGCTTAATAAGACTATGTGCAGATCTCTCAGCAGAAACCATGGAGGCAAGAAGGAAGTGGTGTGATATATTTAAGATACTGAAAGAGAAAAACCGCCAACCAAGAATCCTATATCCAGCAAAGCTGTCCTTCAAATATGAGGGAGAGCTCAAAATATTTTCTGACAAACAGACAATGAGAGACTTTGTGAACAAGACACACGCCCTACAGGAAATACCAAAGGGAACACTGCAGAGTGATAGGAGAAGACGGGAGTGCATGGTTTGGAACACAATTTTGGGAGATGGTAGCACAGCAATGTAAGTACACTGAACAAAGATAGCTATGTATATGGTTGAGAAAGGAAGATTGGGAGCATATGAGACACCAGAAGAAAGGATGAAAGATAAAGACTGGGACTGTGTAACTTGGTGAAATCTAGAGTGTTCAACAATTGGATAAAATGTACAAATCTGTTCTTTTACAAGGGAGAACAAGCAAATGTCAATCTTGCAAGGTGTTAAAAATGGGGAGGCATTGGGGGAAGGATGCGATCAATGTAAATTAGAGACTGTAACTAACAGAATCATTGTATTATGCTTTCTTTAATGTAACAAAGGTGATATACCAAGGTAAATGCAGATAGGAGTGGTGGATAAGGGAGGTGTAGGTTGGACACTTGACATTGGTGGTGTTGTATGACTCTTTACCCTACTTTGATTTGGGGCTGCTTTTCCTTTTGCTACTTCCTGGCTGTCATTTTTTTCCTCTTTCTTTTCCCTCTCTGTCTTCTTTGACACTCCCTCCTGCCTTGTGGAAGAAATGTAGATTCCCTTATATAGATAGTGGTAAAGGTGGTGAAAACATAAATATGTGACCATACAGAGAACCATCGATTGTTTACTTAGGATGGAATGTATGGGGTGTGAACAAAACCATCTTAAAAAAAAAGGGTTGATGTCAAAACCTCAAGGGCAATATACTGAGTGAAATAAGCCAGACACGTAAGGACAAATATTGCAGGGTCTCACTGATAAGAACTAACTATAATATGTAAACTCATAGACATGAAATATAAGGTACCAAGATATAGGACGAGGCTTAAGAATGGGGAGTGGTTGCTTAGTATGAGCAGAATGTTCAACTAGGATGAACTTAAATGTTTGGAAATGAACAGAGGTGTCGGTAGCAAGATGTGAGAATAAGTAACAGTGCCGAATGGTGCGTGAATGAGGTGGAAACGGGAAGCTTAGAGTCATATATGTCACCAGAAGGAAAGTTGGAGGTCAAAAGATGGGAATGTATAAAACCAAATCCTATGGTAGGCAATGTCCATGATTAACTGTACAAATGTTAGAAAACTCTTCCATGAACTAGAACAAATGTATAACAATATAACTAGAAGTTAATAATAGAGGGGCATATAGGGAAGAAATATAACCTATTGCAAACTATATACTACAGTTTGTAGTATTTCAACGTTCTTTCATAAACAGTAACAAGTGTACTATACCAACACTACACGTCAACAATTGAGGGGGTTGGTTAGGGATATGGGAGGATTCAAGTTTCCTTTTCTTTTTTTTTTTTTCATCTTTCACTTTATTTCTTGTCTGGAGTAATGAAAAGGTTCTCTAAAAATTAAGTGTGGTGATAGATGCACAGCTGTATGAGGGTACCAGGGGCAACCGATTGTACACTTTGGATCTTTGGATAATTGTATGGTATCTGAACAATCCCAATAAAAAAAAAAGTGACTCACGAAACTGTGGGTATGCACGAGTCCAAATTCTGTAGAGCAGTCAACAAACTGTCAATCCAAGGAAGATGTCTGATGAACTCCTCAGGAAACGAACCGGCAACTTCGACGAACTCCTCAGGAAATGAAGTGGGATCTTCACGAACGTGTTCGATGAATTCCTCAGGAAACGAACCGCAACTTCTACGAACTCCTCGGAAATGCTTCACTGGGCAGCCGAAGAAGAAGTGAAGGTCCTCTATCTGTCTTGCTTATAAGTCTTCAACTGATTAATTGGATTAAATCCAGCCAATTGCATTCTCTCATTGTGGAAGACGCCCTTTGGTGAGTCACAGCTGCAGTCAATTGATGATGATTTAATAAACCAGCCTGTTGGTTTATTAACCAGCCACAAATCCTCACAGCAATTGTTAGGCCAGTGTTTGCTTGACCAGACAGCTGGGTACTATCACCTGGCCAAGTGACACATAACCTAACCATCACAAACCAGGAAAGGATGAATGAGAGCAAGAGGATTGCTACCCGGACAAATAGAGATAGGAAGTGTAGTATATATATACTATGCCCATGGCATAAATCACTAATTAATCATTGCCTTCTATCCCACTAAGCATGGTTGCTATCTTTTAATTCTTTTCAACATAATATTCTAGACAGGTAGTAATTGATCAGAGTTAACAAATGAGACTTAACCTACTTACCATCTTTACGCGGTGCAAACCATATCAGATTATTACTTACAAGAGATGATGAACCAATAACCAGAATGCTGACCAGAATCTAGGATGTAGGAAAGTCAGAAAAGTTACATAAGCTGTCAAACTGGAGTAGTGCAGTATAACAGAGACTGGAGCAAGGAAGGATTGGTATGAAGTTGACTAAAGATAAAGACTAGCAAAATGGACATTTAGATATTAATTTGGGAATTCTTTATAATTTGGCTTTAGTTCCCAAATATTTGAAGCAATTTATAAGACCATAAGATCCATGGTAGGCTAGTGTGGTTTGTCATTATAAATAGTTTGAAAGATAGAGAGACCATGTAGGAAGAAGAAGGCACCCTTTCAGTGATTAGTTAATCACATTAGTATAATCACACTGAATGACCCCAGTAACCTCCATTTGACCAATAATTTTTGTGAAGATTTCATAAATTCATGGCCACACTGTGGGGAAAGTATGACCTAGCATCAACATGTTTGCTTTCCTCCAACAAGAGAGGGTGACCATCAATTAGTACTCTTCAGAATTACGTTTTTCATCCAGGGTTGGTTTTACAACTCCACCACTACTGATGAAGTGACAGGAAGTCTCTGGAACCATACACTGCAGACTAGCATATAGAAGAAGATATGCAGGTCAAATGTAGTGGTGGTAGAGGGGACATTCTGGAGTGAAAGTGGCCAAGTGGGCAGAGCCTAGGGAGAAGAGTGGTATTATATATATTATATATATGTATAAAATACAAAACTGAAACTCTATAGCAGCACTGTCCAATGAAACTTTCTGATATGCTAAAAATGTTCTTTGTCTGTGCTGTCCAGTACTACAGCCACTGCCATATGTGGCTATTGAGACTTGAAATGTGGCTAGTGCAACTGAAAAAGTGAAGTCTTAATTTTATTTAAAATTAACAAAAAATTAAATTTTAAATAGCCACATGTGTTTAGCTCCATATCTGATATCCGAATTCCTGTTTATTTTGGTTCCCTTTATCTCTTTTACTAAGAGGACCTTGATGGGCTCTCTAGAATCACTAGGATCCTGGTAACTGAGTTTAAAAACCAGTGATACATACAAACATAATGCCATGTAACTAGTTTGATTTACTTTGCTTATCCCAGGTTTTCAGAACAGTAGCCACACACCTAACCACCAACACCAATAGCATGCATAAATTTGTGTTTAATTCATCCATTCAGACTTTTTTCTGACCAACTTCCCAAAGGGCAGAACATTTGCCCATGGTCAAGGCATTCCAGCAGCTTTAGACTCTGCTTGCTTCTCCTTTAACTTAGCTCACCATAACCTGTTTGTAGAAGTGGATATCTCCAGCAGGGAAGTTTTGGCAATCTTTTTTGCAAAAGAATCTCCAGAGACTTTAGTCCATGTGTTTATATCTTGAAGAAGCTGCTTCCGCTTAATCAACTACCCTGCATGTGACTAGGAATTATTGGTCCTAAAGATTGTAGGAACCATTTCCAAGAGTCTCAGTACCTGACCAGAAAATCAGAAGATAGCAGCCTGGAAAACTTCCAGACAATGTGGGAGTCTGCCAGTGCCAGATGTGACAGACCCCATGTTTGGGAACCCCCCAGCTGCTTTTATTCTGTTCAGCGTGCTTTCTTTTCCCTTTGGTAGGCCACCAGCTGTCTTTTTTACCTCAACTCAAGTTACAACAGCAAAGTTACTTGAGATCTGGGAAACTGAGCAAATTCCTGAGGAGATGACCTCAATTACAAACTGTTCATTTAAAGCAGCCATATTGGGTCTACTTAGAAGAGAACTGTATATGGCTTCCATTTCATCTGTAAATGGGTAATTTGAGGAGGGACTTTTCATAGTTTGATTTTGGGACTCTTGTTCCCAGAGCATAATTAGGGGCACAGCCACCTACTTCTAGGGTTATTTGGAGGACAGTCCCTTCAGGCAGCTAAGTGGCAGGTGTGATCTCAGTGACAGCTGCCAAAACACAAAGTTCCACAAGTCTATATGCATACTATTTAGAAATTAACTAAATGCTCTTCTCTCTGTTCTCCACGAACAGAAAAAATCTTAAATCCCATGTTATTTTGGACGTCTTCTTCCGTGTTAATAGTTGGAAGTCATTAAAGTATTCCCTCAGAGATGTTGTTAGTCTTCAATTATTGTTAGTGTATAATGTCATGCAGAGTTACTGTCACCACTCTGGACATAGTGCAGTTTGAGTGCCTTGGCTGCTAAGATTTTGCTTCTAGGGGAGTCCCTTTAGTGATGGAATTTGAGGGGCTTTGCTAGTTGGGCATGAGGCATAAAGGGAGTTGGTGGGGTGGGAGGGTGGTTTCACCTTTATATCTATAAGAAGCAACCAGGCCCTGTGCATGAAATGTGGTTTGCGCTCATTCCAGCCCAGCAACTATGCTAAAATTGGA